>NW_024423453.1:30868365-30913717 GCF_017311325.1 Ursus maritimus
TTTCCCTTAGGTGTTTGCATTCTGTATGGCTCATGCCCTCATTTCTTTTAGGTCTCTGGTCAAATTCTCTTTATCAAAATGTTGTTGACTATACCATGTAAAAAGGCAGCTTCCCTTTTGCTTCCTGCAACTTTTACCCTTCTTTTTTTCTCCTGACCCCTACTTGGTTGGAGCCCCCAAAATGCACATGTGCCCACCTGCACTTTAGAATGTAAGCTCTGTGAGGGCAAGGACTTTTGTTACTGTTGCCTCTAGGACAGTGCCTGACTCTTAAAGGGCACCCAATACTTAGTTGTTAAGTGAATGAATGGAGGTAATGTTTTATTTGATCATTATGAATTATGTCTTTTCCATTTCTTGCTAATGTAAAAACACAGAATGCTCAATTGCTTGGAAACTGATTTTCTATAGCCAGTGTATAAATCGAGTTGTATTCACCTGCCACATTTTCTTAAGCATTTCTGACAAAGATGTTACAGTTTTTTTTTATGTTGATAAGACATGAACCAAAATTCCCCTTTTAAAAACCAAGTCTGTATCTTACGGAAATAACCATTTTAAGAAATAACTACTCAACATAGATGCTATTTACCAACATTTAGTCTAATGTGAAATCTCTTTTTAAGAATTTTGGCTATTAACTTGCACTCAGTTTACTTTATTTACCTTAATTTCTAAAGTTACCTGAATTGAAAAGCAGAAAATTTAAAGATCATGTTATGTCTTTTAAGAATGAATCTTAAGTCTTATAATATGGAGTCGTTGCCATCATTTTATTCATAATGGGCTTTTTTATTTTTAAATATAGACCTCTCCGCAAGAGTAGATGCAGTTAAGGAAGAAAATCTGAAGCTAAAATCAGAAAATCAAGTTCTTGGACAATATATAGAAAACCTCATGTCAGCTTCTAGTGTTTTTCAAACCACTGACACAAAAAGCAAAAGAAAGTAAGGGATTGACATCCCTTCTGTTTTATGGAATTGCTGCTGATCTTTTTTCTTTAGAACTTGGATAGATTTAAAAAGTTACAGTACTTTTGTTTGTGGCTTAATTGAATATTTATGAAGATAATGTCAGATCTAGGCAAAATTAAGAGCATAACGGAAGACTTGAGTTCGTGTATAATATGTTAGTCTATGAAAACGTGCAAATGTATTGTAGAGACTTTATAATTAGAAATGCATATATTTATGAAACTTGAAAATGAATGTTTTATCAAATTTGCTTTGATTTATAGGTTTAGCGCTGTCTTTTATTATAGGCATAGTAAGAGATACAAGAAAATAACCACCGTGTTGTGAAAAGTGACCAAAATCATGTACTGAACGCACAGCTTTATGTACCCTGTCCACCATGTTGTGCCTCTTCTCCATTTGCTTCTTCCTTCCCATTTCCCTTCCCCTAAGGAAAAAATTGGTTTTACATTAGTAAAAGTAATTTTAATAGTTAATCATCTGTGAGAGTAACCTGAGCTTGAATTGTTGAAACTTAACTAAAATATAAGATACTTTCTCAGTTAGGGCTTGTTAGAGGTAGTAATAAGATAGGATTGTTGGTTTCTCTTTCACCAGTTGAAAACAGAGGCTATAAATATGAAGACTTTCCTTTGCAACTGGATTGTCAAATTGGGAAGGTTTGGTTGTTAAAACCTTCCTTTTGCACAAAATAACCGACTTAGTATCTGAAAAAGATGAGCTCTGGTTATACGTTTGGAATGTGTAATTTTGAGAAAAACATTAATAGGATGGGAAAGGTACTTGGCAGACAGTACTAACCAACTCCAAAATGTTTTTACTCCAGATTTGTGTGATCTCTGACACAGACTAGCTCTTTTCTCATATATATGGGAAAGTAGATTAAATGTGACTAACCTTATGTCAACCACATCTGGAAGAGAACAGTTACAGAGAGTTTAGTCTTAACGTTTGTTTGTAGTACCCAGCAGACCAACTTTTGCAAATCCCTTTAGAGTGTATTAGTATCAGAATCATGAATAAGAAAATGGGGTAGTTTTACATGTATACTAGATGATATTTTCTCAGTATTTTAATCTCACTACTTCTCCCTGAATTTTCTGTAAACCTAACTACTTGGGGTTTGCAGAGTTTTAGTCACTCTTGACAGTTTCTAAAAATTTAGTTTGTAGATTTCATCTGGTAAGAAAATTAGTATCAGAAGTAATGTTAAAATGTTAAATAGGAAAAGAGATCCACTAATACAGTTTTGGTTGTTAGATTTGGGCAACTTTTAATCCTGGAATAATATGTATTGGTGTGCGATTCAATGAATGACTTTAGCTGTATGAATATAATAGTTACACTGCAAATACTTTGCATTCCTTTTGTGACCTAATTTACAAACATTTAAAATTGTGTTGCAGTTTTGCTTTGCTGTTTAATAAAAAGCTGTTTCAGAGATTGTGTGTGTGTTAATATAGTAACTGTAGTGTGTATAATGGTGTAGTGGTATATCCAGGATTGTTCAAAGCCACAGGGTAAGTAGCATATCTTATTTAAGTACTAGTTACTGTATGTGAAGGGGTATATTTTTATTAAGACAAATGTTACAGGATATTATACATTAATTTTTTAAAATATAAGCAAAGAATTCGGAGAAAGATCTAAGATTGTCAGGGGAAAGTTGGTTATTATTTTTAGGTTAGGCTAAGCTCCTATAACAAGAGATACACTAATAAAATAATATAGAAGTTTCTCTCCCAACTAATGGTTTTGAGGTTAGGCATTGCAAGCTAGCAGGCTTTGTTCCACCTAATGATTCAGGGACTTGAGTTGAGGATAGTTCTGCCATTTTCAACCATGGCTTCCAAATCACTCTAATCACTATTCTAATTTACAGAGAAACTACATGGGACACACATGCAAAGTTTTAAGGGTTAGGCCTGCCCAGAAATGGCACATATGTTTTCTTACATTCTAACGGCATGGAGACTTAGTTACATCTAGATTGCAGGAACTGAGAAATGTCGTCTTTGGCGGGAAGCCATATTGCAGTTACAACTTTATTACCATAAAAGCACATGGAGGATTTTGGTAGCCACTAGCAGCCACAGCATTCTTCTCTTGCTATTAAGTCTGTGCACAACCTTCCCACACACACAACATACTCAACCCCTCCTCACCAGTTACTGATTCAACTCAAAATCCAGGATCTCCATCAAGGTCCATCAGTTGTAGCTGTGGCTTCTAATAGTCTGACAACTTCTAAACTGATGGGCAAATTAATTGTTGTCACCCTCACCTCTGTCCATTTATAATAGCATAGTAAGGACAAGAAACCCAAATAAAAACTCTCCACTTGGAAGATGGAATAAAGGGAAATGTGTTGATTGAAAGCGACTGTGGGGATATTCCTGGGAAACCCTGAGAAGAGTCTGTCCCTGATAATAAAGATGTTCCTTGGGATACCTGGGTGGCTCAGTCGGTTAAGCGTCTGCCTCCAGCTCAGGTCATGATCCCAGGGTCCTGGGATCGAGTCCCGCATCGGGTTCCTTGCTCAGCAGGGAGCCTGCAGCTCCCCCTGCTTGGCCTGTTTCTGACAAATTAAAAAAAAAAAAAAGTTCCTTGACCAAACCTGATTTTGCTCTCTGGCAAGGGACTCCCTTGTTCATTACCCTCAATGGCTTCCACTCTTGAAAGTTACTCTTATCCACTTCTCTTCATTGCTCTGCCTGAAGTAGAGGCTGAGAATGTGCCCTTTATGGGAGTTGTGAAAACAACACTTACTGCTGGCATGAGCTGGGTGCCCGTTGTTTTAAGGCCAAGCTCATTTCTTTGGCAGTAAAATTCCCTCAAAAATTCTGTATGTTTCTAGTTCCACGTGTAAGGATTCACAATCAAGCACTTTTCTAGACCAAATTCTCAAAGTCTGCTTTCTTCATCACAGGAGCCTGTCTCTCTTTAGTGGAGGCTACCTGAGACCACCTGAAAATAAGACTGCACTGGGAATGCTAACACCCAGATTACCACTGCAGGGATGGCTCCCTTTGTTTGACTTACCAAGTGACAGAGAGGTCTTGCTGGGCTCCCCCCTTAGCCTCCCACACCTCAAAAAGAAAACAATCTTAGACCTTTTTTTGGTACAGAAGGGTAGAGAAGCACTTGGCTTTTCTCATCCTTTGAGGTTCCTAATATCTGATGTTTCTCTATTCCATCTCTTCTTGGGAGACTGGTCAATTCTTTCTTGTGATGCCTTGCTAAAAACATCAAGGACCAGGGGCACCTGGGTGGCTCAGTCGTTAAGCATCTGCCTTTGGTTCAGGGCGTGATCCCGGCGTTCTGGGATCGAGCCCCACATCAGGCTCCTCCGCTGGGAGTGTGCTTCTTCCTCTCCCACTCCCCTTGCTTGTGTTCCCTCTCTCGCTGGCTGTCTGTTAAATAAATAAATAAAATCTTAAAAAAAAAAAAAAATCAAGGACCAGGCAATTCATTTCACATTCTGACTTTTCCAACTGCTACCCATGGAGCTATCAACTCAGCAGGTGACAAAATGTTACCTGAACTACAAGTCCCACCTGCTTGTCATGTGAATGGGAAGCCAATGCTATACATTTTGTTTTCCTTATGACAGTATCTCACTTCAGGCTATCAATTTCTATATTAGAAATATAGATGGTAAACAGGGTGCACAGGGACTGTGTCTAGCTTCTGACATAGACTCACTCAGTGACCAAACTTTAACCAGGCTCTTCGGAGCCTTCTTTCCGACTGGACCTCATCATGAGCCCTGTCTCTGGCCTGACTATGCCAGTTTTCAAAGGAATCCTGCTAAGTCAGTTTCGAGAGAATTCCCCCACCCTCAGCATCTGATCACCCTGGTTTTCCGGGGTTAAATCCGTTTAGCAAGCGTTCCCCTGCCCTTGATGTCTCCTTAGTAATTTTCCCTCTTCCATGATTTTGCCCATTGACTTTATTTTTTTTTTATTTTATTTTTTTTAAAGATTTTATTTATTTATTCGACAGAGATAGAGACAGCCAGCGAGAGAGGGAACACAAGCAGGGGGAGTGGGAGAGGAAGAAGCAGGCTCATAGCAGAGGAGCCTGATGTGGGGCTCGATCCCAGATCGCCGGGATCACGCCCTGAGCCGAAGGCAGTCGCTTAACCGCTGTGCCACCCAGGCGCCCCTGCCCATTGACTTTAAATCCCAGCTGTCTTTGCTTATTTGGAGTTGAGTGAATTATCTCTCCCCTACTGTGATAGTCTTGGGCACTTATTGTAGTAGCTAGAATAAAGTCTTCCTCACTGTTTAAACAAGTGTTGGAATAATTTTTTCTTTAATTCTTCTAGCTTTAAATGCTGGTGGAATGATTGTCAGGAAAATCAGCACACCTCCTTCCTCAACCACTTCTCCCCCAGTAGGACTTCCGTCAATACTGATAAATAGCATTCCATCCAGAATTTGTCCACTTTATAATCCCGTTGGACTTTCTTTATAGCAGATTAACTATAAATCACAATCCCTTATCTGGAAATCTTGAGACCAAATGTTCCAGAATTTGGAATTTTTCAGCTTACATAAAGTATTCTGAATATGGTTTGCGGCAGCACCTGTAATCAAACACATTAACATTTTGTAACAAATATATGAATTTAATACTAAGTATGATAAAGGCTTGTCAGGGAGGTTAGGTTTGGCTGCCAAATGAATTTTGGTGTCAAACATGAAAACACTTTAGCTTTTCACAGATTTTTTTGGTTTTTGCAACAAAATTTTTTGCAGAAAAGTTACCAAAATCATCTAAGCATGGAACCCTGACCAGTTTATAATGTCACATTTCTATTCCTGTCCATTACTCCTCCCTTTTGATTGTGTCCTTCTTCGAAGAGAAAAATGAGATGTGAATTATAGAATCCAAAATTAACTTTGTGGTCCAAAGCAGAGCAAAACTATCTTAATTCTGAAGACCTTTCTTCACTTTTCCCAGTTTTTCGCTCTGGAGTTAACACCCTCTAGTGGTAGTGCACAGGTATTTCTTCAGTGCTGAAACAATCAAAATTACCAGAGAAGACCAAGAGATTACTTTCCTTAAAACCACTTGAAAATCATGAAAGAACACAAAAGGTGATTACATTCAAGTTTGTTTAAGAACTGGTAGCGAGAATGACTTAACAGCCTCTTGGCTACTCTAGCTGAAAAACAAAACTGCAGTTTATTTCTCTTAAATCATAGACTTCATGGCATTTAAACACAAATTTACCATAACAAGAACTTTATGTTGGCCTTCGGGATCGCACTGACCTCATAATGGAGGTGGGTGGGGAGGAGTGATGACAGAAGCTCAGGTATTATAATCAGTTGTACAATGTATTTACCTTGTTTTAGATTTTATATATTATTTATAGATGGCTTAGCAAATATTTAAGTTATTAAAACTTGAGAATATTTCAAATTTTACAAAGAACATAAAAGTGTATTCATTGAACAAACACCGACTATGTGCTTAGATACTAGCTAGGTGTTAAAAGATCCAATCATCCTATTGCCTACCTTCCCTAAAACTACCATTGCTCCTCTGTGCATCTGCATTTCCAGAGACAGCCTCCAAGTGCATCCTCAAATACATTTTCTCTCTCATCAGCCTACATCATCTGACATGCCAGATTAAGGATTTTCTTTACGAAACTACTCACAGCTGTCATACTATGGGACTGCATGGGAGCTAAAATTTGGGATGAGATTATTAAAATTTGTGTAGAAATCCTATTATTCATTTACATAAGAGACTAAAGTAGTTATCTGATATTAGCCATATGACAGTTCATCCCTAAATCGTGCTAAAGTCAAAACATGGTCACAATACTATACAAAACCATTTTTGGATTACTGTTCTAAATTTCTAAGATACATTAAAGTCACTGCTAGTGGTTAATTGTAACATATAAGCAGTTCCATCCTGTGTCTCTTACAAATGTGGCCTGATGCTTCAAAAAGGCTACTAATCCTAGTAATATGTGTCTTCCTAGAGAGATGATGAATGGAAGCAAGGCTATCTTAAAACGATCCTGAAGAAAAAGGAAGCTACATCAGCCTGGTCAAGTTAAAAAGCCTCTAAAAAGGCCAACTAAAATAAAGAAAAGCAAAATACACTTATTTTTCTCCTTTATTAGAGAAAAGGATAAAATTGAAGTCCTTTAAGCAGAGTCAGAATAGGGTGGTAAAAGGAAAAAACATCTTGTCGATAAGGAAGACCACGCTTTATCGACTGCGTGGCTCTGCATACATGTTTATGTGAAAGTTCAAGTTTTGGTTAAACCTATCAGCCATCATACCTCCACAGCGGGGACCCCCACAGGAAGGGGCACTGAGCTGGCCAAACGAGCTGCTCGCATCCTACCACTGCTAGCTCATGGAGTTTAACCAAACACTCAATTTAAAATGAATCTGCAACCAACAAAGTAAAAAAAAACCTTTAATAAATCTTTAGGAAAAAACGTTCACATACAAGACACTTGTCAGGCAAGGTTTCCATAAAATTAAGGATTTCTCTCCTGGTACTTCCAGAAACATTCTCCTCTAGAATCACTCAATATGTCTAGTTCATTGGGATGTTCCAAATACAAAGCAAGAAAGGCAGTCCTTGCAAGATGTGTCACGTTCGGTTAGTATTAAATAAACACAAAATATGGTTAACTATTAAGATTTTCCACCACCCGTTTATGAAAGTCAGTACACAGCAATGAGAATAAAGCGCTTATTTTCGACTCACTCTCTGAGATGAGGAATGAAAGTATTACTGGCTGTTTGGCTTAACTTTAGTAAAAAGAGAAGCGAGCATCTCCTCCTCATCCGTGTGCTCTAACTGTACGACTGGGGAGCGGGCCGTATAGGAACCGAGTTGGCGCCTGCCCAGGGTTGGGGTGCATATGTACATGAAGAAATCCAAAGTGTCACCCAACTAGTGTCAAGTTCCCTCGATAGTATTAAAGTAGTTCCGTGGTCTCGACGATTCGGATCCCCTTCCAAAGGGCCTAACCTGTTACCCAAACATAAAAAGTTCTTAAAATATTTTAAATGGAACGACACAGCTCCACTGTAATGTAGTTCGGTGATTTCTGGTCACCACTTTAAAAAGAGGAGCAGTATCTACCGTCTACCTTAGGGGCGGCTTTAAAGCGAGACAACAGGCTCAACGTAGATTTGAATTTTCAGGAAAAAAGCAAGATAAAAATACAAAGCATGATGATTAATACCTATTTGCTATTAGAATCCCTTAATAACCAGGAAAAAGAAAATAATTTAAAGCTCCCCCCTCAATAATTTACCTATCAGGTATATAAAGAGGGTATAATTTAAAGAAGAAAAAATGTTTAAATTTTATTTTCGAGAGCAATGTATGCATAAGCAATCTTCTGAGCAGGGTAAGCCATTCTGGAATAAAACAATTATAAAGGCTTAAAAGTATCTGTCCACCATTATATTTTGATGAGCCTATTATCTTTGTATTCACATGTACAATATGCTGCACTATTAACCAGTGATTCCATGAATGACCCTTAGACATTTCTGTTTTGTTGACTTGTCAGCAAAGCACCTGTTTAAAGGAATCTATCATTTAAACGAACAACAGACCCTGACTGTAATTTGACACAACTGGCAAACGGGGGCCACATACAACGCTTTCAACTGTGGACAGAATCAAACAACCACACAGAAACTTTATTGCGTTTAGCTCTACAAGAGAACACACTCTCATTCTTATTACCGAACTACCAGTTACGGCGTCGTACAGCTGTTTAAGAGGCAATTCCAGCAACCGATCTTCCAAGAGCAGTGAAGCTGCTGCGTGTTATTTTGCTCTGTACAAACCAAAACTTTCTAGAACTTTTAAAACTCGGTAACTTCTAATGATATTAATCTCTTAAATCTGATAAGTAACGTGCCACTCTTTTTTATTCTAAATTCAAAGACCAGGTAACTTCAAAGTTTTTTTTTTTTTTTTTCCTGAAAAGAAAGACTAAAATAAATGTCCGAAAGAAGAACAATGCTAGATATTAGAAACATGTGCAGATGGACCCAAGTTCGGCTCTGGCACACTGACGTTAAAACGCCAAATAGCTTGCTCAGGAATTCAGAATACTTGAATACAGTTTACTCCTTCCGTACTCTCCTCTTGCGTACTGACTTCACTGGCCCGTCTCCAGATCCTGTGCTCTCATCTGCTTCTTTCATCTAGAAGAAAGAAGGATGCGAATGCTTATTTCCATACAATGGGTAAGTAGTAAATAGCACAGTTCTTATTCTCTAAAATATATATTCTAACAAGTGCCACCTTGTATGTGTTCTTTAATTCATAAAGCTGATCAAAAATGTGTACGTGAGCTACCATGTTTTAATTTGTTCATCTTTTGGCATGATTACATTTTTAGAATAACTCTGCTTATCCAACGTGCCTCTGACAAGAACACTGCTAACAGCTCAACTCACGATTTTATCATTTGGAACTGAATCTCAATTTCGTAGCTAACTAAAGGCTGTATGATCTTTTCATTGTGGGTTATTAAGCACCAACTTCACCACACTAGTTCTACAAGTAATGACTTGCTGAGCTAAGTTTGCAGAGACACTTTCAGAACTTCTTTTTTTTTAAAGATTTTATGTATTTATTTGACAGAGGGATTGACAGCCAGTGAGAGAGGGAACACAAGCAAGGGAAGTGGGGGAGGAAGAAGCAGGCTCCCAGCGGAGCAGGGAGCCCGATGCGGGGCTTGATCCCAGGACCCTGGGATCATGATCTGAGCTGAAGGCAGACGCTTAACGAACTGAGCCACCCAGGCGCCCCACGCTTTCAGAACTTCTGACACACAGTACTTAGAGAAAATGTGGAGAGAAGGAAGGGAAACATCAAATTTATAGTTTGGGTTTTTTCTTTCCTCATCCACTAAGCACTCATACATAAATTAAACTTGTATAATAAAATAAAATACTGAAGGTATTATACGGTATTATACAAAATAGTTATAATCATTTTTCAAGGTCATACTATACACAAATTGGCTTATTTTAGCCCCCTGACATATAAGAAGACTAAAAGACAAAGAATTAAGACATTTTTAAAGGTACACAAAATGTTTTGTAGAGCAAAATGTAACTAGATTGTAAGTATTAAGAGAGTGACAGGTGAAACAATGACTTTAAAACTCTGTCCTGGAAGAAATTATCTTCACCGGGTTTCCTCTAATATGCATATTCATACTAATGTTCCCCCAAAAGTCCTTTAAGAACTCACAAGGCAATTAAGACAAATAACTGTGTGTACTGAATAGGCTTTAGAAAACAAACAAAAACAATAAAACAAATTTACGTGAGAGATCTCTTCAAACAGTTAAAATAGCCAGTTTATGTCATCACATGCAAGAGGCCAGGCAAAACTACGCTTTCCCCCTGCCTAGCACTGAGTACTGAGGGTGCTGAGGACGGTGACCGGGGTAAGGTCACACAGCTCCTAAGGGCTGGCAGATAGAGGAAACGGGCCTTTGGTATGTGCTGGGTAACAAGAGAACGCTCTGGTTCTGAATCATATCCTGGATGGTTTCTGATTCCAGAACAACTAACTAAAGAGAGGCACTGTGGAAAGTTCTATCATATATCAGGATGCAGAAACGGGTAGACATACTAAGTTAAGGGGAAAACTAGTTTACTCAAGATTTGAGAAAAAACACCCTATCAGGCAGACAGTACTCAACTACCCAATGAATGAAATATTATAAAATGTGACAATAAATTATTCAGACCATGAGAATGTTTTTATAATAGGTATAAAGAAAACTGTCTTATAATAAACAGAATTACCTTTTAAATATTCAAATGTTTTTTTATATTATAATTTTCAACAGAATACTTTAATGATAAAGTCATAATTTTTTACAGATGCAGCTCTATTTTGTAAACCCCAGGCTTACTTTAAACTGTTTCTCATCAGGCATTAAGATGAAATAAATTATAGTATTTTCTTGCCTTCTTTATGGATATATTTTAAAAACAGTATGGAGGCTCTTATGAAAGCTTGGAAAAATACAGCCAATTTTTATATGGTAAACCAGACCTTGAAAAAAGTCTCTATAAACAAGACTGCTTTGTTTAAATAATTTTTTATGGGGGCGCCTGGGTGGCACAGCGGTTAAGCATCTGCCTTCGGCTCAGGGCGTGATCCCAGCGTTACGGGATCGAGCCCCACATCAGGCTCCTCCGCTATGAGCCTGCTTCTTCCTCTCCCACTCCCCCTGCTTGTGTTCCCTCTCTCGCTGGCTGTCTCTATCTGTGTTAAATAAATAAATAAAATCTTTAAAAATAAATAAATAAATAAATAAATAATTTTTTATGGATAACAATCATACATAAAATCTGGTTTATTTTCTGTTAAAGAGTTGCTTACCTCATCCTCTGATCCAGACTTATTTGATTTATTACCCTCTTCTTGTCCTTCTATGATTTCAATTTCTTCTTCACTCTTTTCCTCAGGTTCACCTTCCTCTTCTAGAATACAGGTTTTTATTACAGGCAAAGATTTGAATTAGCATTTTGCTACTGAGAAGTATTAAACACAACAAGGGGATTTATTTAAATTCTAAAATTTAAAAGCAATTTCCATCATGAGAAATTTCTAAAAAATTAATTGCAAATATACATTATTATACAACATTTTATAAATAAATCATCATATTTGAGGGAAGAGACAGGTTTAAGAAATTCTTAAGCATTCAGACTTACATGCGATATGAAAAGCAAACATATGTATATGTGTGTATACATATGTAGATACATATGTAAATACACATGTGTGTATTTTTTTCAGAGTATGATTTTTAAGTCAACTGTTTCATCAGCTATTAAGTTAAAAACAGTGCTCAAGATATAATTTCAGTTGTAAGGGGCTCAGTCTGGAGCCTGACTTGAGACCCTGGCGAACATTGACAGTTGATTGCTACCTACGTGAGTGTAAGCAAGTCTCAATGGAGACCCACCAAAAAGCCTCAGTTCTTCAGTTTGAACTTGTTTAGGAGTTTAGTATAGGGTGGGAAGGGGACATATGATTCAGCAGTCCTTTCGGGCCATTAAATTATTCATTTAATATATTAAGCTATCTGATGAACAACAGCCACTAAAAGACTTGGTGTTAATTTTGTGGCCACAATTACCTGCCTTAAACCTACTCCTCTCCCACAGAGGCTGTGCTGTCTGTGCCTCCCATCTCATCTACATTCTCGGAGGCAAGAAAAGCCCCTGCAAACAGGTACGACATGTGGGATTCATACTTGCTCCTAAATCTCTCTCTTCCTAGAAAACAAGAACCGTAAGCAGGACAGCTGCTCAGGGTACAGCACCCAGGCAGGGGCCATCACTCCTCTTTGCCGCAGAAGCCGACTGCTGGGGATTCAGATGGTAGATATTTGACAATGAGCAAGTGCCAGAGCTAGTGTTTACCAGACGATCTGCTCTTTTTACGAGCTTCACCCAGGGTCCCCACTGTAACTCACTATCGCTATCCTGCCTTTGGCTGGCTACCTACCTACCTACTTACCCACCTATCATTATCCTACCTTTTTCAGGAGTTTCAAGAGTTTCACCATCACTTTGCTTTTTTTCTTCTTCCAAGTCTACTGGTTTCTCCAGGGCAGCTTTCTTTTCCTTCACTTCTTGCTCTAATGCTCCCTTTGTTTGTGGTTTACATACGTCAGTTTTTTTATACTCTGAATCTTCATATTTTTTCTGTGGTAGTTTAACATAAGCTATTTTTAGTAAAAGCAAAACTCTGGTTTTTTTTCAATCACTGATATCAAACACAGTGACTCAGCAGTAAAAACTTAGAGGAAATTTAGCTTACTACTTTTAAGAATCACTTACTCAGACCTGTCCACGGAGACCTGGCAGGCCAGAAAGGACAGGCATGATATATTCAGGGTGCTAGATCAGAAAAATATGCGGCTAAGAATACTTTATCCAGCTAGGATGTCTTTCAGAATAGAAGGAGAGATAAAGAGCTTCCAGGACAAACAGAAAGTAAAAGAATTTGTGATCACCAAACCAGCCCTACAAGAAATGTTAAAAGGGATCCTTTAAGCGAAGAGAGAGCCCAAAAGTAACAAAGACCAGAAAGGAACAGAGGCAATATACAGAAACACTGACTTTACAGGCAATACAGTGGCACTACATTCATATCTTTCAATAGTTACTCTGAATGTAAATGGGCTAAATGCCCCAATCAAAAGACACAGGGTATCAGATGGATAAAAAAGCAAAACCCATGGATGTGCTGTCTGCAAGAGACTCATTTTAGACCCAAAGACACCTCCAGATTGAAAGTGAGGCGGTGGAAAACCATTTATCATGCTAATAGACATCAAAAGAAAGTTGGGGTGGCAATCCTTATAACAGACAAATTAGATTTTTTAAAAAGAATTTATTTATTTGAGAGAGAGAGAGAAAAGCACAAGCAGGGGGAGCCACAAAGGGAGAGGGGGAAGCAGGCTCCCGACTGAGCAGGGAGCCGGACGTGGGGCTCAATCCCAAGACCCAGGGATCAAGACCTGAGCAGAAGGCAGGCACTTAATGACTGAGCCAACCAGACACCCTGACAAATTATTTTAAACCGAAGACTGTAATAAGAGATGAAGAAGGACACTATATCATAATTATAGGGTCTACCCAACAAAAAGATCTAACAATTGTAAATACTTATGCCCCTAACATGGAAGCAGCCAATTATATTAACCAATTAATAACAAAATTAAAGAAACACATCAATAATAATACAATAACAGTAGGAGATTTTAATACCCCCCTCACTGCAGTGGACAGATACCTAAGCAGAAGATCAACAAGGAAACAAGGGCTTTGAATGACACACTGGACCAGACGGACTTCACAGATATATTCAGAGCATTCTATCCTAAAGCAATAGAATACACATTCTTCTCCAGTGCACATGGAACATTCTCCAGAACAGATCACATACTGGGTCACAAATCAGGTCTCAACCAGTACCAAAGGCTGGGATCATTCCCTGCATATTTTCAGACCGCAGTGCTTTGAAATGAACTCAATCACAAGAGGAAAGTTGTAAAGAACTTAAATACATGGAGGCTAAAGAGCATCCTACTAAAGAATGAATGGGTCAACCAGGAAATTAAAGAATTTTTAAAAATTAATGGAAACAAATGAAAATGAAAAAACAAATATTCAAAACCTTTGGGATGCAGCTAAGGTGGTCCTACGAGAGAAGTATATGGCAATACAAGACTTTCTCAAGAAACAAGGAAGGTCTCAAACACACAGTCTTACCTTACATGTAAAGGAGCTGGAGAAAGAAGAGCAAATAAAGCATAAACCCAGCAGGAGAAGAGAATTAATAAAGATTAGAGCAGAAATCAATGGACTAGAAACCAAAAGAATAGCAGAACAGATCAACAAAACTAGGAAGTGGTTCTTTGAAAAAATTAGGAAGATTGGGGAACCCGGTGGCATTTCTATACACCAACAATGAGACAGAAGAAAGAGAAATTAAGAAGTAGATCCCATTTACAATGGCATCCAAAGCCATAAGATACCTAGGAATAAACCTAACCAAAGAGGCAAAGGATCTGTACTCAGTAAACTATAGAACACTCATGAAGGAAACTGAGGAACACACAAAGAAATGGAAAAAGTTCCATGCTCATGGATTGGAAGAACAAATATTGTTAAAATGTCTACGCTACCTAGAGCAATCTACACAGTCAATGCAATCCCTATCAAAATACCATCAACTTTTTTCACAGAGCTGGGACAAATAATCCTAAAATTTGTATGGAACCACAAAAGACCCAAATAGCCAAAGGAATGTTGAAAAAGAAACCAAAATGGTGGCATCACAATTCCAGTCTTCAAGCTCTATTACAAAGCTGTCTATCATCAAGACAGTATGGCACTGGCACAAAAACAGACACATAGATCAATGGAACGGAATAGAGAACCCAGAAATGGACCCTCAACTCTATGGTCAACTAATCTTGGACAAAGCAGGAGAGAATATCCAATGGAATAAAAGACAGTCTCTTCAACAAATGATGTTGGGAAAATTGCACAGACACATGCAGAAGAATGAAACTGGACCATTTCCCTACAACACACACAAAATAGACTCAGAATGGATGAAAGACCTAAATCTGACACAGGAATCCATCTGTGACCTCAGCCACACCAACTTCTTGCTAGACACGTCTCCAAAGGCAAGGGAAACAAAGGCAAAAATGAACTATTGGGACTTCATCAAAATAAAAAACTTCTGCACAGCAAAGGAAACAGTCAACAAAACCAAAAGACAACTGACAGAATAGGAGAAGATATTTGCAAATGACGTATCAGATAAAGGGCTAGTATCCAAAATCTATAAAGAACTTGTCAAACTCAACACCCAAAGAACAAATCACCCAATCAAGAAATGGGCAGAAGACATGTCCCCAAAGAAGACAACCAAATGGACACATGAATAAACACATGAATAAGTGCTCCACATCACTCGGCATCAGGGAAATAGAAATCAAAACCACAATGAGATACCACCTCACACCAGTCAGAATGTCTAAAATTAACAAGTCAGGAAACAACATGTTGGCAAGGATGTGGAGAAAGGGGAACCCTCCTGCACTGTTGGTGGGTACAGCCACTCTGGAAAACAGTAAGGAGGTTCCTCAAAACGTTGAAAATAGAGCTAGCCCATGACCCAGCAATTGCACTACTGGGTATTTACCCCAAAGATACAAATGTAGTGATCCGACGGGGCATCTGTACCCCAATGTTTACAGCAGCAATGTCCACAATAGCTGAACTATAGAAAGAGCCCAGATGCCTATCAACAGGTGAATGGATAAAGAAGATGTTTATATATACACACACGATGGAGTACTACTCAGCCATCAAAAAAAAAAAAGAAATCTTGCCATTTGCAAGGACGTGGATGGAACTAGAGGGTATTATGCTAAGTGAAATAAGTCAAGGGGAGAAAGACCATTATCATATGATCTCACTCACATGTGGAATTTAAGAAACAAAACAGAGGATCATAGGGGAAGAGAGGAAAAAATGAAACAAGACAAAATCAGAGAGGGAGACAAACCTTAAGAGACTCTTAATCATAGGAAACTAACTGAGGGCTGCTGGAGTGGAGGGGGTGCGGGTATGGGGTACCTGGCTGATGGACACTAAGGAGGGCACATGATATTATGAGTACCAGGTATTATATAAGACTGATGAGTCACTGACCTCTACCTCTGAAACTAATAATACATTATATGTTAATTAATTGAATTTAAATTAAAAAAAAGAATCATTTGTTCAATAGAACTCCTAAACACTAAGAGATTTATTTTAAGTTGAAGGAAATCCAATTTCTTTACCTTAACTTTTCTTGGCCAACAAAATGAAGCAATTAATACAATCGGAAGCCCTGCTGTCACAAGATAAACGAACCAAAGCCATGGGCGCTCTTCAGCAGCTGCCATTAACTGTTTAAATATACCAGGCTACACAAGAAATAAGCATAAAAATGAAATTCAGATTTCATAAACATTCATTAGGAAATACCTCCTACAAAAAAAACAACTTCTTTTATGTAGGTGTTTTATATTAAGGAGTGATGAACTTGTAGGTTAAAAATATTTAATTTTCCCATCTTATACATGGTATAGTTTAAACTCTTATTAGCATGTATCACTCTTTGAGACTTTATAGTAGAAGATATGTTACTACATAGGTAGAAATCACTAACCTATCCGCAAGAATGAGGACTATTTTTGGGTAAGCTTAAGGACAGAACTACTCTTTATGGATGTACTACCTCCTTCATTTAGAAGTATACAATGCTCGAGAAATCTTTCTGGTTCTGTACTTTTAAAGAACTTATTAATAAGATCAACCTGGGAATAATTGTGTTTTCTTTTTTTAATTAACAAATTCCACACACAACCACCTTCAGTGAGGAAACTGCTTCTCTCATTAAAGTAAAATCTAAAATCATTAAATGTCTAAATTTTAAAAGTTCCAAAATGAAAACTCCTTTACCTACTATTTTGATGGCTTTTGCTACTGTCCAAAGAAACCAAATGTAAGGTATTTTTCTTTACAGTAATTGATTTTAAAGATATATTCTCCAAGATGCATTGTGTTGAAATATTTAGCTTAATATTTCTAAACAGTGTTAAGATTTGAGAAAAAAAATATTGGAACACAATTTAATAATAATAAATTTAAAGTCCTCTGTACTCCTCTAAGTGAAAAATAATTTAAATGAATAAAGAATAATATTTACATTACTGTTACCACTTAGGCCATGAATTGACAAGGTGACCAGGATATTAAGTAGTCTCCTTATAAATAGCAAGCAGGAAATTAAATCCCATTATGCTATCATAATTTAATGAAGATACACACATATATATATAGTTCATTATACAGCTCATGATGAAGTTGTAACATAATACAGTAAGGCTATTTTATCAACAAATTTATTTAAGTACATTTAGTAATTATAGCATATTTATTTACCTTTCAAGGGCCACTTGTATAACCTATAACCAGGATGAAGTCCTAGGACTATTCTATGGTAAATACTGTACCTCGTTAGCATTTGCTACCATTATCTTCACTCCCCAACCATC
Organism: Ursus maritimus; assembly: GCF_017311325.1. NCBI lineage: Eukaryota > Metazoa > Chordata > Mammalia > Carnivora > Ursidae > Ursus > Ursus maritimus. The sequence goes on from NW_024423453.1 coordinate 30,886,015, forward strand.
TGCAGCCCAGCGATCTGCTGTTTCCTTTTCTGAACAGATAATAAAATTATCAAAGTAGATATCAGAGGTCATAGACCAAAGCTCTAAACCGAGAGCACGGAAGGAAGTCAGAAGAAACGGATGATCATCTTCAAAATAATCTGGATTAGGGATTTTTCGAGGACTCCAGATTCCCTGGGAAAAAACAATAAAGAAAAAAATAATTTAAAGACATTTTCAAATTAAATAATCTCATTATAAATGCTATTCAAGAAGTCATTGTTGTTGATGGGGCACCTGCGTGGGTCAGTTAAGTGTCCAGCTCTTGATTTCGGCTCAGATCACGATCTCAGAGTTGTGAGATGAGCCCCATATTTGGCTCCATGCTGGGCATGGAACCTGCTTGTGATTCTCTCTCTCCCTCTGCCCCTTCCGTGTGTCTCCCTCTCTCTCTCTCTCTCTCAAAAAAAAAAAAAGAAAAGAAAAGAAAAGAAAAAGATAGGAGTCATTGCTGTTAAGTGAAATCAGCAGTAATGACTGGAGAAAAAAGAAAACATTAACTGATATTAACTCATTAGCAAGTCATTGGAAATAAAAACTTGGTTCTTCTCATTCTGTATACACAATGTTCCCTATGAATAAAACTGACTTTAAACTGCAAAAACAGGCAAAGTGAAAATCCAACACACACAAAAACTTGAGTAATTAAATTTCACAAGTAAGTGATACTATTTTAGACAAGTTTTTTTTTACATTTAGTAAAGTTATTCAAGGCAAGAAGTCATTAAAATTATACAAATCAGAGAGATTACTATATGGTAAATATGAAGCTACTCCTTTTATTTTTAAAAAAATTTTTAAAGATTTTATTTATTTATTTGAGAGAGAGAGAGAGAACACAAGTAGCAGGGAGGGGCAGAGGGAGAGGGACAAGCAGACTCCTCACTGAGTAGGGAGCCCGATGCAGGGCTCTATCCTAGGATCCTGAGATCATGACCTGAGCCGAAGGCAGACATAAAGCCACTCCTTTTAACATACACCTATGATGGGCATCACTTTTCAGTCATGGTTGAACCTCAGAAAAAAATTCAACATAAAAGTTGCATTAGATCTTAAATAATTAAACAAAACCAAATTGATAAAATTCGACAATATGATTACTCTCTCACTCCTCCATCATCTATGTCTATTCTGTACCAGGAACTATGCCAGATGCTAGGGACAGAGTGATAATCAAAAGAGACATGGTTCCTCAATTAAATTTAAAGTAATGAGGGAGACATTCAACAAAGAAGTTACCAAAATAAACACTCTGTGATAAATGCTATGAAAAAAAAAAAATGACAGTGAACAATTGGAACAGGTAATGCATCCATATAATAAATATTAGCAAACGTCAATGAACAGTTAGATAAAACTACAGGGTTAAATGGTTAACATAGAGATTTCTACCCAAAGATCTAAGTACACTCAAAAGATATCTAATTCATATTTTTAAAAATCCAAAGTTTAATAACACCAGAAAACAAGGAGCACATTAATTAAGCAAAGGCATTAATTACTAAAATGTACAGTGTGTGAGGTCTCCTGATCAGAACTCATTTCTTATGTTTAATTCTAAGATAGAACTTGACTCCAGAGTGATCATTAATTACCAGGGAAAAATATAGTATGAAGTGATTGATCTTTAGTTCTTATTTTTTTTTTTTTTAAAGATTTTATTTATTTATTCGACAGAGATAGAGACAGCCAGCGAGAGAGGGAACACAAGCAGGGGGAGTGGGAGAGGAAGAAGCAGGCTCCCAGCAGAGGAGCCCGATGTGGGGCTCGATCCCAGAATGCTAGGATCACGCCCTGAGCTGAAGGCAGACACTTAACGACTGAGCCACCCAGGCGCCCCGTATTTTACTTTTTAAATATAAATTAGTTGGAGTCTATTTTCTTTGACTTCTTATGATAGTTGATGTATACTATTACAAATCAAATTTCTAAAAGTCAACATTATCAAAACTAGATCTATAACAGAACTATTACAGCACTTTAAACCTCACTATGGAATTGGAAGAAGTGGTTATTACCTGGTAGCTAGGATTATCTATCATTGGAGGTCTCCACACTCCTTTGTATTTGGGGTTATCTACCAGGGGAGGTGTCCACTCACCACACCCAATTCGACAGGCTGGATTAGAAATACGAGGTGCCTCCCATTCTCCATCCATGTCTTCATTCCTTAGGAAATTAGAAAAAATTCAACATAAAAGTTCCACAGATGAAAATGTGTATCTACACATTTATAGCAACCTCAAGTCTCTCCTGTCAGTCAGATGAACTAGTAACAAAAAGCAAGTAAGAAATGTATGAAATTGACATGTGAAGATGAAGAATGTTTACCAGTCATCAGGTTTTTCAGCATTAGGATCTGGAATAAATTTTGGTTCATCATCAAGCCAGCCATCAGGTTTAACAACACTTAAATCTTCTATTTGGGCAGGTTCACTTTCATCCCTGCAAATACAGTATTTTGTGCCAAGTATTAATGATTCAAAAGGTTTAAAAATGCATATGTTACAAAATTCAGAAGATACCAAAAGGCATTTCCTGCCCTTCTGTCTTTGTGCCTACTACTTCCCCCATCTTTCATCCACCAAAATCTTCTGCTAACTTGTCACCTTCTTGTATATGTTCCCTGTTGTGCTCCATGCATACACACATTGGTATACACGGTTTTTTTAAACACAAATGACAGCATTCTATACAGAGTATGTTCAACATTGCGTTTGTTCATTTAAACACTCATTCATTCATCAACAAACACATATTGGAAGCCCACTATGTGCCAAGACAGCTCTACAAGCTGTCAGATATACAGTTTTTCTTAACAGTTGTACAGTTTTCTAATTTGTGGATATACCATAATTTATTTAACCTACCTATTGTTGAGGGACATTCAGTGTTTCCAAAAACATACTATTACAAATAATGCTATAATGAATATCCTGGAATATATTAGAAACTAATACAAAATTAGCCCTCTGTCAGCTATATGAATTGAAAATATTTTTTCCAGTTTCTTGTGTATTTTTTGATATAGTTTTTGGTAGGTGGGGTTTTTTTCTGCCATATTCAAATAATTTTATTTTCACGTAGTTGAAATTTATTGATACTTCTTTTACAATTCTTCAATTTTATGTCATATTTGGAAATGTCTTCCCTACTTCAATATTAGTTTTTTAACTCTCCATATTTAATTCTAGTAATTTTGGATTTTCATTAAAAAAATAACACTTAGAAAATAAATTCTAAAGTATATAAACATAATCATAGTAAGTACTGAATAGAACTACTAATTATAATTTTCATCTTTATAGAAAAGTAGACATTTTAAACAAGAGGTTACATTATGATTTTTCAAACAAACCTAAGTAACAAAATAAATTCAAATAATCAACTCTCTAAATGTAAAGACTTGTACTTGCCTGATATCAATGTTATCTTGAGTCTATCCAAGCTCAGAGTAACTAGAGTTTAAAATTTAAGGGAGCATTTCTTTAGCAGTTTATAAAACAAATTCTAACATGTATGACCAATCAGAAAGAGATTATTGTAAGCAGTTTCTCTCATTTAAGGGCAAACTTATTTCTCAGCCTTACTCTATGGGTAAACAAACACAAAACGATGTAAGAAAATCCACATGGAGAGATGTAGTCCTACCTTTACTGAAAGTATGAATTCATGAAAGTTATGTATTAATAAGTGACTTTTTCTTATTTTTTTAAAAAACCATACTGTTCTTCCTACCTTGTAAAACCTATTTCCTTATTATACTATTTGCTTGAAAGCAAAGACATTTTTATTGCTAATCAGTATCTCTCTTTATCTACAAGAAACCCTTTTGGTTATCCAGTACTACTTACTCTATTTCTGAGTACGGAGTAACCCCAATGTTTACAAACAAACAAGAACTTGAAGAAATAGGAGACCTTTTCCAAAATGAAGTAGAGAGAAAAAAACCTGGTTTATAAAAATGAATAGATCCTCAGTGACATGTGAAACAATATAAAGCAGTCTAACATACATTTACATGGTGTCCCCCCCCCCAAAGAGATGGGAAGGCACGTGGAATTTAAGAAACAAAACAGAGGATCATAGGAGAAGAGAGGAAAACATGATACAAGAAGAAACCAGAGAGGGAGACAAACCATAAAAGACTCAATCTCAGGAAACAAACTGACGGTTGCTGGAGTGGGGGGGGTGGGAGGGATGGGGTGGCTGGGTGATGGACATTGGGGAGGGTATGTGCCGTGGTGAGCACTGTGTATTGTGTAAGACTGATGAACCACAGACCTGTACCCCTGAAACAAATAATACATTATATGTTAATAAAAAAATGCTGCTTAAGCTGTATGCCATTAACAAACAAAATTCAAAGAAAAAATGGCCAAATATTACCCAAATTTGATACAAACTATATAGCCACATCCCCAAAAGCAAGGCAAACACACAAACACACACACACACACACACACACACACACACACACACACACATATCCAAGGCACAACAAAACCAAATTGTTGAAAACGGTAACAATGAATCTTAAAACCAAAGAGGAAAAAATTACACAATAGGTAAAGGAGTAAAAGGATGAGAATGACAACTGACTTATCAGAAACAATACAAGCCTCTAGACAACTCAAAAAATGACTGTTTTAAAATAACTATCAACCTATAATAGTGAAAACATCCTTCAAAAATTAAGGTAAAATAAATTTTCAGGTAATTAAAAGTTGAGAGTTTTCAATGACAGCAGACATGTACACAATATGTCAAGAGAAGTTTATCAGAAGAAGGAAAATAATAACAGACAAAAATGTTTATCTACACAAAAGAAGAGTATCAGAAACAATAACTAAATAATAAATAAAAGAACTTTTCTCCTAATAACTGATTAAAAGATGCTGACTGAAGAATAAATATGTGTGCCCTTCATAGTATAGATAGAGGAAGTAAATGTATGATACTAGCATGAAGGATGGAAGGAGGAAAATATAGGACCCTTATAAGATTAACGTAGACATAAAGTGGTATGACAGTAGACTGTAATAAATTAAAGATGCATATTGTAAACCCTAGAGCAACACTAAAACAATGAGCCACAGAGGAAAAGGTAATAGGCCAACAGGAAAGAAAAAAATAAAAGACTAAAAATAATCTAAAAGAAGGCAGGAAGAAAATATTTTATAAAGCACAGAATATATGGGACAAACAGAAAACAAGTAGGAAGAGAACAAGTACAGTTTATATCCAACCATATTAATAATTACATTAAATATAGATGGTTTAAAACACTCCACTTAAAAGACAAGACCACATATAAGTTGCCTACCAGAAAATCACTTTAAAAATAAAGGCATATATAGGTTACAGGTCAACAGTGGAAAATATTCAATGGAAACATGATTTAAAAGAAAGCAGGACTGTTGACTCAGTATGAGACTAAAGCAGATGTCAAGACAGAGTATTACATGAGTTTATAAAGAAGGATATTATTCTGTAACAATAGAGTGGTTAGCTCCTCAAGAGGTCATGAAATACTGAAAACAGATGTAGTAACAGATCTTCAAAATACACGAAGGAAAAACTAACAGAACTCAGAGGAGTTACAGATAAATCCATCATCATAAAGATTTTAATACTCTTCTCTCAGTAAGAGAACAGACTGAAAACCCATAAATATATAGAAGCTTTCAACCACAGTGATGTAATTGACATTTGTAAATTTTCTGACAACAGAATTAAAAGATGGGAGTCAAAATGAAAATTGTATCTGGGAAATCCACAAATAATTGCCACCAAAGCAACACATTTAAAAACACATGGATCATGGGGCGCCTGGGGGGCTCAGTCATTAAGCATCTGCCTTCGGCTCAGGGCATGATCCCAGAGTGCTGGGTTCGAGAACCACATCGGGGTCCTCCTCTGGGAGCCTGTTTCTTCCTCTCCCACTCCTCCTGCCTGTGTTCCCTCTCTCGCTGGCTGTCTCTCTCTGTGTCAAATAAATAAATAAAATCTTTAAAAATAAATAAATAAATAAAAATAAAAACACATGGATCAAAGAAAAAAATCACTAATCACTAATTAAAAAACATGAATTGAATGTTCTTGCAAATGACATATATTTGTAAAACATAGTTAAAGCAGTGTTAAGAGAAAATTTACAGCTACTTCTATCAGAAGAGATTTTCTAATTTAATAAGCCTGAAAAAAAGAAGCAATAATTTGCTTCAAAGTAAGAAGGAAGTAAATAACAAAATTTTAAAAAGGTCAATAGAAGGGAAAAACTAAAACAAAAGCCAGTTCTTGAAAAAGATCAATGAAATTGATAAACCTCAGGGCGCCTGGGTGGCTCAGTTGGTTAAGGGGCTGCCTTCCACTCAAATCATGATCCCAGGGTCCTGGGATTGAGCCCATGTCAGGCTCCCTGCTCAATGGGGTGTCTGCTTCTCCCTCTCCCTCTGCCGCTCCCCCTGCTTGTGCCCTCTTGCTCCCTCTCCCTCTCTCTCAAATAAATAAACAAAATCTTTAAAAAAAATTTTTTTATTGATAAACCTCTAGTTAGATACATCAAAAAAACAAATTACCATATTAGAAATGAAAGAGGAGTCATCAGTACAGATCATTACAGACATTAGTGATGACGAGAGGTGTTGGAACAATTAGACATCTGTATCTTGATTGAGATCTCACACTACATACAATTAACTTGGAACAGAGTTTTAGTCAAAATTATTTGTCTAGGAAAAAAGCACAAATCTTTATGACATTCACTCGGGCAAAGATTTCTTCGGTAAGACACTAAAATCATGAATCATCAAAGACAAATATTGACAGACTGGACTTCATAAAAATTTAAAAACTCTGTTCTCTATTAAGAAAATTAGGACAATCCCCAGAGTGAGAGGAAATATCTGCATGCTACATATCTTAGTTGACTATTGCTGCATAACCCAAAATTTAGGGGCTTAAAATACTGTTTACTATGTGGTTTCTGAATCAGGGGATCCCTTACTGGGTCCTCTGCTCAGGGCCTCTGACAGGCCGGAATCAAGGAATGGGCCGGCTCTGCAGTCATCTCGGACTGAGGCGGGCGGCTTCTGAAATAGTTCCCGATGATTCCTGCCTCCTGGTACTCAGGCCCATGTAGGCTCCCCTCTCCTTGAGTGTGGGTCGGATTTAAGAACTCGCTACTAATGAACAGAAATCACTGATGGGATGTTACTTCCAAGATTAAGTTATAAGAGACAATATATTAGTTCCTGAAACGCTGTAACCCAAGTACCACAAACTACAGCCTTACAATGACAGAGCTCTGGAGACTAGAAGTCAAAGTTTTGACAGGGCCCTGTTCTCTCTGAAGGCTCTAGGGGAGGATCCTTCTCTGCTTCTCCTTCACTTCTCGTGGTGCTGGCAATACTTGGCATTCCCTGCCTTGTAGATGCATCACTTCAATTTCTGCCTTAGTTGTCACATGGCGTTCTCCCTGTATCTGTCCAAATGTCCCTCTTCTTCTAAGAACACCAGTCACATTGGATATAGGGCCCACCCTAATTCAGTATGACCTCATCTTAACTTGATTACATCTGCAAAGACCCTGATTCCAAATAAAGTCATAATCATTGGTTCTGGGTAGCTATGGATTTGTGGAGGACCCTGTTAATGTGGTAAGGACTGTGACTTCCATCTTCTCTGCACTCTCTCTTCCCTCACTTTTTCCTCCTTGAAGAGAGCCTACTATATTGTGGGCTACTCTCTGGAGAGGCCTAGATTGCAAGGAACCAAGAGAGGACTCTGGCCGACATCCAGCAAGCTGTTCTCAGATTCCTGGATCACAGAAGCTGTGATATAATGTTTTAAGCTGCTAGGTTTTGGGGTAATTTGTTACATAGCAATAGATAACTAATACCTGTATCCAGAATATAAAGAGTTTCCATAACTCAATATAAAAAATAACCCAATTAAAAAAATTGAAAAGATACTTGATCAAAGAAATGATTGAATGGGAAGTGAGTAAAAATTTGCTCAACATGATTAGTTATCAGGGAAATGCAAATTAAAACTACATTAGATATCACTACAAACCTTTTAGAATAGCCAAAGAAAAACAAAAACAAAGAACAGATAGTATCAAAAGATCAAAAGGTAAAAACTCTAGTTATAAAATAAATAAGTCCTGGGGATGTGATGTACAGCATGGTGACTACAGTTAATAATACTGTATTGTATATTTGAAAGTTGCTAAGAGAGTAGACCTTAAAAGTTCCCATCACACACATGCACACAAACACACACACACACACACACACACACACACACACAAATTTGTAACTGTGTGGTAATGGATGTTAATTACACTTAATGTGCTAATCATTTTGCAATTCACACACATATCAAGACATGTTGTACACCTAAATTAATACAATGTTATATGTCAATTATATCTCAATAAAAAAAGATAATACCAAATGCTATAAATATATAAGATCTATAACTCTTAATATTAGTGTGAATGCAAAATGGTATAACCCTTTGGAAAAGTTTGTCAGTTTCTTAGAAATTCAAACATATACTTACTGTATAATCCAGCAATCGCACTCCTAGGTATTTACCCAAGAAAAAGGAAAAATTATGTTTACACAAATCCCTGTCCACAAGTGTTTATAACAGTTTTATTCAAAATTGCCCCAACTGGAAACAACCGAAATTTCCATCAATGTGTAACTAGATAAACAAATTATGTTGAATCCCTATAAATCCCTAAAACAAAACTAACCACTGATAAACACAAACTATGGATAAATTTCAAAAAGTATTATTCTAAATGAAAGAAACCAGAAACAAAAGCTATATACCACATGATTCCATTTTATATGATATTCTGGAAAAGGAAAAGCTCTAAAAGACAAAAAATCAGATCAGTGGTTGCAGGGGATAAGGGTGGGAGAAACTGATTACAAAGGACGTGAGGGGCCTTTTTGGGATGATGGAAATATTCCATATCATGATTGTGGCAGTAGTTACATCATTGTGTATGTCTGTCAATACTCATAGAACTGTATATCTAAAATAAAGGAATTAGCCTATATGAAAAGTATACTTTGATAAATCTGACAGAAAACACACAATGAGAATCCAACAAATATAAAAAGGACAATATTTGCTGACCAGGTGGACTGCAAGGTTAGTCGAATATTGAAAATCAATCAATATAATACACCACGCTAAGAAAATAAGAGAGAAAACCCACATGGTCATCTCACCAGATGCACAAAAGTACTTTACAAAATCCAACACCCAATCATGGAAAAAAACAAAACTCTTTAGTAAACTGAGAACAGAAGTTTTAAAAATCATACATTGTGGGGCGCCTGGGTGGCTCAGTCGGTTAAGCATCCACTGTGGATTTTGGCTCAGGTCAGGATCTCAGGGTTGTGAGATCGAGCCCTGCATCAGGCTCCATGCTGGGTGTGCGGCCTGCTTAAGATTCTCTCTCTCCCTCTCCCTCGGCCCCTCCCTAGCCCTCTAAAAAAGAAATAAAAAACAAAATCATACTTAGTATTTATACCTTCGTAGAGTAACGTATAATACCCATATAATACCTTCATATTATACCTTAGTATTTATACCTTTATGACCAGACAGGGTTAGCCTGTGTGACAAACAGAATGCAGCTGAAGTGATGAAGTGATGACAGGTCACTTCTGAGGTTAGGTTACAAAAGACGCCATGATTTCTGTGGTTGTGCTCTCTCCCTCTCTGTGGCCACTGCCTCTGGGGGAGCTAGCCACCATGCCAGGACCGCACAGAAGGAGAGGCCCAAGCGGCAAGGCACTGACACATCCTGACAGCAGCCACATAAGCCGGTGAAAAAGGGAAGCAGATGCTCCAGCAGCCAGGGTCAAACCTTCCAATGAACGCCTGACTCCAACCGCAGGAGACAGCCTGAGCCAGAGCCAGGCAGCCAGCCGCTCTCAGCGTCCTGCCTCCTACAACGGGGTGAGTTAGGGTGAGCGGACAGGTAGCTCTCACCAGCTGAACTCATAGCTATGGGAACTCAGGAACTGAATACATTTCTTTTAAGGAAAACACTCATAATCCTGTAGCATGAAAACAACACAAATACTCAGCTAAGCAGTCTAGTATGAGTGAATCCTATATAGTTTTATAAGATGTCGAATGAGTGGCTATTTTACGGCCAATAATCATTAACTGAAAAGACTAACTGTATAAAATACGCACACACATATATGATAAAGATCAGACCAGGAATTAAAAGTCAAGCGTTGGTGTTTTAGATTCATGGGACTCCCCCCACATACACACATACACAGCATTGGAAACAGAAAAAAGATACTGAACAAGGCATGAAAATTAAAATATTAATTAAAATGAAAATTTAGATAATTAAAAGGCAAGGATATACAAAATCGATTTTTTTGGAGGGGAGGGGCAAAAAGAGAGGGAGAGACAGAATCTTAAGCAGGCTCCATGCCCAGAGCAGAGTTGGACTTAGGGCTCAATCTCACAACCCTGTGATCATGACCTGCGGCGAAACCTAGATTCGGACCCTAATTGACTGAGCCACCCACGTGTCCCTACAAAATCTATTGTAGAAAAGTATTTCACCCATAATAGTCAAAATAAGTAATTTTAATGTTTAAAAGAGTATGCTTCACTGGTTGTAAACTTCACTTATATGGAATATCGCATTATTGAATTCCACCAACTAATGCTTTGCTACCGAATTCTTCACTTACCAGTCTTCGGGCTTGACAGCAGAAGGATCAGGGATTTTTGCTCTTTCATCCCATTCATCCGGCTTTTTATCATTGGGATCTTCAATTTCTTTGGGAGGATTGATAGCAGGAACCACATCTTCTAGTAGGCTTCCTCGGTTTACAACTATTTGATCGATTAATACTTCAAATGTGTCATCTGGATTCATCACTAAAGACCAATTTAAATATATTACACTTATCATAATGACTGACATTTTAAAGGTAATTTTCTAAATAAGAAAACTACCCTAAATTTCACGGGTAAATTTTTTTGTCAACCAGAAATCGAGGAATTACAATGTATTAAATCAAAGTATGTTAAGATAACTAGTTATAATGTTGTCTAAAACCAAATACAAAATTTTGTCTTAAGTAATAAAAATAATTTAATGAAATGCCCCATACTTCTCAAATAAAGAACATCCAATAGCTAACTCAGTTTGGGACTCTCACAATCAGTCAGCTTCACTTCTTTATAATTATAGAATGCAATCCAATCTTCTTCAGTATTTCAAAATAACTTTTTGAAACTATCTCAAACTTCAAAAGTTGCAAGTGCACTAAAAAGAAATTTTTTCATGAACCACTTGAGAGTAAGTTACTGACTTCACACACACCATCCCTGTATGTTTTAATGTCTATTTCCTACAAACGAGGACATTGCCCTACATAACCCCAATCTAGTCACCAAAATCAGGGAATTCACATTGATACATTACTATCATTTCCTAGAAAATTTCATTGGCATTTCAAATTCAACGATTCATACACTGTAGTGTAAAATATCTTAAGGATGATTGAAAATATTCAAGCTTACACTTACGTCTGTTGGGAGGTGAACTCTAGCTCTCTAAAAGTACGCAAGTCCAAAGTTTCATAATGAACCCCCTTTTCCATTGTAATGACAAAATAAAAGTTCTCTCTTCCTTCTGTAAACTTGGGGGGTGGGGTCACTGGATATACTTTATATCTTTGCAAAGAATGGTAGAAGAAAATAGATGCCTAACACTTGCTTTCAGTAAGCTAAGGAAGTAGGAGCTGTCAATGAATGTCAAGACCATCCTGACTTAGTAAGTGGGCTACCACTTTCTGAAGAAATAGTTCTGAAGCAAGAACAATCTCCAGAGGTTTCAGTCACAACAATACCAAGTTACTTATATCAATATCAAATACTACAATTTATACTGATAAACAATGCAAACACTCAATATTTTCTCCCTTCTCTTTTCCTTCATGTTTCCTCCTCTATTACAGCTGAGATTATAAAACTATACTACCACCCAAAGGAAAAGTCAAGATTTAAGTAGAGCTAAGAGTAAGATCTTAATGTAAAAAAAGTACTAGATTCTTCCTGATTCCAAAAAAAGGCATTTCTCAAGAAAAATCTTGAAAATAATGTGAATAAATTTTGCAACTGAAATTTTTAAAAATTACAGTTGAAACAAAAAAGCATGTAACAAATACTCATATGTGAAAAGATGTCTTTGTCTAAAACTGTACCAAATATTTTAAGTGAATTTACAATAAAAGGCATTGGATTATAAAGCCTTTTAAGGTACTCTGTAAGGTTCTTAGAACATCCTACAAAATGATGTTATAAAGATATAATAGTATTACAGAAAAATTTTTAAAAATCATTCAATAATCCTAGTACAACAAAGTTTTTGTGTGTAGTAGTAAGAAAGCAAATGTTTAAGAGTCAGACTTGAATTTCGATTCTAGTCCTACCAGTTATTTTATTTCCTAGAGCAAGTTACTTAACCCAAGTTAAGGTAAAATAGAGAGAAACTGCTCACCTCACATGATGGTTCTAAGCAAAGTACCTAGCACAGACCACGATATGTATCAGGTTTTCTAGTCTTTCTAGAACTGCGTAATTTGTCTAATGGCCACCATGGTGATACACCTCCACTTTGAATCTCATTTTCTTTTGACATTTTAATATTATAAGCATTTTCCCCTGTTGCTGAACACTTCCATAGGTATCATTTTTGTACTGTATATAAAATTCCTACTGTAATATTCGGGTTGCTTTAAGTTTACAGTATATTTTTACACATAGCTCATTTTCTTTCTTCCGGATTATTTTCTTTGGATAAATTCTTGAAAATGGAATTGTGGTTTCAAAACACATAAACTTACGGTCTTTGATATATTACACCAAGTTGCTTTTCACCAAGTTTGTACAAAGTCTAATGAAATTCATTCGTCCTGTTCTAGTTATAATTTCTCATTATCTCTATAGTTTATGTGCCCCAAAACATCCAGTTCTATTTTCTAATTTCAAAAAAAGCTCTTTACTATCAATGCTGACATTAAAAATAAAATTGGTCATTGCCTTGGCAGACACGAACGTTTCTTCAATTGCAGTCATTGGAAAGGAAACTGAAGTACCTTAGTCCTAGACAGAGTTGGCCTGTCAGGTCCAGACACGCTGTGATTTTAAATAATCACGGACACATCAAAGCTCCGTAACCACACATACTTGGGAAGAGGAGAAACAATCCCTTGTTATGTTACTCCTGCTCAATGCCTATGGAACCTCCTATTTACTAAAGTAAAGCTAAATATGTTAATGAAGTGGTTGCTCAATACTTTCTCTTTCAAAGTTTAAATATGTGCCACGAGGACCATGAGGTAGGATCTAACAACAATCACAATGGCCTGGAAAGTCCAAGCTTCTGAGCTTGGCATCAAGGACTTCTTCCTCTTTAATCTTATTTTCCAGTTTCCTCATCTTACAGCACCACTAATGTCATAGCACCTAAAATATCCTTCTCTCCTCCTATTTTCCATGATCTAGCCACACTTCAAAACTAGTTAATATATAATCTCCTTTCCTAAGTTTTCTCTGAGTCCCCAAACTGGAAGGAATATTGCTTTTGAACTCATACCTCACCTGCACCTCTCATATGGCACTTTACTTTCTACCTGCACCACACGCATTATAATTATCCTGAAAAGATAAGCTCCTTAAAAGTAGGATCCATGTTTGTTTCTCCCAAAGCACCTGCCATGAAAATATCAGTAGTCAGTAAATATTTTTGAATTAATGAATCAATTAAAAGGATATACCAAGGGTATAAAGATGAGTCTTCCTGTCTGTAAAGAACTTTTTAAGGTCTACGTCTGGAGGTTTGGCATGTTTCTCTTCAAAAACTCCAGTTTTAGGATGTTTATGTCTGAAGATAAAATGAAGTTTATAATCTTCTCCACATTTATCTGGTCCAAACATAATGGTATAGGATGTTTTATCATAAAAGTTTTCCTTCAAAGAGAGATGTGTTGGGATTAGTCCAGAATTCGAGTATTTAATGAATTTTTCTATTCTATCCAATTGGGTAGAGGTTATAAAAATGTATTAAATGCTAAATCACCAAAGAATTATTTGACACAAGTGACAATAAAGGATGCAGAAAAAAGAAAATTTTTATTTCAAAAAAAGATTCCTTAAAAAATGCACATGCTACTTCCTTCCTAAAAATGTAGGACAGAAGCTGAAACCACCCTACCAACGTCATAAGCAGCTTTAGTTACTTTATGTAAATCTGTATTATTAATATTTTGTTAAGAAAATTAAGCATAGAGAAAGCATACTTATGTCTTTAAGACTATAATGTGACTCCTCATTCAAGAAGACAGCGGAAAATGACCTTCCTGAGCACAGAGTGAAGAGAGATTCAGACACAAAAATAGACACAGAGACATGCTCCCTGTTTTACTACTACTAATTTCTCTTTATTTGGCATGGCCTATTAGTTAAAAGCATGGGATCTGTTGTCAGATACCGGGGTTCAAATCCTACCACTGCCACTTAAACAGCTGTATGTGGCTCTGAGTAAATTTCTTAGCCTTGTTGTAGTCCCCTTTCATTACCTTTTCAATATGAAAATAATAACAGCACCTACCTTATAACGTTTCTCTGAGGATTAACTGAGTTAATCAGCTAAAGTAGTTAGAAAAATACCTAGCATTTAATTTTATTATGTCATTATTACCTTTGAATGATGGTCACCTTATGACACCCAAACCCAGAGCTTCAACATACACTACAACTGGCCTCCCCTTTAACTAATCCTAATAATAGTAACAGGAATCCTTCAGTCCATGTTTCACAGCCTATGCACAGCCATGCATTCGGACAAATATCTCACTGATGTCTCATTTATCTTATGTCTGTTAAATGCAGAAGCCTGGACCCAGCCCCCAGCAGGAGAATGCTACAAGAAATGTCTCCAACCTGATACACTCGCTTCATTCTCAAAACATTTTTACCCCCATTATTTTTTGTGGACTGCCAGCCCCTAAACTGGCCCACCTTTTTTATGTGGTTCTTTGGCCGTTTCGTTTTACTGCTTTGCTCTGTTATTTTACTTCTCCGAACAAACTTCCAATTCTTAATTTGTAAAGAAAGTAACTCTAAGCTGATCTTTTGATGACATTTATAAGCACCATGTTATTTTTTACTTATAGACGTGGCAAACTTTATTATGTTGCTAAAGATTACAAAACTGATGCCATCAAGGAACACGGTTGTGTAGGAAACTTGAAGGCACGCTCTGCAAGCTATATAAACTCATGCTGGTTAAAGGTTTTTAAGGTTCTTTTTGATTTCAGCTGAAAATAAAAATTTCAGTTTTCTCAATTACTCCTTAAAAACATTAACTTTAATAAGGTTTTCTTAAACATTAAAATATCATACCAGATTCAAACCATCAGTGTCTGCTAGGAGTTTAATGTATGCACCTCCACAATCAATACCATCTTGAAAATTTACTTCATATCTAAATGAAGGGAAAAAGAATCATACTGCTGATAAATAAAAAATTGCTAATTGCTCTTCAAAA
Organism: Ursus maritimus; assembly: GCF_017311325.1. Lineage (NCBI taxonomy): Eukaryota > Metazoa > Chordata > Mammalia > Carnivora > Ursidae > Ursus > Ursus maritimus. Next base: position 30,901,676 of record NW_024423453.1, read on the forward strand.
TCGAATGTATTACTCTCAATTCATTTACACATAAATGTTTTACATCACCAGAAAGCTCTTACAAAGCATACGCACAACGTGTAGGGAAGAGGCAGAAATGCTTGTTCTATGCACATCCTTAAAACACTAAAAATAGAATTATTATAATCAACTACAGAAAAGCCAACCAACTTGCTGAAATAATTTTTTTCCATCAAAACTGCTGAAGTAAGGATAAGATACTTTAAAACTATAGCAGGAAACTTCAAATTCAGATAAGGTATACAACATACATATTTCTTTATAAACTACAAAATGAAGATTATAAGGACCATAGCTACAGCAACAGATGTCTAAGAAACTGCTGGTAGATCTTAGATAGATCCAGTTCACTAATTTGTATTTTAACTCAACTATACCTAAACCATATTAATTAACTTGTACACTTAATTAAATACCTCTAGCCAAAGAGAGTTCATCATCCATCAATAACCTGGAGTATTTCACACCTTAACAGCCAGGAAATACAGAAGCACAACAGAAAGAGTGAACTGACGTGAGAGCCTTTTCATGGATTTGCAACGCTGTGTCACTTTCAGAAAAAGATTTTGTTGTTTTTGTTTTTTTAAAGGAAATGGTCTTGTTTAGGCAATAGACACAGACATATCAAGCAGTATTTAGGAGGAATTTTTGGTAAATTATTGAATTTCATGTGAAATAATCAATGAAATAGCCCTCAGAGAGAAAAACAGTAAAAACCAAAACGGTTGTAACTCGGTTTGATGAATTCCGGGAAAAAGAGATGAAAACTAGAGAAACAACAGGAGTTTTTAAATGATTCTTAAAAAAAAAAACAGAACTGCAGTGATACAAAAGTAAAAGCAAGAGAAAAATAGCAGACAAAACTCTGACAGTTTGAACCTAATTAGTGTATATATTTTGCACTGAAAAGAACAAAGGAAATACAGTAAAATTTTAAGTGATTGTCTGAGTTGCCAGATTATGGTGATCTTCCCCCTCCTCTCTACTCTGCTTTGTTTCTCAAGACGTCTACAACGGTGGTTACCATCATGTATTCTGGAGCCAGAGAGACCTGAGATTTATTCTTGATTCTGCCACTTACTCTAGTGACACGTGGGGGTAAAGCCACATTATTCAAGCTCAAGGACCTCAAAGGATTGTGATGCTTAAATAATACCATGCACGGCAATGGGCAGATGCCCAAAATGTTAATTCTGTTATGATCAAAAGAAAGGGTTTGTTCATTTTCATTTTTCAAATAAAGGACAGTTTGTTTTCCTCAAAGCCTTGTCACTATTTTTAAGCAGTAGGTGACAAATTTGTTCTCATGGAACATGTTTTTATAGACTATAAAGTAAAAGAAATGGTGCACAGCATGAATGAAAGGTAAATATTATTTTAGGTAAAATAAAATAAAAAGATAGTTTTATTATAGGTGATATAAGGACAAAGGGTTCTGTGAAAAGGTAAGAACTGAAAAAAAATGTTATAAACTGTCTCCATAAATATGAACACAGCTTTGTGGTTGTAATATGCCTAGACCCAATCATTATGTCTATTTCTTACACTGCAAACTTCCAGAGTTTTCAAATCATGAACTTGTGCCTAATGTAAACAATTTGTAGTGGATTAGAGATCAGTGAAATGTGTGTCCTATAGCTCGACTGCTGCTATTCCTTCGTCACAGGAAAAACGAAGACGTGTAAGAGTATGTGGCAACCCTATTTTCTGAGAGTATTATTCCCTACACGGTCCTATGAAGTAGTAATTATCATTACAGGGGAAAATTCTGTGGTCAAATATGTCTGGAGGACACAATACTGAAGTTAAAAACAGGTTTTTGCATGTAGAACTTCCTTCTCCAAGTCATTAATGGGCAAGCAAATATGCTTCCTTATGTCTACAGTTAGGATATTCTTCGTTACTAAAACTTACATGACCACATAATGCATTTTAACATGTACACCATTTGGGAAAAGCAGCTTTAGAGTAAAGTTATATTATGAATCCATTGTATTTATTGTAGTTAATATAAAATTTCTTTATCCCATTTCATTTTACCAATATTAAGAGAAGACACTCATTCTCCTTCTTTGAGTTGTTTTTAAGCATATCAAAGACTGCTATTCAATTCCTCTTGGACCCCTTTTCTTTTTTTCAGGACATAATTTCACAATTACTTAATAATTCTTCTAGACTTATTATCCAATCTTTGCTTCTATCTTTTGCTTACTTCCCTAGCAGTGATTTATACCTTCTGAAAATACTAAATTTGATTCATTTTACTCTGAAAATATTACACTTTCTATTATTTTTCTTTACTCTTTCATTTAAGCCACAAAAGGTCAAAATAGAAAGTGATATTCTATTCAACTAAGTTTCAACAGAATAATAGGATTTACTTTCAAACTTTCAAGAAAAAAGAAAAGCCAAACCCTGAATAATGACAAATGATATCAAGCTCAAATATTAGTTCCAATAAGTACTTGTAAAAATATTTTTAATTTGTTAAAATAATAGTCACATACTCTTTGACATTATTTAAAACTTTATATTTATTGACGTGACAGTGCAACTAAGCCAAAGCGACACAAGTGAGAAATGAAGCCAGTTACACCAAATGCCATATTATTTTAAATCTCTAAAACACAAAAATGGCATTTTAGTTATCCTATGTAGGAACATGTGTAACATGTTAACAAAAAACCTGAAGGGATTCTAGAGTGATATACTTCACAGTTAATATTTGTGTTGTCATTAAATTTGGACAGCCAAATCTTCTAACATAACGGATAAAATAACATTTACGTATTTCCTTTTCTTTGTTTTGAATTCGAATTTTATCAGCTTTGTAATTATATTTGTATAGATCTATCTTGTTTTATATCCAATTTATGTAGGTGAATCTTGAAGAATTTATACCTGATTCTATGACAGTATACATGTAAGCAACATTGTAATAAAACTAGTTTATGGTACGTTGTGGGTGAGGGGAGGGAAGGATTGTCTGTGAAAACATGTGCCCTTTGATGGAATGAACACTGGGGGTTATATGCAACTGCTGAATCACTGAATTACCTCTGGCACTAATAATACACTATATGTTAATTAATTTGAATTTAAATTTTAAAAAATTAAAAAAATAAAAGGTGGAAAGACACTGATCTATATACACATGTCCTTTTTAAAATAAATGTTTCCTTTGAATCTTATACCTGGTTTAACAGCAACATTTATGGTTTTATTCTGAATATACTGAAGTTAATATCCTCAGAGCAAGTAATTTTAAGAAAAGAGTTAAAATAAAAATGGTTACTTTAGTATGTATTTTATAGTCTATGGTGGCAGAATTTTTTATATTACATATATATTATATAATTTTTAAATCAACCTGGCTTTCCCTCAAAACCTCAGAGTGTCTGTGTACACACATGCATTATATATTTAAGTAAGTGAAACTGAAAAAGAAATCTGGATTTTTATGCCCATTTTATACCCATCACAACTATATTCAGAAGCCAAATTATACAAAACTAACACAAATTTCAGAAAAAGTACTGAAAAACATAATAAAACTTACTGAACGATCAAGGGTTTATCAGCAAAAATGAAGGGCTTTGCTAATACAGCAGCTATCGCATGATGCTTTGCTCTAGATTTCAGTACCAGGCCTCTATCACCAGGCACTCGGTTTTCTTTCAATTCTTCTATTTCCCATCTTCCTAAAATATAAAACAAACTAATTAAACTAAAACCCAAAACACTGACTTACTAATTATTTACCAGCAGTGACCAATAAGATTTTTTCATGACAGATTATTTGGGAAAAAGAAAACAAAATTTTAAATCAATGCACAGAAATCAGTTGCATTTCTATACACCAATGAGACAGAAGAAAGAGAAATTAAGGAGTAGATCCCATTTACAATTGCACCCAAAACCATAAGATACCTAGGAATAAACCTAACCAAAGAGGCAAAGGATCTGTACTCAGTAAACTATAGAACACTCATGAAGGAAACTGAGGAACACACAAAGAAATGGAAAAAGTTCCATGCTCATGGATTGGAAGAACAAATATTGTTAAAATGTCTACGCTACCTAGAGCAATCTACACAGTCAATGCAATCCCTATCAAAATACCATCAACTTTTTTCACAGAGCTGGGACAAATAATCCTAAAATTTGTATGGAACCACAAAAGACCCAAATAGCCAAAGGAATGTCGAAAAGGAAACCAAAGCTGGTGGCATCACAATTCCGGTCTTCAAGCTCTATTACAAAACTGTAATAATCAAGACAGTATGGTACTAGCACAAAAACAGACACACAGATCAATGGAACGGAATAGAGAACCCAGAAATGGACCCTCAAGTCTATGGTCAACTAATCTTGGACAAAGCAGGAGAGAATATCCAATGGAATAAAAGACCGTCTCTTCAACAAATGATGTTGGGAAAATTGCACAGACACATGCAGAAGAATGAAACTGGACCATTTCCCTACAACACACACAAAATAGACTCAGAATGGATGAAAGGCCTAAATCTGACACAGGAATCCATCTGTGACCTCAGCTACACAAACTTCTTGCTAGACACATCTCCAGAGGCAAGGGAAATAAAGGCAAAAATGAACTATTGGGACTTCATCAAAATAAAAAACTTCTGCACAGCAAAGGAAACAGTCAACAAAACCAAAAGACAACTGACAGAATAGAAGAAGATATTTGCAAATGACGTATCAGATAAAGGGCTAGTATCCAAAATCTATAAAGAACTTGTCAAACTCAACACCCAAAGAACAAATCACCCAATCAAGAAATGGGCAGAAGATGAGACATTTCTCCAAAGGCGGCATCCAAATGGCCAACAGACACATGAAAAACTGCTCCACGTCACTCGGCATCAGGGATAAATACAAATCAAAACCACAATGAGATACTACCTCACAACAGTCAGAATGGCTAAAATTAACAATCAGGAAACGACAGATGTTGGCGAGGATGTGGAAAAAGGGGATCCGTCCTGCACTGGTTGGTGGGAATGCAAGCTGGTGCAGCCACTCTGGAAAACAGTAAGGAGGTTCCTCAAAAAGTTGAAAATAGAGCTACCCCACAACCCAGCAATTGCACTACTGGGTACTGACCCCAAAGATACAAATGTAGTAATCTGAAGGGACACCTGCACCCCAATATTCATAGCAGCAATGTCCACAATAGCCAAACTATGGAAAGAGCCCAGATGTCCATCAACAGGTGAATGGATAAAGAAGATGAATATGTATACCACACAATGGAGTACTACGCAGCCTACAAAAAGAATGAAATCTTGTCATTTGCAACAATGTGGATGGAACTAGAGGGTATTATGCTAAGTGAAATAAGTCAATCAGAGAAAGACAATTATTATATGATCTCACTCATATGTGGAATTGAAGAAACAAGGCAGAGGATCATAGGGGAAAAGAGGAAAAAATAAGACAAAATCAGAAAGGGAGACAAACCTTAAGAGACTCTTAATCACAGGAAACAAACTGAGGGTTGCTGGAGGGGAAGGGGGTTGAGGGATGGGGTAACTGGGTGATGGACACTGGGGGGGGTATGTGTTGTAATGAGCACTGGGTATTATATAGGACTGATGAATCATAGACCTGTACCCCTGAAACAAATAATATATTATATGTTAATTAACTAAACTTAAATTTTTTAAAAAAGGTTGATTTGGGGAAAACAAAAAAAAATTTTAAATAAGAAATAATATCTGCAACTGTATGCATGGCGGCCTTTGTTTTCTCCTATCCGGGAATGGTTTCATTTTCTTAGCTAAAACTGGATTGTACTTCTCTGACTTTTCAATCAATGAAATTATAAAAGGAAGACATGCATACAATCTTCATCTCACACTAAATGAACTAGGAAAAGAAAGTAGACAGTTGACACCCATTGTCCTCATGTTACAGCCTGTTGGAGTCTGTGTGTGAGGTCACATCCTTATGGGTACGAAGTCCTCTGAGAGAGGGAATTTCCACGATCAGTCACCTTGAGAAGAGGCTGATCTTGCTTTAGGGTACAACCAAGGAGGAGGTTGATTTTAGACGAGGAGGAGGAAGAAATTCTTTCATCATACTCCGAAAAAGTCCTGTTAGGGAAGAAAAGACCCTTGCATATAGGACATTTCTCTCTATGGCTAAGCCTGAAGATATTCCTAGCAGAGACCCAGTGACAGTGGATATAAGGCCTGGAGATGCAGGCTCCAGCAGTACCCACATATCTTGTAGCTTTATAAATGACGCTGCTCTGCACTGGCGAGGAGAATCTTGCCCTCAGCTACAACTTGATGTAGATGTGCCCATGCTCGAGATAAACAACAGAGAACAGCAGGAGCTGGAGAAACACTGCTGCTGGACATGCAGTGACTACCGCGGGGGAGTGAAAATTCAACTCTTCTGAGTTAGGAAACCAGATGGCGGCTTAAGCATGGATCACCCAGGGACTTCCGGAAGTATCAAAAGGAGACAAAAGACTGAACGTTCTGTTGTGAAGCATGATGGGGCCCCAGACCCCAAATAGTGTACATATATATTATTAGAAATATAGAAATAATCTTAAAATATCATAGAAATATAATAGAATATATATTACATATATATTTATATATAAATAGAATAGAAATATATAATAGAAACATAATCTCAAAAGCTAGTGAACTCACGGTCATTCTAGTTTTAGTGAATATTTAAATAAATATTTTACCATCATATATGGAAATCTCTGAATCTGTATCATCTTTCTTTGCTTTTGATAAGACCCACCTGTAAATAAAGATAAAAACAAATACATATCATTAAAAATAAAACCAGCAATTTATAGACACAATGCATATTAGAAATACAACAAAACATTACTCAACAGTAACTTCTCATTAAAAAATAAATGCTTAGAGGCTAAATAAAGATGCCCATATAGAATCTTGCAAGGCTAGGGTTAAATCCTATTTGGAATCCACAATTTACTAGTTGTATGATCATATATAAGATATACTAAGCCTCAGTTTCCCCACCTGTAAAATGGAGATAAAGATAGTACCTACCTACCTACTTTGGACAGTGTCTAGTATATAATATTAAATAGTAACATTTATTTTTTTTACCAATATTTAGGATGGAACAGTAATTTGAATTTGTCATCTGAAATCAGATTAATAATATGTCTTTAGGAATGAAGAAATTTTATAAATTTTTACTTTATATTCATAATTCATTTGTATTATTTTCTTTGTATAAATGAGTAACTCAAGTTAAACATTTCTATCAATAACAAAAAAGCATCAAGGTACTGGTTCACACTGCCAAATAAAGTACTTTAACATTTTTTATAGTTTTGTAGTAGAGGCAATTTTCATAGACCAATAACCAATAACTTCAAAAAAGCTAATTAAATCAAAGAAAACATTCTCTTGAATACTCACCCAGCCAACCTTCCACTATCAAAAGTTTCTGTAAAATATACTTCTCCTATAGGTTGAGGTGTCTTATATTTAATCTAGAAAATAGATGTTTTTAAATCTAAAGTTATTCATCTTTGCAAATATTTTAATTAAATAATCTCACTAGTTAAGAACACAGTATGTAATGCACATATAAGTAAAAAACATAAAAGGTGATGTGGCCTCAAAATTTCGTATCCTAGTGCAGTAAGATATAAGAGAGCATCAGAGATACAATGCCAGAAAAAAAATGCTGTAAGTGCAAACAGAGAATACACTGATTCCTTCTAACACAGGAGGGATGGGGAAAACTCTGTTAGAGAAGGCCTCATGACATGGCCTTGAGAGGATCCTAACAGGTGACAATATTTGAGAATACAAATCATTAGAAATAGAGGAAATACCATGATCCAACACATGTAAGATGAAAAATGTAGCAAGCACGTAGACTAGTTTAAAATTAACTCTTAAATTTCACTGTTACATGATAGAGGATGAGGATACCATTTTGAGAGATTAGGAACCCAAAGAAGAAAACGATTCAATAGAGAAAGCACTGCAAAGCAATTATCTGCAAAGCACGGTTTCAAGGGCCCTGTAAGTGTCAGCTGCTGTAATGATAATGGTATTGGTGGTGGTGATACGGTGGTTCTTTTAATCCGCGTAAGACTTCTTTGAGCAAAATGTTATTACTGCACCCATGTTACATCCACTGTCGCACAGTTAGATAGTTATAGGACATGATAGGAGCTCAGGCTGTCTGGCTCCAAAGCTTATACACTTAACTGCGGTGCTATACAGAACATACCAACAGAACAATTCATTGACAAATTTGATTCAAAAGATAATTTGAACTGATGATGAATGAATAAATTTTGCCTAAAGTAACAGATCAATTTGGGCCCTTACTGCATCGCTGTGATTTTACCTGTATGATTATGAGATTTCTTTTCTCAGCCTTTAGGGAAAAGGATGCAGAAGTATTTTTTCTATTCACTATCTCTACCCCAACCTAATAGTACATTTCCTGTCTCTTTAAGGGGTGTGGAAATCAATAATCAAACACAATTCCACATAATCACTGAAAGGTCAAGATTCCATTCCTATCATTTTTTCAAATATCACCAAATGCAGTTAAAGTGGTAGGTATCTCCCAACTCCTCTGAAGTATTAACCTCCAACGACCCTTGCAGGAGCTGTGCCCTACGTCAGTCATCGGCACTTTGATTACTTACTTCTGTAGGTTGCATAAGTAGGTTTTAAACGAAATGTCCTTGTGGAGTTTAAAATTTAACAAGAGAAAGAATATTTAGCTTAAACAGCTAAACAACACTTTCCTTCGCAGATAAAAAACTCTCTAAGTGAGGCGAAGTCTGTAAAAGCTATATGCTATGGTCCTCAGCCCTTTAAGCAGCTGCTAGCACGATACCATTGATGCATTCTTACCATCAAAAAGATCTCTGAAAAAATGTCTGCTTGTCCCAATATTATCTATGAATATTCCTCAGTGTAAAATTCTTCTGGATTGTCAGGATGTACAAAAATCTCCACAAGGCTTTTCAGACTCCTGTTAGTCCCCCCCCCAAACCACATCTTAACAATGCTGAGCCACAAACATGGGTGAGCCTTATTAAAGGCCTACCTCATGATCACTTCCCTTTCTAATTCATCCTCCTCATTAGCATTTCCTTTCCGCAGAGAAATAAGGAAACCGACTTCCTGTACTTGTAGGAGAACTGCAAATTATACTACCTTATCTCCTATCTGAAGAGGGCTGGCAACGTCAGAAGAAAGATTGAAAACCTTTCTCTTAGACAGAAGTCCACCAGTCCCTCAGCAGTGACAAATTCCTGTGCTGATAGTAAACTCCTTCCCCGTATTTTCTTTGTAATAAAACGGTGCTAGGTACAATGCATACATTTCTGTCATACACAGGCACTCTAAAACATAGCAAGAAATCGTTGGGAAAAAACAGTGTTTTCCTATTTGTTTAGAAAATGAATACTCTTAGAACTGAAATGAATCTTAAGAGGTCACTCTCCTCTGCATCCTGTCAAGGAATAGCTTACAACTCATTTCTCAATAACCTTACCTCTGAGGAGAGTTCACCTTCATTCACATCAGCCTCTTCTGAATTTTCATCAAAGTCTTCCATCTCAACACCATCATCCATAAATTCTGCATTAATTGAGGTGAACAGAAGACCCAAACATAGCCAAAAGCTTTGGAAATGCATACTGGTTACCTGTGAAGTTAAAAGTTATCAGTGAAAATGAAAGTTGTGAAAAATATGTAAGTATACTTACAAAGAAATAATTTTTCTTTAATACTGCCTTTAGGGTAGCTTTTAAAACAAATCATTTACAAAATTACTTAAATTATACTTCGAACAAATAAAAACACAAACTTCAAATCCCACAGGACACATATTCTAGAGCTACCCACCTGCCTCCAAAAACAAAGAGCCAAGGGGCAACTGGGTGGCTCAGTTGGTTAAGCGGCTGTCAGGTCCTGGTCTCAGAGTCCTGAGATCCAGTCCCACCTAGGGCTCTGCTCAGCAAAGAGTCTGCTTGTTCCTCTCTCTCCCTCCCCTCTGCCCTTCCTCTGCGCAGGCACGCACTCGCACTCACACTCCCTCTCCCTCTCTCAAATAAATAAATAAATAAATAAATAAATAAATAAATAAATAAATAAAATCTTTTAAAAAACAAAGAGCATTTAAACTTAAAGATATAAACAATAGTGATTATGAAACTCAAATAATATGTGCATCCCTGGGATGTCTGGGTGGCTCAGTCGGTTAAGCGTCTGCCTTTGGCTCAGGTCATGATCTCAGGCTCTTGGGATCAAGGCCCGCATTGGGCCCTGCTCAGTGGTGAGCCTGCTTCTCCCTCTCCTTCTGGCTTGTGCTCTCTCTCACTGTCTCTGTCTCTGTCTCTCTCTCAAATAAATACAATCTTTAAAAAAAATATGTGGACCCCTTTAAAAGAAATAAGGATAATGATTCTCAAATGTTTGTTTTTTTATTACAATGTTGCTTAAGTATATACAAACATACAACCAGAGTTTCATAATTACAAAGCCAAAGCACATTTACATATAAACACCAAAAAAAACTAAAGAAAAATAATTTTATTACAATTCAATGTGACAGTCTTTTCATGAACCAAATCACAGGTAAAGAACAATCAGAACTGCTATCAGGTGCACTAAGATGGATAATGTTCTTTTACATATATCGTAATACTTTGATAACTCAATAATCTAACCATTTCTCTATTTAAGTCCTGCAAAATGTCCATTCCGTATTATAGCACCACTTGAGCAGAAACCAAATATAATTTGGCTGCTCTTGGGAGAAATATATGATTTGTATAATTACGCCTTGCTCTATTCCCATTAACATGTTAAAATTCAAGTTTTATTGTTTGGTGCCAATGGCCTTTTAAACACAAAGTAACGTGGACACTGAAAGAGTGTGCCAGTTCTTGGTTATAAGGTGGGTAGGTGATCCACGTACAGTCCTATCACTTTTTTTTCCAGTTACCATCAACGTGAAAAATTTTTTAAAAAAGTAAATTCTTAGAACTCTTAGATCTTCCAGAAAATATCTATAGACCCTACATGGGTCTGCTTAAGAAACACCGGCTTTATGAGATAAGCAATTTACATCGACCAGAATGGCTATAATCAAAAAAAAGACAATAACAAGTGCTGAGAGGATGTAAAGAAATTGGAACCTTTATACCCTGCTGGCAGGAATGTAAAATGATGCAAGTTTTGGGAGTTCTTATGGCAGTTCTTCAAAATGTTAAAAATAGAATTACTCTACAACCTAGCAATTCCACTGTTAGGTGTCTACCCAAAAACTTAAATATAGATGTTTAAAGAAACATTTTTCAAAATAACCAAAAAGTAGAAACAACCCAAAGTTCATCAACTAATGCTTAAACAAAATGTTGGCTATCTATACAATAAAATATTATTACCAATAAAACAAAATGGATTACAGATATGTTATAAGATAGATGAATCTCAAAAATCATGCTGAGTGAAAGAAGCCAGTAATAAAACAAAAAGACACAAGCAAATCCACAGAAACAGAAAATAGATTCAGTGAGTGCCTCGGGAAAGGAGTGGGAAGAAAGGGTTAAGGGGAAATGAAAATGTTCTAAAATTGGATATGGTAATAGTTACATAACTCTGTAAATGTATTAAAACCCATTCACTTTCATACATTAAACATATGAACTTGAAGGTGTACAATGTATTAATAAAGCTGTTTTTAAAAAAGAAACGTCGGATTATAAAACGTTTTCTTCCATACAGTTAGCCCAAGTGATTAGAACTCTTCTTTTTTTCATCTCCCATGCCTGTATCCCTCATCCATCCACCCAGCTCCCCTCTGGTAACCATCGGTTTGTTCTCCATAGTTAAGAATCTGCTTCTTGGTTCGTTTCTTTCTTTTTTCCCTTTGTTCTTTTGTTTTGTTTCTTAAAATTCCACATTTGAGCGAGATCATATGGTATTTGTGTTTCTCTGACTGGCTTATTTT
>NW_024423453.1:30913727-31010965 GCF_017311325.1 Ursus maritimus
AAATAAATAAATAAATAAATAAATAAATAAATAAATAAATAAATAAAATCTTTTAAAAAACAAAGAGCATTTAAACTTAAAGATATAAACAATAGTGATTATGAAACTCAAATAATATGTGCATCCCTGGGATGTCTGGGTGGCTCAGTCGGTTAAGCGTCTGCCTTTGGCTCAGGTCATGATCTCAGGCTCTTGGGATCAAGGCCCGCATTGGGCCCTGCTCAGTGGTGAGCCTGCTTCTCCCTCTCCTTCTGGCTTGTGCTCTCTCTCACTGTCTCTGTCTCTGTCTCTCTCTCAAATAAATACAATCTTTAAAAAAAATATGTGGACCCCTTTAAAAGAAATAAGGATAATGATTCTCAAATGTTTGTTTTTTTATTACAATGTTGCTTAAGTATATACAAACATACAACCAGAGTTTCATAATTACAAAGCCAAAGCACATTTACATATAAACACCAAAAAAAACTAAAGAAAAATAATTTTATTACAATTCAATGTGACAGTCTTTTCATGAACCAAATCACAGGTAAAGAACAATCAGAACTGCTATCAGGTGCACTAAGATGGATAATGTTCTTTTACATATATCGTAATACTTTGATAACTCAATAATCTAACCATTTCTCTATTTAAGTCCTGCAAAATGTCCATTCCGTATTATAGCACCACTTGAGCAGAAACCAAATATAATTTGGCTGCTCTTGGGAGAAATATATGATTTGTATAATTACGCCTTGCTCTATTCCCATTAACATGTTAAAATTCAAGTTTTATTGTTTGGTGCCAATGGCCTTTTAAACACAAAGTAACGTGGACACTGAAAGAGTGTGCCAGTTCTTGGTTATAAGGTGGGTAGGTGATCCACGTACAGTCCTATCACTTTTTTTTCCAGTTACCATCAACGTGAAAAATTTTTTAAAAAAGTAAATTCTTAGAACTCTTAGATCTTCCAGAAAATATCTATAGACCCTACATGGGTCTGCTTAAGAAACACCGGCTTTATGAGATAAGCAATTTACATCGACCAGAATGGCTATAATCAAAAAAAAGACAATAACAAGTGCTGAGAGGATGTAAAGAAATTGGAACCTTTATACCCTGCTGGCAGGAATGTAAAATGATGCAAGTTTTGGGAGTTCTTATGGCAGTTCTTCAAAATGTTAAAAATAGAATTACTCTACAACCTAGCAATTCCACTGTTAGGTGTCTACCCAAAAACTTAAATATAGATGTTTAAAGAAACATTTTTCAAAATAACCAAAAAGTAGAAACAACCCAAAGTTCATCAACTAATGCTTAAACAAAATGTTGGCTATCTATACAATAAAATATTATTACCAATAAAACAAAATGGATTACAGATATGTTATAAGATAGATGAATCTCAAAAATCATGCTGAGTGAAAGAAGCCAGTAATAAAACAAAAAGACACAAGCAAATCCACAGAAACAGAAAATAGATTCAGTGAGTGCCTCGGGAAAGGAGTGGGAAGAAAGGGTTAAGGGGAAATGAAAATGTTCTAAAATTGGATATGGTAATAGTTACATAACTCTGTAAATGTATTAAAACCCATTCACTTTCATACATTAAACATATGAACTTGAAGGTGTACAATGTATTAATAAAGCTGTTTTTAAAAAAGAAACGTCGGATTATAAAACGTTTTCTTCCATACAGTTAGCCCAAGTGATTAGAACTCTTCTTTTTTTCATCTCCCATGCCTGTATCCCTCATCCATCCACCCAGCTCCCCTCTGGTAACCATCGGTTTGTTCTCCATAGTTAAGAATCTGCTTCTTGGTTCGTTTCTTTCTTTTTTCCCTTTGTTCTTTTGTTTTGTTTCTTAAAATTCCACATTTGAGCGAGATCATATGGTATTTGTGTTTCTCTGACTGGCTTATTTTGTTCAGCATAATACTCCCTAGTCCCATCTGTGTTGCAAATGGCAAGATTTCATTCTATTTTTATGGCTGAGTAATATTCCTGTGTGTGTGTGTGTGTGTGTGTGTGTGTGTATACCAATATATACCACAACTTTATCCATTCATCCATCAATGGACACTTGGATTGCTTCCATGGTTTAGCTATTGTAAATAATGCCACAATAAACATAGGGACACATATATCCCTTGAATTAGTGTTTCTGTATTTTTGGGTAAATATTCAGTAATGCAATTCCTGGATCATAGGGTAGTTTTAATTTTCTGAGGACACTTCATCCTGTTTTCTACAATGGTTGCAACAATTTGCATTCCCATCAACAATGCAAGAGGGTTCTTTTTACTCCATATCCTTGTCAACATTTATTGTTCCTTATGTTTTGATGTTAGCCATTCTGACTGGTATGACGTGATATCTCATTGTAGTTTTGATTTACATTTCCTTGATGATGAGTGATATTGAACATCTTTTCATGTGTCTGTTGGCCATCTGTATGTCTTCTTTGGAGAAATGTCTGTTCAAGTCTTTTGCCTATTTTTAATTGGATTATTTGGGTTTTGGGTGTTGAGTTATATTAATTCTTTATATATTTTTGATACTAACCCTTTATCAGGTTTGCCATTTGCAAATATCTTCTCCCATTCAGGTTCCTTTTTGTTTTGTTGATTGTTTCCTTCACCGTGCAGAAACTTTTTATTTTGATATAGTCCCAATAGTTTATTTTTGCTTTTATTTCCTTTGCGTCAGGAGACATATCTAGAAAAATGTTGCTATAGCCGATGTTAGAAAGATTATTGCCTGTACTCCCTTCAAGGATTTTTATGGTTTCAGGTCTCACATTTAGATCTTTAATCCATTTCGAGTTTTTGTGTATGGTGTAAGAAAGTGGTCCAGTTTCCTTCTTTTGCATGTGGCTGTCCAGTTTTCCCAAAACCATTTGTTGAAAAGACTTTTTCCCATTGTACATTCATTCCTTCTTTGTTGAAGATTACTTGACCATATAATTGTGGGTTTATTTCTGGGTTTTCTGTTCTATTCCACTGATCTATGTGTCTATTTTTATGCCAATACCATACTGTTTTAATTACTACCACTTTGTAATATAACTTGAAGCCTGGAATTGTGATACCTCCAGTTTTGTTTTTCTAAGATTGCTTTGGCTATTTGAGGTCTTTTGTGGTTCCATACAAACTTTAGGATTCTTTGTTCTAGTTCTGTGAAAACTGCTGCTGGTATTTCAATAGGAATTGCATAAATGTGTAGATTGCTTTGAGTAGAATAGACATTTTAACAATATTTGTTCTTCCAGTCCATAAGCATGGAAATGTTTTTCCATTCCTTTGTGTTGTCTTGAATTTCTTTCTTCAGTGTTTTATAGTTTTCAAAGTAGAGGTCTTTCACCTCTTTGGTTAAGTTTATTCCTAGATATTTTATTGTTTTAGGTACAATTATAAATGGGACTGTTTTCTTAGTTTCACTTTCTGCTGCTTCATTATTATCATATAGGAATGCAACAGATTTCTGTGCATTGATTTTGTGTCCTGCAACTTTACTGAATTCATTTATCAGTTCTAGTAGTTTTTGCGTGGAGTCTTTAGGGTTTTCTACTTATAATATCATGTCATCTGCAAATAGTGAGTTTTACTTCTTCCTTACCAATTTGGATGCCTTTTATTTCTTTATGTCATCTAACTGCTGTGGCTAGAACTAATAGTATTCTGTTGGATAAAAGTGGTGAGAGTGGACATCCTTGTCTTGTTCCTGACCTTAAGGGGGAAGCCCTCTGTTTTTCACTCATTGGCTGTGGGTTTTCATATAAGGCCTTTATTATTTTGAGAGACATTCCTTTCTAGACCTACTTTGCAGAGGGTTTTTATTTTGTTTTGTTTTACCATGAATGGATGTTGTACTTTTTCAGATGCTTTTTCTGCATCTATTGAAATACTCCTATGGTTTTTACCCTTTCTCTTATTGATGTGTCAAATCATGTTGATTGTTTTATGAATATTAAACCATCTTGCATCCCAGGAGTAAATCTCACTTGATTGCGGTATATGATTTTTCAAATATATTGTTGGATTCAGTTTGCTAATATTTTGTTGAGGATTTTTACAGCTATATTCATGAGAGATATTGTCCTGTAGTTCTCTTTTTTGTGATGTCTTTATCTGGTTTTGGTATCAGGATGATATTGGACTCAGAGAATGAATTTGGAAGTTTTCCTTCCTGTTGTATTTTTTGGAATAGTTTGAGAAGAATGGGTGTTAACTCTTTTTTCAATGTTTGGCAGAATTTGCCTGTGAAGCTGTCTGGTTCTATACTTTTATTTGTTGGGAGTTTTTTGATTACTGATTCAATCTCATTGCTGGTGACTGGTCTGTTCACATTTTCTATTTCTTCATGCTTTAAGGTGGGTAAGTTACACATTTCTAAGAATTTATCCATTTCTTCTAAGTTGTCCAATTTGTTGGCATATAGGTTTTTATAATATTCTTTTACAATTATTTGTATTTCTGTGGTGTCAGTTGTTTTCTCTACTCTTTCATTGGTAATTTTGTTTATTTGGGTCCTCTCTCTTTTTTTCTAGTAAGTCTTGCTAGAGGTTTATCAATTCTGTGGATCTTTTCAAAGAACCAGTTCCCGGTTTCATTGATCTGTGCTTAGAACCCTTCCTACTGAGATCAAAACTTTATGTGAATATGTGGGCCAGTTAGCCTTGATTTCTTCTTTGGGACACTGGCTAGAACACTGAAGTTTACTTGGAAAAATGCATTTTAAAAAATCGACCAATTTACCATTATAGGAATATTCTATATTCAAAAGTATGTTAATACCGCCCTCTTTACAGACAAAGACAACACAAAAAATGATGTATACTGTTATTTGTTAAAAGAGTTCGAGCTCCCTGAATCATAAAA
Source organism: Ursus maritimus (assembly GCF_017311325.1). NCBI lineage: Eukaryota > Metazoa > Chordata > Mammalia > Carnivora > Ursidae > Ursus > Ursus maritimus. The sequence continues at coordinate 30,918,590 of NW_024423453.1, forward strand.
AAGAGGTGTAACTAAGATAGAAAGTAAATTTAAAGAGATCAATTTGACTCAGTAACAATAGGTAGGTTTATTTAAATTTTTTTTTTACTTATTGGCACAGGAATGAGTGCATTTGCAAACTGCTTATGAATTGTTAATAATTCTAAAAGCTTCGGTTCTAAAGTTTTAAGAGCTTCTCATGATTTCCATAATGTAGTAAAGTGTTTTGCCTGACTCCCTATCAATAACATTTAAGTAAAACAGAAATGCATAAAATAATAGCTTAATCACGACCATTAATATCACTTGTGGCCCTTATCTTCTCCTTCAAAATAACACACACTTTAGTTTCTTAATAATTAATTTGTTGAAAAAATATATTCTAACTGGTTTGTTTGAGTTCTGGTGTATTGGGCTGCTGGGAAAGTTAAGGGGAAACCAAGCAGGCAATACTCTACTAGAACCCTATTCTTACTTCATCCAAAACAACCCCATTCTATTTTCTATATTACAGTTCTTCCTAACTTTCCTTCAGAAATAGTTGACAAAGCTTCAGGAAAAAAGTTTAGAAAATCTTGCATCTTAAAAGTCCGAATCGTCTCTAAAGTTCTATGGTTATAATCATGCATTTGCATAAAGGAATGAGCTAAATTAATCTCTGCAGCCCAGGACATAAATAAGGAGACATTACTACTTCCAATCTACAAATTGAAAACAAATGTAAAAACTTGGTCAAAGTCACATGGGTTGGAAATGTGAAATGAGATCAGAATCTAGAACTGTACACCAGTATACCATGCTACCTCCTATTTTAATCTTATCCCACTGATTATATGCTTTTTATAAAGCAACAGAAAGAAATTACAAAAATGGTAATAGTACATACTTTGAAACTCTTGGAAATTTCTCAAATTTAGATTATTAATATTAAGCTATGAAGATATTTACCCAGAAATGACCACATTACCTGACTACAGAAGTGAAAAACTTAAAAATAAACTGCTATTGGTCACAAACCATTCTGCAGGCAATACAGTTCTACAGATAATAGTCTTCATTTAAAAATGACCTAGAGAAGCACACCCATTTTCCTGTAACTTTGATCTCGTGTATGTTCTCTGCACTGTTTCTGGTTTGATTCAATAACAAATTAAAGTATAAGTAAATTTTGCCAAGTATGAGATACCATTCTAATACTTGAAACTAAGACCAAGCAGCCTGATCCACCTCAAAAAGTTTCACCCACGTCACCTAAAAGCCCTCTTCAGTCTCCACTATGAGCGCACAATCACAAATTAACAGTGCAGCCCCTTTACTGTACTGAAGTAGTGCTCACTCCCACATCAGAGGTAGCTGGAGCACTAGAGGAAAAGACCACCACAGGATACCTAATAATTGCTGTAAAGCGCGAGAGACATTGCTGGCTGATCACCAAACTTTCTTCTCTTTTTCCAGGGGATGTGACTGGACTATATTTTCTTTGGAGTTAGGTGAGACCCAGAAAAGCCAATGCTGCAGGTACAGTCTGAGTCTGAAGGCCTGAGAGCCAGGAAAGCAATGGTATGAGTTCCAGTCTGAGCCAGCAGGCTCAAGACCCAAACACAGCCGAAGTTACTGCTAAAAGAAGAGACAGAAAAAGACGGAAGTGCCAGCCCTGACAGCCAGGCAGGAGGAATTCCCTCTTCCTCCTGGAGAGTCAGCCTTTCTGTTCAGTTCAGGCTTTCAAGTGATTGGATGAAGGCCTCACACCAGGGAGAGTAATCTGTGTTACTCAGCCTATCATTCAAATGTTAACTTCATCCCAAAACACCCTCACATACGCACCCAGAATCATTTCTGACTAAGTATCTGGGCACCTTGTAGTTCAGTCAAGCTGACCGCCACAGCCACCCACTCCTCCAGAATGCCAGCAGCCAGAAATTGTGTTAGGCCTCTGGGATATTTTTATTTTCTACTTATTTCAGCATTACCTTAACTAATACATACTTTTGACTAAAACCAGGTATTTTTTTTTTCTAAATCAGAAAAACCTAGAAACAATGAAAAGACCTCAAGCAATACAGCAAAAAGTAGAAAAAGAATCATAACAACAGAAATAACAGTCGAAAATACAACTTTCTGGCAGTTCAGACACCATAGTACTACAATCCAAGGAGCCTGGATCTGATCCTATAAAGTGAGAAACTACTGAAGTTCTGAGACTAATGAAAGGAAAAGAGCTGAAATACTGGCTATAAAAACATTATTTGAGTTACATACTAAGGTCATTTTCAAAATCATGTTTCTATAAACATTAGAATGACATACGTACTTACATATTTAGGATTTATACTGCCTCTGCATAGTTCCAAAAGAATAGCTTAAGGCATCGTGTAAAACACAAAACAGACAAAAATATACGCCTGTTGAGGACTGGAACGCCTTCTCATTTCTGTATTCACAGCACCCAAGGGTGCCAGCACGCGATGAATAGGGACAGATACACGTTTATAGAACCAATGAAAGAATGACTGCCTAAGTGAGAGGGGAAAGGGAAACAGACGTTACTAAGCAACCAAGAGAATGCGTTTGCTGTGGAGGCAGCACAGCAGCGATACATTTAGCCAAAGGGTTTCCACGCACTTAGACGAAAGCCACAAATAAAATGAGGGAGTTTCCACTGTCTACAAAAGTCTACAAGATCATTACAGAGAAAAATCCTTTTTTAGAATAAACTGCTAGAAAAATTTATAGACTAAATGCTTACAGAATGTCTATAGCTATTGTTCTGAGAGAAAAATAGTTATGTAACTACTTCTAACACAGGCCCTCCAAAGTTAGAACACTGGTAAAACTAACACAATAAATGCATTTCTATAGAGAAGAAAGAGAACGGTCTAGAAAGTTTGCATTTTATGATCTAATTTAATATGGGAAAATTAATCATATTTTAAAATTCTATTCTACATCTATGAAGAAACACCTCTTATTATGAGTTATTTCAGAATCTTGCTACAGACAGACTGCATTTTAGCAACCCAATTCATAATTTACTTTAGAAAAGACAGTATTCAGAAAAATCAGATTAAATGGTCTCATGTTATCATATCACAAAAATAAAATGGGACAAATTCCCACCAAAATTAGAGGGCATTCTTGCAGTTTTCCATGTAGCACACAGAAAATTCATGGAGCACGCAGAAAATTCACTTTGAAGAATCACAGAAGATGCAAGGTGGAGAGGCAGGAAACAGTGGCATCTTGGAAGGCAGCCTTCTTCCAAAGACGCTGCAAGACTCCATCTGAAATGCAGCTGTTTTCTCACCCAAGAAACTAGCATGCTTCAGAATGAGCTGCACCAGGGATCTGTTAATTTTGTAATGGCTGATGTGTCCAGAAATTCAGGGGACGTCAGCCAGTAGATATTAACATTCACCATTCACAAATTCATTTAACAAATATTTATGATTGCCAATTACATGCCAGGAATTATGTCAGACACTGAATTTACAGTAATTAGCAAAACATACATAGCTTTTGATCTTAAAGAGCTTATGGTCTAGGATGGAAAGCCGGCATTGAAAAATTAACCCAGGTATTACATGTACACCATAATAAGTGACAGAAAAGTAAGTTCCAAGAGTTGGGAGTTGGGAATTTAATTTACATGGTAGGGGAAAGGTCAGAGGAAGCCTCCTTGAAAAAGTGACATTTGAGTGTCATGCAGGGGCGCGTGGGTGGCTCAGTCGGTTAAACACTGGACTCCTGATCTTGGCTCAGGTCTTGATCTCAGGGTCCTGAAATTTGGCCAGTGGCCAGAGTTGGCTTGAGATTCTCTCTCTCCCTCTCCCTCTGCCCCTCCCCACTATGCTCACTCTCTAAATAAATAAATAAATAAAATCTTTTTAATAAGTTTTTTTAAAAGGGGCACCTGGGTGGCTCTTTCAGTTAAGCGTCTGCCTTCGGCTCAGGTCATGATCCCAGGGACCTGGGATCAAGTCCTGCATCGGGCTTCTTGCTCAGCAGGGAGCCTGCTTCTCCCTCTCCTGCTCCCCCTACTGGTGCTTGCTCTCTCTCACACATAAATAAAATGTTTAAAAAAAAATTTTTTTTAAAGAATCAAGTGTGAGGCAAAGGAGAGGAAGGAGTGATCTCCCTAGGCCAAGGACAAAGCAAGCAGCACGTGTGAAGGAACTGAAAGGGGAAGAGCGGAGCAAGAATAAGAAGTGCTGTCTCCTATTTTTCAATCGTATTAATTCCAATCTTTGCAGCACTCCGTGGTGAAGGCATTGGCATCCCGTTTATACACAAGGAAAGTGTATTCTTACTCATAGGATACAGAGTGCTGCTAAATAGAGGGAGAAGATTCAGAGTTAGGTTGAGTTTCAGGCTATACATTCCTTTTATTAAGACTCTGTTAGAAGGTTTAATTATTTAATCCCCACCAAATGGGATTCAAGTTCTAGGTCTATAAAAGATAAGGTTAAACATTTTATATTCCATCCTTTAGACATACATTCCAGTTTCTGTAGGTTTTAGATTTGAAAAGCCATATTTTTATGTGTATCAAAACTACAACTTATGCACATACATATATAGTTAGTTTAAGTGGCTTTTAAAATCTTTCTAGCAAAGATTTTAAAGCAGTTTAAGGTCATTTAAAAATATAAAAATCAACAAGTTCATGGTAATACTTTACATTACTATGATCCTTTAAATTTTTACAGAGCACTTACATAAATTTCAGGATATTTAAGAAGTTAATTGGCTTACTATCAGAACTATAATGATCACATATTAGATAACATAAATGTTTCTAGGTATCACCTCTCCTTAACAAAAGCTAGAAAGAATGTTTTCATTAATTATTAATACTTCTAATTTCCTATGGTAGAGAGAATAATGACTCCCCAAAGAAGTTTACACCCTAATCCTTGGGTCTTGTGAATGTTACCTCACATAGCAAAAGGGGCTTTAAAGATGGAATTAAGGTTGCTAATTAGCTGACCCTAAAATAGGGGGAATAGCCTGGATTACCCAGGTGGGCCCAGTATAATTACACGGGCCCTTAAAAGTAAGAGGAAGTCCGTGAGAGGTGGGTAGAAGAGATGTGAAGAGAGGGACTTCACCCACCACATGGACCTTGAAGATGGAAGGGAGCCATGAGCCAAGGAATGTGAGTGGTCTCTAGAGGCTGAAACCAGCCCTCAGCTGACAGTCAACAAGAAAACAGGAACCTCAGTCCTACAACCACAAGAAACTGAATTCTGCCACCAATCTGAATGAGCAAGGAAGCAGAATTTCCCCAGAGCTTCTAGTAAGGAATGATACCTGGCCAACACCCTGATGTTAGCTCGGTGAGACCTATGTCAGACTTCCGACCTACTGAACTAGAGAAAATAAATTTGTATTGCTTTAAGATGCTACATTTACGGTAATTAGTTATGGCAGCAATGACTACTAATACATTTATTATTCCTGAGCTGCTTGAAACTGTTGCTACAAAGTTAAGTACAATAACATTTGTTATTAGTTGTACTTAATTGTTAAGTACAATAACATTTTTCAGTTCTATTGACTACCGCTCCTGAGTGCCTCCTTCTTGGAAACATCTCCTCCCTTGGTTTTCTTGTCACCATTCCTGATTCATCATTCTCTTCCTCTTCTCTGCCTTGTGCACAGGCACTTTCTCCAATCTTCTGTAAATATTGCTATTCCTTAGGGTTCTGTCCCCAGGCCCTCTTCTTACATGACATACACTCTTGGCTTCTACCTATACAAGCTAGTCAAGGACTCCCAAATCTTAACCACAGCTCAAAAGTCACTCCTTACTTTCAAATCACTATCCATCTTCAAGGATGTCCCAAAGCTTCTGCTAATTTGAACTTAGTCTTTCCTCCCAAACCTGCTTCTCTATCTCCTGAATGCTCTTCCTCCATTAACTGCACCCCCAGTCAACTGAATCAGTCAAGTTACTTTGCCATTATCTTAAAGACTATTCTTTCTCATGGACTCCCTATGTCACTGGTAGCTGAACGCATGTGGACATTTCTTAAATGATTTGTTCTATCCCCAAGCCACAGCCTGATTTAAGAATCTATCATTTCTGAAGTAGATTAGCAAACTCTCACTTTGCCTCTTCACCTCCACTCTTGCCATTCTCTAAATCATTCCTCCACCTTCTCTCTAGCATGAGTTTTCTAAAACAAACTTATTATTTTACTGTTTATAAAAATGCACAGTTCTCTGCAGTTCTCAGCATAAATTCTGTCCTTTTAAAACTCATTTCTTTCACTCCCTTCCACACTCACCTATGTATGTAATAACTTAATACTATTCTATGTACCATATCTTATAATGAGATGCCTTTCTGCTGTTCATTTTCAACGGCTGACTGAGGACTCGCCCAACACTGGTATGCCTCAAAAGTAGAGTTTGAAAATCACTATTTTTCAAGTTTCAGTTGTCCTGCAGCTTCAGGAGGGATCCAACTACAGAATGATACAACAGAAAGTACACTGAACTTGGCACCATCACACCAAGCTCCCAGTTCTATTATTAAAAAGGCAAGTGGTTAAAATTGCCTGGGGCTTGTTTTGTTTTTCATTTGTCAAGTGAAGGGGCCAAACTAGATGATTTAAAGGTCCATTAAAATGGACAATTCTTGCTTTCTCATTAAAGCACTAAAACTTACTAGGCACTGAAAAGCAGTAAGGCTAACTTATAACACTGTTCAACTTCTAGAGACCCATCAACATACTGACATCATTCAACACAATAATTATCTTTATGAACTAGATAATATAGATTATCTTGCTCTAAGGCTTTGGGGATTGGTCTAAATAGTAATGAAAGATCAAAGAAAACTAAACGTGACGGCAGAAATGTACAGTGAAAAGAGGCCAGTTTACAATTACCAAAGGAAGGCTGCCTAGAGTGATTAAACGACCTCCTAGAGTGATGTAAAAAATTTAAAGCAAGTAAAATCTTCAGACTAGATCAGGGTTTTGATGGCTTTTATGAATCAACAAGTTTCAAAATAAATTAACTTTTTTCTAATTTGAGACTTCTTCCCATGGCCACTTTCTCTCTCCCCTTCTGAGCTTTGTTGCCACTTGCTTTTAAATCCCAAGCAAATGCCTCCTCCTTGTTGCTTGGGCGATGCTATAAATAAAATCAGCTAAAGTATCAGATTGATCGTAAACAGGCTTTAGGCGATAATGAGTCTATAGTAATTAGGGCTTCACTGGATTCAACCCAACCCTCCCGCCCTCTCCCTGGCGGCGCACACCGGGCTCCAGGCAGCGCCGCTAGGGAGTGGCCAGGAATTACAGGCCCGCACCGCTAAGAGGGTTGGGTCTCTTCGCCTTTACAGAGGCGGGGATTGCGTAAACTGAGCCTTTTTTGGTTTTGTTCACGTTTTTGTGAAAACTGCGGGTGGGGGGAGCTGCGCCCAGACACGCCCCGGCCCTCCGTACACCCCTCGGGAGCGCCCTCCGGGGCTCGACCTTGGAACGGGGCTGAAATGGTAACCGCTGGAATAACGGACTTGGGGCCGCTCAAGCCCTCGGGGACAGGCAGGGATGGAGAACGGACCAGTCTTCTCTGCGCCCCAGCCCCAGCCTCAGCGCACAGGTGGACACAGCAGGTCGGGAGGACCCAACGGACCCGGCGTGGCATCAACTCCCGCCGCGCGTGGCTGGCTTTCCTCCTCCCGAGGCCGGGAGAACCCACCGAGAACCTCGCTCGGGGCACCTCCATCCCCGAACTCAACAGCCAGCCCCTCACCTGGCTCCAACCTGTTCAGCCTGGCGGGTCGCCAAAGAAAGGGGTGCGGCCCAGGAATCTCCGCCCTGGGCGTAGAAGCAATGGCTCCCATTCCTCACCCTAGCCCGAGCGCAAAGAGCAGCAGGAAAGTGGCCTACTGCCCACGCACCTGTCTTGCGGGCCCGTTTTCGGCAGTGGCAGCTCAGATGTCCGAATTGCTGCCACTTGGTCCCCGCGCTTCCCCAGACCAGTCCCGCCGGCGGCCGCCCAGCAGCGACTGCTAACTGCGCATGCGCGTGCGGCCGCAGGCGGGGAGGAGGTGGCGGCCCGAGGCGCTTGCCGCGCGCACCTGCACCGAGGGGCTCAACTGCCACGGAGGGGCGCTGCTGGGCGAGGCTTGAGCGGAGCTGCCGAGCCCGCCCTAAGGCGCGCCCTTGGGCCTCGCGCCAGCTTCGCCGGCCAATCGTGGGGTGGACCGGTCCGCTGGACTGGCAGAGCACGAATTCATTACCCCGAAGACTTTCTCCTCCCGAGGAGCACCTGTCCTCTGCGTTCAGAGAGGTTCTGCCTGCTATTGCACATACACGGGTTCTGAGTTTTCTATAAATCACGTTTCTGAACAGTGTCCACTTAATACCCCAGACTTCCTAGAGTTCTATATGTTGAGATGAGAAGTCATTGTGATCCGCAGGGAGGCTTCCTATTTCATGTGGGTGTGTATGATATAGATCTATTAAATGTTGACATAGTACATTGCTTTCTTTCCGAAATACAATTAATAAGAATTGGTAACACTTATTATGCTCACTGTACTCTAGGGGCTTTACATTCATTATTTTATTTAACCATCACAACAACCCAGGTGAAGGAACTAAAGATAATTACTTGCCTGAACCTTTGCTTAACAAACAGGGTTCAAATCCAGATCTCTCTCAGAGCCTGTACTTTTAATCAATGCACCAAAAATAAAAATACAGCCCAAAGGTAGGATTGAATCACAGGCTTCTTTGCCCCATTGATGGTTTACCATGCAGCCTTCTCTAATATTTTATAGTAAATCTTGACTGATTTTGAATAGCTGGGATGTATGGTAGGCATGTGTTTAACTGTTTAAGAAAATGCTGAGCTGTTTTACGTTCCTACCAGCGATACAGTATGAGAGTTCCAGTTATGCTACGTTTTCACCATTGCTTGGTATGGTCAGTCTTAATCCTTCCAGAGGTCAATCCATAATGATGTCTCATTGTGGTGTTTTTTGTTTTTTGTTTTTTTTTTAAGATTTATTATCTATTTGGGAGGCAGAGTGGGAGAGGGTGTGAGCAGTGGAAGGGGCAGAGGGAGAGAGAGAGAATCTCAAGTAGACTCCCCACTGAGTGCCCAGCCGACATGGGGCTGGACCTCAAGACTCTGAGATCATGACCTAAACAGAAATCAAGAATCTGTCGCTCAACCCCACACCCTTCGCTGTGCTTTTAAATGCTGTGTAGTTTTATATTACCAAATCCCCTCCATAGGAGTTATATCATTTTGTATCCCCATTAACAGTGTATGAGAATGTTTATTTCCACATGACCTCACCCAACAGAATGTGCCGTCAAGCTTCTGAGTTTTTGTCAACCTTATGGTGGGGCATTTTTTGAGAGCTCAGTGTAGTTTTTTTACTTCTAAGTGAGGCTGAATAAATTTTTATATATAAGGGCAATGTTTTTTTTTTTATTGCATCCAGATTTTGAGTCATAGTTAGAATACCTCTCCCTACTCCCAGGTTGTAGAACGATTCACTTATATTTTAATGCTTGTATAATTTTAATTATTTGATTTATTTGGAGTTATTTTTGTGTAGCCTGTGAATCTTATGGCTCCAAATGGCTATCCAGTTATCCTGATATCATTTATCAGAGTATCACTTTGCCCAGCGATTTAAGATATTGCTTTTATCATTTACTAAATATCCGTATGTACTTGAGTCTATTTCTGGACCTTCTATTCTATTTCATTGATTTGTCTACTCAAGTGCTGGTACAAAGTGCCATGGTGTTTTAATTATAGAGGCTTTGAAAATGTTTTAGTGTCTGGTTGTTCTAAATCTCCTCCTGGCTCTTCCTTTTCAGTGCTTTTCTAGATATTCTTGAATGTTTTTTTCCATATAAACCTTAATATTAATATGCTAACCTCCAGGAAAAAAAGATTGTTGGTGTATTTATTGGGATCACAATAAAATTGTAAGTTAACTTAGGAAGAACTAACATTTTGATCAGATGTCCTATCCAAGAAGAGAAAAGCCTTTCTATTTACTTGAGTCTCTTCCATCTTTAGGAGTATTTTATAGCTTTCTTTGTATAGGTTTTGCACATTTATCTTTAGGTTAGCTTCATTGAAATTTACGTACATGAAATATCATTCCTTTAAAGTTTACAATTTGATGAGTTTTGACAGGTATATATACCTCTGAAACCACTTCCGCAATCCAAATACAGACTGTTTCCATCACTTTCAAAAGTTTCCTGGTTTTGTACATTTCTTCTTAGGTTTATTCCTAAATATCTTTTTCACTGTTATTATAAAGAGGTTTTCTCGTTCATCATAGATTCTAGGGGTTTATTATCACTTTTAAGAAGTTATTCATTTTTGAATGCTAAACTTATATCCTGATATCTTGCTGAATTATTTTATTTAAGTTAGTTTCATGATTAAGTCTGAGTTTTTCCACATTTAGTATCATGCTATCTCCAAATAAAACTTTACTTTTTATTTTCCAATTCTTATGTCTGTAATTGTTTTGTCTTATCAAGTTTCATTGGCTAACCTTGCCAGAACAACATAACAGTCCTGGAGATAGTGGGGATCATTTGCTCTGTTTCTGATGCTAGCAGAAATGCCTCCAGTGTTTACCCATTAAATAAAGAACCATTTTTAGAATTGAGGTACATACATTGTATCTATGTCAGATTTAGCAAATTAAAATACAGGACACCCGATAAGATTCTAATTTCATATAAGCAAATAATTTTTTAGTACATATATTTTTGTATATGTTTATCTGGCCTTAATTTTATCATGTTAAGAGAATATCCATTCATTGCAATTTTCTTTAATGTTCTTACAGAAAATAGGTGTTGCATTTTACAAAGGACTTTTCGGCATCTATGAAGGTAATCATATGATTTATCTCCTTAGACCTATTAGTAAAAATCCTACCCAGATCCTTGCATTCCTGGTATCAAAAACCAGGTCATGGTGTGTTGTTTTCTTAATGTGGCTTAAGAATTTATTTCTAATATTGCATTTAAGATTTTTGCATCAATCATCATAAATAATATGTCTGTGGTTTTCTTTTTGTGTGTGTGTGCTATCATTATCAGGACTGGGTATTCATGTTATATTTACATCACTAAAAGAATTAGTAAATTTTCCATTATTTGCTATACTTTGAAACAATTTTAAGACATTGGGACTCTCTGGTTTCTCAAAGCTTAGTTAAGTTCCCTTGTGCAATCATCTAGACTTGGTTTCTCTTGGTGCTTGTTATTTCTCAATAACTTTCTCTATTTCTTCTGTGAAAATTCATTGGTTTATGCTTTCTGTCTCTATTCACAACAATGTTAGTAAACTGAATTCTCCTAAGAAATCTTTGTTTTATCTGGACTTTTAGAAAGAAAACTAATATTGGCAAAACAAAAACCTATCAGCTCATATAAACTTCCTCATAATTCATTGCGTATGACTGGCTATTAATAACATAGCATCTAAAAATGTAATGAGGAGGAAAAACGGTAATTAAGGGGAAAAACATAATTAGATAGTTTTCATGGGAAAATGCTTGCCCAGATTTAGCTCCCATTATTTGTTCATAATTGCTGCAATTCTGCCACAGAGTGGAAGGTCCATGTAAGAGCATACAACAAACTCCAAGACATGTTACACACCTATGTTGGCAGAGGGTTAACTTTACCCAAGAGTGTAGTCACATTTGCTATAACTACTAATATTAGTAATATTACCATGTTACTATTTACTTCAATAGTAAATAGTGCAGTTGTTGGTAGCTTATCTCAATACTTGAGAGAATTTCACTTATTGTGTCTCCAAAGTTTGCAGAGCTTCTATTTACTACAAAAGTAGTATTTGAGGGGGAAAAAAACGATTTCAGTAGAATCTTATCTGAATGTGGTTTCTACAAACTCATCTGCTGTATTGAGTCAGGGGCATAAATATATCATATGCCTTCATCTATATGCTTGAAGGAAAGTGATTTTATTTTATTTTTTTAAAAGATTTTATTTATCTGTCAGAGAGAGCACAAGCAGGGGGAGCAGTAAGCAGAGGAAGAAGCAGTCTCCCCACTGAGCAAGGAGCCCGATGTGGGACTCGATCCCAGGACCCTGGGATCAGACGCTTAACTGACTGACCACCCAGGCATCCCGGAAAGTGATATGAACGCTATAAAACAAATGCCCAAACCAAGCAATAAGCACTATTTGCTCTGCTATATCCCTGATGAGTGTCAGGCGTTCTCCAAATCACCCCTTTCTCATACACCTTGGACCAGAGACCATGGGTGGTCAGTGAAATGGTCCAAACACCCAGCATCTGGGCAGTAGGGAAGGGGATGGAAACTGGGGGCATCTCTCCTGCCTGTACTATGAACATTTCCTGGAAATGGTTTGTGCCGATTATCAAACTCTCTGTCCTGGATTCACTTCATTAAGGACAGCAGTTATTGGGGTTGAATCTTTAAGTCTGCTCTTCAACTTCTCTCTTTTTTTTCCCTTCTAGCATCTGCCTCTCTCAGTGTACTTCAGTCCAAAATTTAAGTCAAATTAAAATTCTTTTGTAGGGGTGCCTGGGTGACTCAGTCAGTTAGGCGTCTGCCTTTGGCTCAGGTCATGATCCCAGGGTCTTGGGATCCAGCCTGGAATTGGGCTCTCTGGTCAGCGGGGAGCCTGCTTTTCCCCCTCCCTCTGCCTGCCACTCCCCCTGCTTGTGCTCTCTCTCCCTCTCTCTCTGTCAAATAAATAAATAAAATCTTAAAAAAATAATTAAAAAATTTTTGTAACATATATGTAATGTCTTTTCTTCTTCTCCCCACCCCCACATGCCCCCAGCTTTACTAAAATATACTTGACATATTGCTCCTTCTCTCCTAAAAGGAAAAAAGAAATGAACACATGTGAACAGTTCAGCTTTCATATTCTCTTTATATGTTGGTATGTGACGCAGTTCAGACTGAGGTAAATATGTAAAGTTTTGGCGCTCAAGGATAGTTAATATTGCCAGGAGTATAAAGTATGACTTTCATATTTTATTGAAGAATCAGAAGGAAGAAGAAACATCTCTTACTATTTCTCAAAATAAAGTAAAACTCAATTGAATAACAAGAATAGGGGAGTTTAAATAGACTTCTTTAAGAAACTGATAGATTATTCAAACAGACAAAAATTCATAAGATTTTTAAAAAACTTGAATAAGTACATTAAAAAGCCTGATATAAGAGAATCCTGTACCCAATAAATAGGAATATTTTAAGAAGATATTTTTAAAGCACAAAACTAACATTTATAAAAAACAAATGAATGCAGCATATTTTAAAGGGAGTGTACAGAGACTACACATTTTCAAATTCACATGAAACATAAGAATTCATAACAATTCTCGAATCTTAGCACACAGATTAAATTCACTAACATCAATGTAATTAAATAAGAATCAACAGTAAAAGATGGCAAAACCCAATATATTTGAAAAAAAAAGAAAACACTCCCAAATAACCCATGAGCTAAAAAAGTAATAGTAAGAGAAATTATAAATCTTTAGAACTGAATGGCTATGAGAATACATAAATATCAAGGGGTCGGTAATCAGCTCACATGGCACTTAGGGGTAAGTTTATAGTTTTAAATGAATCCATTTAAAAGATAAGAAGATATCTTCAAATATTTAGACCCAGGCTTGCTTAAATTGTGCTTTCTATTTCTTTAGATGTCCTAACAAAATGGATAAGAGCATATGCCAATCTACACAGACAATGGCAAGTTTCTAAACTTGCAGCTGTTTACTGAGATTATGTGACAGCTTCGCTAAGTCAACAAAATACAATTCTTAATTTCAAAAACTTCCCTGGCTTTGCTATTTTTAAATTAAATTCTAATACTAATGGTACAAACATCATAAATATTTTACTTTTTCTTGACATAAGAGGTAGTTCAACACTTTCAAGCCTAGTAGTTTACTGTTTTCTCTTCTATACAGTTATGCATTTTCATTATTATCATTTCTGAAAGATGCCATGAGAAAGCAAGGTTATCTGAGGTTCCAAGGTATTAGAGCTTTTTCTTGTTATCCTTATTATTTTCATATTTTCTGAAATAAAAACAAGAAACCTGTAACATCTAGAAATAATTCACAAGGATATAATTATTTTCATGAAAATTTTTGATAACGTTCTTTCCTTATTCTGTCTTTTTTACCACAATTTCCTCTTATAAATAGAGAAGATAATTTTACATTGGCAAAATACATGATTCTTAAGATGTATTAGACAATATCAGTTTTAATACTACCCCGGTGTTAAAATTATTGAAAGTAGACTTCCATCACTGGGATACCTGAGAAATCTATATTGTTGGATTATCATTAAAGCCAACAAACTGTTACAGATAAGGTACAGATATTTTTAAATATTCACTTTATTTTAATGTTTATAATTTAAAATACAAATACTGAAAGATTTAGGATAACAAAGTAAAGACATGATAATCTTTTAACATTAATATATGAAAGAAAATCGGAGACTAAATATAAAATTAGAACTGGAGAAATTTTGCTGTGAATATAATATGAGTACTACATTTCATCTGAAATTAGTTTTGAATTTCTTGTTAAGTCAAAAGGAACAAAAATACCCACAATGGGCAAAAGGAATCATGACAGTTCTTTGGGAAGTAATCTTTTTTCAAGTTCCAAATTCTTTTTTTTTTTAAATATTTTATTTATTTATTTGACAGAGAGAGAGCTCAAGCAGGGGGAGCAGGAGAGGGAGAAGCATGCTCTCCACTGAGCAGAGAGCCCGATGTGGGGCTCGAACCCAGGACCCTGGGATCATGACCTGAGTGGAAGGCAGACGCTTAACCGACTGAGCTACCCAGGTGCCCCTCTAGCTCCAAATTCTAAGAGAAAATTGTCAAATGTATCTTTACATAGAAAAGAAACATAAAACTTGAAATAACAGTTTTGAAGAAAATGCAAATATGCCATACATCATTCTTTAATAAAAGTCAAAAGCATAAACTCAATTCAGTTAAAGCATTTTGATGGGAAATACCCATTTACTTCCTCTTCCTCCACCACCTCCAACTAGGCATACCAGATTTAGCAACAACAGTAAAACAAACGGGTCATACACACATACAAAAAAAAAGTCATTAACTAAATTCAAGGTTAAGTGGGGCTTCCTGTATTTTATCTGGTAACCCTACTTCCAACACCTCGAAACCCTGCCCCTTGCCCAGTACACTGCAGTAAAACAAAAATAACTTTTCATGTGAGATGAAGCACTAGCAAATTATAGAAATACACTATTCTCTTGCTTATCAACAGAAAAAATTTTAAGTATCTTTTTTTAAGATTTATTTATTTTAAAGAGAGAGAAAGAGAGAGCTATGGTGGGGGGGGGGGGGCTCCATCCCCAGATCCTGAGATGATGACCTGAGCCAAAACCAAGAGTCAGATGCTTAACTGACTGTGCCACCCAGGTGCCCCAAAATTGTAAGTATCTTACCTGAGGTTTCAGAAATTATTCATACAGAAATATTTTAGTTGTTTCTAAAAGAAATTTCTTTTATGCTTATTATAGATTTAGAGCATGAAGTGATAAAGAACATTTAAAAGAATGACATAGGCAAAATTTTTAAAAACTAAAAACCTAGAAAATTTATCACTAAGACAAATTTTTCGTTTATTAAATTACTATTTTTGAACCACAAGCTAGATGAATAGAAGTAAACCAAAAGCCCGCATGCTGGCACACTGATCTTGGACTTTCCAACCTCTACAACAGTGCGAAATAAATTTCTGTTGTGTAAGCCACCCAGTCCGTGGTATTTTTTTCATTGCAGCCCAAACTAAGACATAATAAAAATGAATAAGTATCTGAGCTAAATATTCACCTATACTGCAGGAAAAATAATGTGGATAAATAAAAATTAGTTGCATAAGCTATATTATTTAGCAATATAAAGAAAACTACCAGAGGCATTTAAACCAGAAATGATTAAATGTCATTGCCTCTGGTGAGTGAGATAGGGCTGGGGAAGTGCAAGAGGTTGTTGCCTTTTATTATAAGCTCCTCTTTTTATTAATTTTTAACCAGATATGTGCATATTACTTGAAAAATATAAACAAAGCTAAAAATTTTTTATGATTAAATTTTATTCCATTTTGAAATACAGCCTTTGGAAAATGAAAGGGGTAATCCATTCTGCAACTCTTTCCTCAGTTTGGAAACACTTAATTTTAAATATCTAAAAGGGGGGCACCTGGGTGGTTCAGTTGTTAAGCGTCTGCCTTTGGCTCAGGGCGTGATTCCGGCGTTCTGGGATCGAGGCCCGCATCAGGCTCCTCCGCTGGGAGCCTGCTTCTTCCTCTCCCACTCCCCCTGCTTGTGTTCCCTCTCTCGCTGTCTGCCTCTCTCTCTGTCGAATAAATAAATAAAATCTTTAAAAATAAATAAATAAATAAATATCTAAAAGGCTTAGCAAATGGACAGCTCGTTATTTCCCTGAAATTGTTTTTGATTGGGAGATGTGGTTGCAGCGGAGGCTGCTGAAGGCATTTCCAATTTCTAACGTGGGAGGGAAACTATGAAGTGGTGGTCTTCTTGTTCTTGAAGGATAGAAGGGAGACATTCTGAAAGGAGTTGGTAAAAGAGAAAGACAGGTGACTGGGAGCATAACAGATAAAGATTCCTGGGAAATTTGTCAGTTGGGTTACCTTCCTCAAACTTTTGCTATCTCAGTCCCACCAAAAAAAGAAAAACACCTTTTAACATGGTGCAGTTCTAACTGAAACGCATAGAATGCAGGGTGATCTTCATGGAAATGCACCCACATTTATGCCTCTTTTACTGTTGAAGTGTCAAAAGGCAATTCTTCATGAACACACTCCCATCTATATAAACCATGCAGATGGAATGTTAAATGGAAAGTAGAGAAGACTAGATTAGATGGGGAGGAATTCAAAATCCTAAATACACAGGAGCCAGCTACTAAAAAGGTGGGCGTGGCTCTAAGGACGACCCAAGCGCAGAGGTGGTGGATATAGGGGAACAGGCAGGGCCACTGGAATTAGTTGTGGAGTCACAGTTGGAATATGCATGCTTATGCCAAGCAGCAGACGTCAAATGACCACTGTCCAGCAGAGGCATAGAGTATGGCTGTTTGTGGAGAAGAAAATAATACCCAAAAAGAATGGGGTCTTCCCTACTCAGAAGAAAAGCTTCTGTACAGAGTGAGCCGTAGACTGCCCATTCCTCCCATAAATACTGGAGAAAGGCTACAGAAAACAGACTCAACAGTCACAGACAAAACAACAGAGAGTCTTAATAAGTAAGAAACAAAATTTCAGTTTGGGGCGGGGGTGTGAAACACAAGAAACGCAGCAGATCCTGAGAAACGGAGGTCAGTCAAGCAAACAGATGCCACTTGAGGTATTCTGAATAAAGAAATCGACTTCATGCAGCTAGAGTATACTAGAGGTGAACTCAACTGTTGGGAGGATTAGGGGAGCAAAGGTCAAGAAGCCACTTCTGGAAACTTGGAAATCCTCAGCAGAACAGCAGGCCATTTTCAGCACCCTGGAAGCCAGGAAAAGCCACTAGTGATCTCAGCTGGCTGGGCAGCAAGTGTGAACTCAACTTCCTGGCCACAGCAGGCCTCTGCTGCCCTCTTGGCCGCCATCTTCCAGGACTACTGAGAGTATCTCTGACAGAATCTAACATGGCACTTTGTGGGGCAAAGACATTCTGTGAGGTGTACTCCCGCAATTTTCCCCTGAGAAGCAGAGAGTGGAGAGGAGGACGGCAATCATGCAGAATCAACAACAGACAATAAGTACAGGAAGCCATTAAAATAATGAATTACACATATACTGATATACTACTGTTAAAATGTAATTACTTTTCTTTGAAGGATAGGAAGGATATTGTGTATATAAAAAGAATCAATTGAAAGTCGTGGAAATTAAAATTTTATTTTTGGAAGTTAAAAAACAAATGAGCCAAAAAGTAAAAGTTCGAGAATGAACTAGCAGGATGCCTCGTAAAGATGGTGAATCAGACACAAGTATTCACTTCCACTCTTTCTAGAAATCACACTTAACCATAAGGGCCAGTTGAAGATAACATGATCTTACAAACAGAATGGGAGAGCAGACAATGGCAACCAAATGGAGGTGTGAGAGAGCTGTGTCTCAAGCTGCCCGTGGAAGCAGAGAAGCGCAATCTGCAGGGCAAAAACCCCCACTACTTCCAGAAACGGAGGTGAAGTTGGGGCAAAACTATGAGGATGGCTTGCAATCTCAGCAGTGCGTAAAGCTCTAAATATCCTCTCCTACCCCACAGAGCCAGGTGATTATCTTTTCTTCACTCTTGAAGGGTAATTCTCTGAAAAGGCAAACATAGGGTATGTATCTAGATTCAAACCAGGGTAAGGATAAACAGGACAAACAGGGGCATGTGGGTGGCTCAGTCTGTTAAGTGTCCAACTTATGATTTTGGCTCAGGTCATGATCTCAGGGTCATGGTCTCAGGGTCGTGCGATCTAGCCTCCTGTCAGGCTCCACGCTTGGTGGGGAGTCTGCTTGAAATTCTCTCTCTCTCCCTCTCTGCCCCTCCCCACCCCATAAATCAATCAATTTTAAAAAAAACCAAACAGGACAAATAAGTAAATATTGACAAAGTGAACACCAAAAGCCCCAGCTATCTTTGCCCACTGGGCCCCCAGCTTCTCCAGCAATTTGACAAGCCTACGCAGCAAGACTGAGAGGCACTAACACAGGTGATTCCCTGGGAAAGAGCCTCGCCACTCCTCCCCATACAGTGAAACTGACAGGTTCAGCCATGTGCTCAGAGCCTCCAACCAGTTTTCTCCATTTGAACATACAATCTATGATCACTACATACATGAGAAAACCCTTCAACAACTAGAAGAGCAGAGACCACCACCACCAACAACAAAAAACTTGGAGGAAATAGAAATTATATAGGAAGAAGAAATTTTTTAAAAATCTTAAAAAAAACTATTAAAATCCTCAGAGGATTAAGTGGAACTATTTCAATCATAAAATAAGAACCAAGTGTTATAAGAGGGGACAATGACATTAGGAGCACAAAAGGGGTTCTTAGACATTAAAGCTATAATAGTAAAAACAAAAATTAACCAATCAATGAAAACTGCCCTTCCCCCCCCAAAAACAAATAAAGCACAAATAAACAGGACCTAAGACGAAATTTAGAAAAACTTTCAGAAAGTGAAGCAAATAGGAAGGAAACAGGAAGGAGAAAGTAGGCCAGAGAGAGAGAGAGGGAGAACATTAATCCAACGACTCTAACATTTGAAATGGGGTTCCTTAAAAAGAACATGGAAAATAGAGGAGAAAATTTATCAAC
This sequence comes from Ursus maritimus, assembly GCF_017311325.1. Lineage (NCBI taxonomy): Eukaryota > Metazoa > Chordata > Mammalia > Carnivora > Ursidae > Ursus > Ursus maritimus. Next base: position 30,937,977 of record NW_024423453.1, read on the forward strand.
AAAATAATTCGTGAATATTTTCCAGAATCGAAACATGAGTTTTCAGATTAAAAAGCCCTACCAAATATCAAGCACAATTGATAAAAATAGACCAATACCATGATCATGAAATTGTAGAACCCTAAATACAAGAAAAATGTTAAAGATTTACAGATAGGAAAATTGGTCTTACCAAGAAACGGGTTAAAATGGCTTTAACTAACTTTTCATTGGTTACACTTTTGAATACCTTCAAAAATCAGAATTCAGAATTCTTTGCCTAGCCAACCTAACAATTAAGTTTGACAGACTGCAGTCATTTTAAGATGTTTTAGTTCTCTAAGGATTTACCTCCCACACAATCTGTCTCAAGAGATTACTGGGGAGTGTGCTTTACTAAAACAAACAAGTAGACCAAGTATGATGCAGATTTGGGATATAGAAAACAGGAAAATCAACCCCCTGGTTCCTAAGATGCCTGCTAGAACTGGTCAGAAGCCTGCAGGAGAGATATTTTTCAAGATTAAGGAGCGGCAGAAATGCAGAAAAGCATTTGACAATATTCAACATTTATCCACGATTTTTAAAATGTTGAAATCTAGTGAGAACAGATTCAGATAATTCACAGGGGATCTGAGGGTGAATTAGTGATAAGTACATTGACATAAAGCCAATTTAAAGCTCAAAAAAAAAGTTGTATAGTAAAGGAAAAATAGAGCATACTATGTAGCTTAAGTGTAAATTGCATTTATATTCTCATTATAAAGTCATTGAATACTGAGCTAAACAATGATGTAACTATATGGACAGAGTGGAGGAGTGGAGGTTTGGGTAGAGTGAACTCTATCATAGTTAAAATCTTCCATTCATTGAAAGAAAATGAAATTAAGAAAATGAAATTAAGAAAATGAAAGAGCTAGCCATAAATGAGACTTGTGGTCAGACTATATATGGAATTATAACAGTTCAAAAATAAACAGGTGAACAACCCAATTTTTTAAATGGGCAAATATTTAATAAGACATTTCACAAAATTACATTTCATTAAAATCCACTTTCATAAAAATCTGTTTCATTATATATATACACACACACACATACAACTAGCACATGAAAAGATGCTCAACATCATTGGTCATTAAAGAAATGCAAATTAAAATCATAATGAGATATCACGATCGGCCTTTTCCAGCATTCCATACAAATTGAATCATACAGTATATAGTCTTTTCCATCTGGCTTTTTTCATTTAGCATAATATAATTTTAGAGATTCATCCATATTGTTGCATCTATTGATAAGAATGAGGCTTCAGGGGTGCCTGGGTGGCTCAGTCAGTTAAGCGTCTGCCTTTAGTTCAGGTCATGATCCCAGAGTCCTGGGATGAGCCCTGCATTGGACTCCCTGCTGGGCAGGGAGCCTGTTTCTCCCCCTGCCCCTCCCCCTCCCCTTCCCCTTGCTCATGCTCTCTCTAATAAATAAAATCTTAAAAAAAAATGAGGTTTCAAACTCAGATCTATTGTTTCCAAATTCATTGTATGTCAACTGTATAAGATAAAAAGGAAAATAAAATATTTATTCATTCTTCTAAAACAAAATATTAGAGTATATCAGAAAGTTATCTGTATAAGATTTTAAAATACACAAAACATGATTATAAAATAAGGCTAACAAATATCTGATAATTTTCTATATATCAATTTTTATACTTACCACTATATTATCAAAGGCTTAAATTTTTTTATATGATATAGTCTCTTATCCACTATGAAGAAAGTTGAGAACTAAGACTAATCCTTATTATGCCATTTTTTCCAAAGAATGTCGTTGATCATTTTTAAAGAAGGTATTTGAATTATGAAACTCCTAATAATAAATATCCTGTTAGAAAATTTTAAAATAATATAATTAATTATAATGAAAATATATATTTTAAAAATATACAACCACATTTGACATATCATTGTTATTTATTTCTATTTTACATGTGGTGAGGTATAAAAAAGGAAAAAGCTAGATTATAATATCAAAATATAAGTGATTAGATAAATATTCTAGTCTGTCGTGAATTCACGAAGGTAAGGTTAAAATAGCTTATTCAGCAAAAAATAAAATGGAAGAAAAGTGTCCTATTATAATAGCATCAACAAATAGAATGGTATAGACCAATTTCTTTCTCCATCACCTGCAGCTATGTTTTATGTATTTTCATGGTGTTATTTGTTGCCTGAAGATTCATAATAGTTTAATTTTCATTATTCCTGGCACTTGTTTCTTTTGCTTAATGAACACTTTTAATCTAGAATTTCAGTTTGCCTCATTGCTAATAGCTAACATTTACTGAATTCACACTATGTTTCAGACAGTGTTCCAAAGAGTGCAGTACAAGAAATACATAGAGATAAGGAGTAGAAAAGGTGGAAAGAGGACAGGTCATAAATAATGAATGAAACGATGGGAGTATGCATATGTACATTTCTCTCATTTCAACTGACAAAGGATTAAAGCAGTCATTTGCTTTGTTGTGCGAAGAAACTAAGAAGGGAGAGATGTCAATAGTATTTCAAAGGTGGAAAACATCTTAAGGATCATCTAATTTAAACTTCTCTTACAGATGAGAAAAGCACAGAGGAGAGTTAGGGTTTGCCCCATATCACATAGGTCACCATAACTAAAAACTAGTTGTTTTGACTCTGAAGTCTTTGCTTCTTCCACCCTACCAAGATGCTAAGTCAATTACAAATAACATTGCTTCCAAAAATGATGGAAAATTAAAGAACGATTAAAAATCAAACAATACTGAATTTTTGTTGATATGGTAAACAGTGATCTGAAATAAGAATGTTGATAAATTTAAATTCAGTAATAGGAGCATTTTATTTAGAAATATTCTTCTATAACTTTAAATACTAGACTAAAATGGTGAATTTTATTATGATTTTAAAACACATTTGCAGTCATTATTTGACTTGCACAGCTGGTAACAGTAAGCCAAAGAAGGCTGGATTTTTCTTACCATGCCAGATAACTTGCATCTTGAAAAGATGATTGCTCTTCACAACACATAGTTATCATAAAATGAATTATGTTTAAACAACCATATTTTATAGTCTCATGTTTTCATCACTCCTTTTCTAAACAATATTTTATAAGTTCATGAGACATTGTATATTACTCAAGTTACATTTCAAAATCTTACTTTGGAATATTGTTCTCTTCCAGGGAATGATGACTGTATACCCACATGCTGGAAAAGAGAAGGTTTATATCGAATACGAATTTGCTTATTTCGTTCTGCACATTTTTCCTAGGGAAAAATAAGAGAAACAACAATCTTCTGTAACAACCCAAATACTCCTTTTTATTGCATTTATGGATGGCAGAATTTTGTATTATATTAGTTTTTGCCAGAGTTTTATTTTAATATTTAAAATTAAATACGACTTTATTTCTTACCTTTGTCTTCATAAGAATGATAAAACACATTGAGGGCTTCAGAGGGGAGAGGGGTGGGGGAATGGGATAGGCTGGTGATGGGTAGTAAGGAGGGCACGTATTGCATGGTGCACTGGGTGTTATACGCAACTAATGAATCATTGAACTTTACATCAAAAACCAGGGATGTACTGTATGGTGACTAACATAACATAATAAAAAAACATTTAAAAAATTGAAAAAAAAAGAATGATAAAACACAAGTTGAAATATAAAAAGGTTTTAGTTAAAGCATGTATTTTCCTGAACTCTGTCTTAGAAAATCAGGCTACTGTTGTACCAACTATACATTTCTGCTCCCTTCTTTTTATTTCAATTACATAGATGAAATTTTTTTTGTATTTTTCTATCCATTTCTCTCAGACTACATTACTCTTTCTCTTCCCATACTTATTAATTCCTACACTGAGTTACATCCTCCTTAATTTCTTCTTAACTAGAAAAAATTTATGATTAAAACAAAGAACCAATATACTTTATGGAAAAAGATTTGGTTATTCTCATTAAAAATAAAAATAAGAAAGATGACCTGTGACACCATTCCTGTTAGAAGCAAACATCTGAAATTACTATGATTGTTGAGAATTACGTTATATACTGTATACATAGAAAATTCATAAAAATGCATCTCAAATTTATATACTCAATTTTTAAAAAAGATTTATTTATTTGAGAGATAGAGAGAGTCAGAGCATGTGTGAGCAAGTACCCAGAGGCGAGGGGCAGAGGGAGTGGGAGAGACAGAATTTCAACCAGACTCTCCCTGAGCACAGAGCCACATGGAGTGCTGAGATCATGACCTGAGATCATGACCATCAGATCAGGACCCTGAGATCATGACCTGAGCACAAATGAAGAGTCAGATGCTTAACTGACTGAGCCACCGAGATGCCTTTTTTTCAAGTATAGTTAACATAATTTTTATTCCAGTATAGTTAAAATACAGAGTTGTATTAGTTTCAAGTGTACAATGTAGTGATTCAACAATTCTATACATTACTCAGTGCTCATCATGATAAGTGTACTCTTAATCCCCTCACCTACTTCCCCCATCCCCCCACCCACCTCCCTTTGGTAACCTCCAGTTTGTTTTCTACAGTTAAATCTATTTCTTGGGGCACCTGGGTAATTCTCTCTCTCCTTTTCCCTCTGACCCTCCCCCATCAAAGAGTCTATTTCTTGGTTTGTCTCTCTTTTTTTTTTCCTTTGCTCATTTGTTTTGTTTCTTAAATTGCACATGAGTGAAATCATATCATAGTTGTCTTTCTCTGACTGATTTTTTTCACTTAGTATTATACTCTCTAGTTCCATCCATGTTGTTGCAAATGTTAAGATTTCATTCTTTTTTATGACTGAATAATATTCCAGTGTGTGTGTGTGTGTGTGTGTGTGTGTGTGTGTATCACATCTTCCTTATCCATTCATCTATTGAGGGACTCTTGGGCTGCTTCCATAATTGGCTATTGTAAATAATGCTACAAAAACATAGGGGTATATATATTTTTTCCAATTATATTTCATTTTCTCTGGGTAAATATCCAGTGTGGAATTACTGGATCATATGGTAATTCTATTTTTAATTTTTTGAGGAACCTCCATACTGTTTTCCGCATGGATTCACCAATTTACATTCCAGCCAACAGCACACAAGGGTTCTTTTTTCTCTACATCCTTGCCAACACTTGTTATTTCTTCTGTTTTTTATTTTGGCCATTCTGACCAGTGTGAAGTGCTAGTTCATTATGGTTCTGATTTGCATTTCCCTGATGATAAGTCATGTTGAGTATCTTTTCATAGATCTGTTGATCATCTGTATCGCTATTTATTTATTTAAGAGAGAGAGAAAGAGAGAGAGAGCACAGAGGAAAAGGGAGAAGCAGAGTCCCTGCTGAGCAGAGAGCCTGACTTGGGGCTCCATCCCAGGACCCTGAGATCATAACCTGAGCTGAAAGCAGACCCTTAACCAACTGAGCCACCCGGTTGCCCCCATCTGTATGGCTTCTTTGGAAAAAGGTTTATTCAGGTTATCTGCCCATTTTTTAATTGGATTGGGGTTTTTTTGGTGTGAAGTTGTAGAAGTTCTTTATACATTTAGGATATTTAACCACTTATCAGATTTTTATTATTTGTAAATATCTTCTCTCATTCAGTAGGTTGCCTTTTTGTTTTATTTCTTAAATAGCAGAGTTACTTAGATGCATTTCTACGCAGCACTAACATGTAGGAAAATATTATATTAAATTATTGTTTTTAAACTGTAAACTAATCTAGAATTAATTTAATTTGAAACTAAGGTCATATAAAATTAGTTGAGGAGTTAAAATTTAGGAAATATGCTAATATTTGCTAAGCTGTTAATAGAAGTACCAATGAGATGATATTATCAAATGCTGGCTCCCAAAATTAACCCCCAAATAACCTGTTGACAAAGGAAAGCTGAGTTCATTGCTTACTTCAGTAAGGGAGAAACACCTTTGTAGTGTCTAGTGTAGTGTCTTTAATTGGGTTGTTTTCCTGTTGTTAAGTTTTGAGAATAATATATATATATATATGTATATTCTGAATACAAATCCTTGTTATATATGGAATTTACAAATATTTCTTCCTAGTCTATGGTGTCTTATTCTCTAGCAGTAAATTTTACAGTACAAAAGATTTTAAATTGGATGAAATCCAATTTAGCAATAAAAAAAAAAAAAAGATCATGGTTTTAGGGTCATGTCTAAGAACTCTTCTCCTGGTCCTGAATCCTGAAGATACTTTTCTACATTTTCTTCTAAAAGTTTTATAGTTTATGTTTCATATTTAGAAAGATGATGTATTTTGTTTTTTTTTTTAAAGATTTTATTTATTTATTTGACAGAGAGAGAGGCAGCCAGCGAGAGAAGGAACACAAGCAGGGGGAGTGGGAGAGGAAGAAGCAGGCTCCCAGTGGAGGAGCCTGATGCGGGGCTCGATCCCGGAACGCCAGGATCACGCCCTGGGCCGAAGGCAGACGCCCAACGACTGAGCCACCCAGGCGCCCCGAAAGATGATGTATTTTGAAATAAAGTTTGTATCAAGTGTGATGTTTAGGTTGAGATCGTATAGATATAGATATATATGTGCACACATGCGCACACCCACATACACACAGCTTCAATTGATCCGATACACATTTGTTGAGAAGACTATTCTTTCTCCATTGAATTGCATATGCTCTTTCATCAAATATCAATTGGCCATATTTTGTGAACCTATCTGAACAGTCTGTTTTGTTCCATGGGTCTATTCATTTATCTCTTTACCTATAAATATTTGTCTTGCTTACTGTAGCTTTATCATAAGATTTGATATTGAGTAGTGTGATGCCTCCAACTTTATACTTCTTTTTCAAAATCATTTTAGCTAAACTAGTTAATTTGCCTTTTCTTAAAAATTTTAGAATTAGCTTGTCTATATCTACCATAGAAAATCCTGTGGGATTTTGATGGGAATTATGCTAAATCCATAGATTAATTTAGGAAGCATTTGTATATTTACTACATTGAGCCTTCCAGTCCATGGTCATGATATGTCTACTTCTTTCATTAGCATTTTTAAGTTTTCAGCATATAGATAAACTACATATTTTGTTGGATTTACACACACACACACACACACATATACATACATACCATGATACTTTCATTTTAATATTGATAATTTATGTTTTTGGGTTTTGTCAATCTTATTAGAAATTTATCAGTTTTCTTGCTCTTTTCAAAGATCCAGATTTTGGTTTCATTAATTTTCTCTACTGCTTTTATGTTTTTAATTGTTTCTTTCTGCCCTCATAGCTATTATTGTCTTCTGCTTAATTTGGGTTTATTTTGCTCTTCTTTTTCTAGTGACTTAAGGTGGAAGCTGAGATTATTAATGTGAGATCTTTCTTCTCTTCTAAGATAATGATTTCTTCTGGGATAAATTTCTCCATAAGCAGTGCTTCAGTTGCATCCCACAAATTTTGATAGGTTGTATTTTCATTTCATTCAATTCAAAGTATTTTCTAATTTCCTTTAGAGACTTCCTCTTTCACTCATGGTTTATTCAGGAGTGTATTGTTCAAATTCCAAGTGCTTGTAGATTTTTCAGTTATCTTTCTATTATTAATTTCTAATTTTATTCCACTGTTGTCAGATTTTGGTTTCATTTTTTTTGTGATTTCATCTTAAATTTGTGAAGCTTTGTTTTATGATACAAGACATGTCTATTTTGGTGAATGTTCTATACGTGTTTTAAAAGAATGTGTTTTCTACTGCTGTTGGACATAGTGTTTTTAAAATGGCAGTTAAGGGGCTCAGTATTAAGTGTGGCTCTGTCGGTTAAGCATCTGCCTTTGGCTCAGGTCATGATCCCAGGGTCCCGGGATCAAGCCCGCTGAGTTGGAAGCCTGCTTCTTCCTCTCCCTCTGCCTGCCACTCCCCTTGCTTGTGCTCTCTCTCTGTCAAATAAATAAAATCTTCAAAATAAAATAAAATATCAATTAAATCCAGATGGTAGATGGTGTTGTTCAATTCCTTTCTCTCTTTGCTGGTTTTCTACCCACCAGCTCTGTTGCTTACTGAGAGAGGAGTGTTGAAGTCTCCAACTATAATTGCAAACTAACCCATTTTTTCCTTTAGTTCTGTCATCTTTTGCTTAATGTATTTTGAGGCTCTGCCATTAGATGCATGTCATTAGGATTATTATATCTTCTTGGTGATTTGACCCTTTTACCTGTATATATTATCTTTCTCGATCCCTGGTCATATTTTTTGGGTTTTTTTGCACCAAAATCTACTTTGATAGTAATATAGCTACTACAGATTTCCTTTGATTAGTGTCTGCAGGTATTTCTTTACTCCACCTTTTACTTTTAACCTGTGTATATCATTATATTTAAACTGAGTATAGACAGCAAGTAATTGCACAGTGTTTTTTAATCCATCCTGATGAACTCTTAATGGGCATATTTTGGTCTTTTACATTTGATGTAAATGTTGACATATTTGGATTTACACCCATCACTTTATTATTTGTTTGTTTGGTTTTTTGTCTCTTTTTTTCCACTTTTCACTAAATTTGTGGCTTCTCGTTACTTCATTTAGTAGGTATAAGTGTCAGTAAAAATTCTGTATACCAAAAGTTAAATAATTAATGCATTCATCAGGTTTAGTTTGGTAAACAAATTTTTAGGGAATTATATTAGACAGTATTTTCCTAAAATATTTTGTATTTACAAAGTAAAGAAATACTCACAGGAGTTTCGCCTGGGTTACACATCTTTACCTGAAAAATGTCCCCCAAGAGCAAGTCTATGGGTTTATCTTTGTAGAACATTAAAAAAAACCGTACAAAGTCAGTTAAGTCCTCAGATTTAAATAGCTTTCCTATGAAGAAAAAGTAAACAAATCCAAATAACTCTTGAGTGTTTACACTACATATCATAAAATAACACTTATATATAGCTGTTCATTCTATTAACATGAGAAAGGACCAAAAAAATCATTAAAAATTAAATATATCATATTCCTTCAAAATAAAGAAAGCTTAAAGTATTAGTGAAGTTGAAGGATAATAAAACAAAATAACATATCTGCTTAAGTATTAAAGATTACCATTTCTGGGCAAGAAAAGTGTGAAGCAGTTTTAGAATACTGAATACTCTCAGGTAATCAACTTTGATAAGCAATGAGATCAATTTTCTAAGACATGTGAAAGATACATACATAATAATAAAAAAAGATATATACATAAAATGAAAATTATAGGAGCTATAATATTTTACTTAATTTTGCAGAAACTGATTTATAACCTAACGTTTGTAAAACTTTATCTACCAGATTTTTAAATGTTTAATACTAAATTTTGATTAGAATACAGTATTATTTCAGTATTTGAGCATCATTTTATATGAATTTTATTTCTGTTTTATATTTGTGATTCTTACAGATTTGCTATATTTTAAGGTAGGATATTTCATTAGGTCCAATTGCTTTTTTTCAAATATACTACATCTTTAATTTTAAAATTAATGTAATTTTAAAGTGAAGTTGAAGGTATAATATTCAGGCAAATTTTCACTTCAAAGAAAATAGTATAAAATACATTTAACCATTTAATAAACATGCTGGTAGGAAATAAGCATGCTTTGTTTTCTTCACTGGCAGCTGAGTCTGTATGGGTTACTTAATCAAATGTACAGTTGTATTTTAATTTTTTGGCACCCATTTATATAGTGACCAAAACAAGTAATTTAATGATGGAAATAGCTGATACAGTATTTGTGTTTTCCTTACCTGCTGTCAGTATGCTATAAGATTCTGTTTAGCAAACTCATATTTTTGGTAATATTAAGAAAACTATTATTATTACAACAACAGAAAACAAAGCCCTTGTAAACTTAAGCTTAAATAAGACTTCAGCATTATATATAGTGCTGCTCTTCAATGTGCCCTTGTGATCAGAATGTGAATATTCTCTATCCTTCTCATACCTGACTTTGGTGAAAAAGATAAAAAGGAATTTAGAGCTCACAAAGTAATGTATCAACAAAATTACTTCCTCTTCAAGCTCACCAGGTATTACTGCTACCTATAATTTGTCTTCTTATTTAAATCAAAGCTGAACAAAAACCTTTGAGATCTTAAAATTGGATTCTACAACACTTGACAAAAAAGTACGGGAAAGGAGGTGGTCAAGTAAGTATATGAATAACAGATTTCATGAGCAGTCAGAGAAATGCTTTACACTCCTCCCAGTGGCCAAAAACAACAAAAAAAGATGTAATGGATAGACTCAAATGCTGTCAAGCATATGGAGAAGCCCGAAGTCACACGCATGCTTAAGGGAGTATAAATCGTACAGCCAGTCTGCAAAGCAATCTGGCTACACAGAGACACTGCTACATTGACCCTCAGGGATCCCGCTCCCGGGGACAGATATGTCACTTCATTTCTTTGTGGCAGCAGAGAGTTGGAAGCAATCAAGGTCAAACACTCTGAGGTAGATAAATTAAATGGATTATTACATAGGGCTTATGCAACAGCCGGAAGGAGCAATAAACTAAATGGACATAAATTGACATGTTGGCTGTTTTAAAATCTAGTTTTGAGGACACAAATGTAAGGGCCATGAATAGGCTTATCACATCACCCGCTTATGTAAACTTTAAGCAGGTACAAACATGATAAACACCAAGTATTTGACCTGGATACATGCATATTTATATGTATACTTTGAAGTGCAAACCTGTTGGGGGGTGGGAGGAAGTGGGAGGAGGGACTGGGCAGAAAACAAAAGAATAAAATAAGAGAGGGCTCCTGCACAAAGACACGATGACGTGCACCGTGAAATGAGTATGGTCATTCAACTTGCTGCCTCAAGGTTCAAATAAAAGGAAAAGTATAGAAGGAAGGGTGAAAAGAGTGGAAGGAAGAAAAAAGAAAGTTCACAGAAGAAATTTTTTAAAAATCACATCACGGGCCCCAATTTTAGAAACTCTTCTGTGGTGGGTCGGATTCATATATTTTTATACTTTCCTAAGTATGTCAGCTTTGGCATACTGGAAATTACAGGGAATTTAGAGTATGGGAGTCCTAAGTTAGAATTCCTTTCTCTATAACTTTAAGTCCTTGAGTTTCTATGTAAACTGAAAGTATTTTTCTATGTAAAATAGAAAAGTACATTTTAGTGACTGAGCTAACATGTGTGCCAGACTCCCAGCAAGCATTTAGCAAGTGGTAGCTTTCTTACGGTTTTATAACATATACGTATATGTCAACCTCCTAATTTATATTGTCCATCTAGGAAAAAATTGGTTTAAAAATACATCTTCTGAAATTCAGATACTTGAATTTAATCTTGCTATTAAATTAATAGTATTTTCTAGAAATCATGCCATTCCTTTCCATTTAGTAACAGACTGGTTAAGTTCTTAAGAACTTTTAAGATTGTTGTGTGCTAAAAAATAGATCTATGCTTACCTATAAATCCAAGAATTGAAAACTCAATATAAAACCAATTCTTTGAAGTGATGTTATGCACAAAATCTGTGATTTTTGTAAAGTACATCTTTTTAGCAATGATATCATCTTCTAGCTGGAGAAAAAACAAAAAGTCATTAGTTCCTTTGATATTTCCATTGAATAAGCTGCATTAGCTTGAGAATTGAAAATACTTTCAATAGGATACACTTCAGAAAATGTTTTTATGAGATCAATCTTATTTTTAGTTCAATTTGCTGAGAGGGTATTTATTATTAGTTTTCACTTTCAGATTCTCAGACCAGAGATGATCTGTTTCTTTCCTAAATGCTAGTATGGAACACTCAATCTAAATCCTCATTGAAAAAAATTTGCTAATCTGAATCCATTTTCATCTTTACAAATACTTCCATTTCTAATTTAAGGCCAACTTGCTTTATGTTTGAGATGACAGGTGCCATGTCCTATCGCCAGAGAGGGTAGCTGGCCAAGAGATGACAAAAGGGAGCCGGCACTCTCATCCACCACTAGCTGGGTAGAGTGACGCTGCACGTAAACCTAAGAATAGTTCTCCCCAAGAGAGGGGGAAAGAGAAACTAGAATTTTCTTTTTTTTAAAAATCTCATAAATATGTATTCTATGCACTCAGAGGGCCTCCCAAATGATTCAGAAAAATGTGGAAGTCCTCAAGTGCATCACCAGAGCATAAAAGAGAATTGTGTTGTTTCAAATTGGGAAGAATACATTGGCTGGATCTCATGTTTCTGTTACATGCCACTAACTAGGAATCAGAAGAGATTTTTTTTTCCTCCAGGAAAAGAGAAGACCCTGCTTCGGGCCTTTTTCTAACATTCTCTCTTCTCCAATAATATTTTGCAAACTCTTCTTACAACTGCATATTGTCACATTAGTAAGACGTATACTTACTGCTAGGAAACATAACACTATTATTTAAAAATACGCCAGAATTCAGGGAATACAAGCTATGTATAATGGATTTATTTCAGAAATACAGTAAGACACTGTAGAACTAGGTAGACTATACAAGGCGAGCCAATGTAGGGTACCAATGATAACCATATACACTGTCTGGCATACAATAAATGCTCAAAATATGTCTGCTTAATGTAATAAACTTGTGGGAAGAGAAATGCAGGGAGTGTAATTTCTATTTTTTTCTAATTTGAGAATTTCATTTCAGTTTGCTTCAGGTAATTATAATTTCCTCTGTTAATAGTAAATTCAGCAGGAAGACTTAATATAAAATCAACTTTAAACTTCCTTTTGGAACTTTAATATAATGAGTATTTTCTGAATACAAAAGTAAGGTGGAGGAATACAACGAGGAAGAAAGAATCAAAAGAGGGAAGGAGAACATAATCCTTCCACTTTAAATTATATAAAATATACCACGATCTTACCTGTAAATAATACATGGCCTTGGGTTGGGCATACAGCATCAAAAAACAAAAATCCAGTACTTGTTTGATGCGCCAACTAAAGAGAGTAATAAAATCTGTTAACATTTGTCATTATTATATAATTTTTATTTATAATCACACTTCAGTAATTAAAAACAATTTTTTATGTTTAGCTAACATAGAGTACTATCTACAGTAAGTGCAATTGAATATGTTACACTGAAAAGTTATATTAAAATGTTTCCCATCTTTATTCAGTGCACAGTATCTGTCATCACTAAACTACGATAAGCATAATCTATTTATTTTACGTCTTGGTTAAATCTTGATCTGTGTGGTAAAGTTAATATTCTTTCTGGTCTTAGGTTTTGTTCAAATAAAAGTAAGAAGAAACTTTATTCTAATTTAAAACTAAGCTAGGTATTAAGCCAGTTCCCATACAAAGAGCAATACACAATGCAGTTCTGCCCTTCTACATTTCATAACCCAGTGAGAAAAGACAGAAAAGTAATACAATCGGAACAATTAGGTAAGTGCTACACAGAGACATTGGCAACGACGGCGTACAATAAGATGGGTTGGGTGGATCGGGAGGCTGGGCATTCAGTGGAAGGAGCAGCACTGCAAAGGCATTAAACGCACGAGAGGGCGTGCCACCCTAGATCCAGGGCACCAGGAGTGGTTGGAAAAGCTGAGGATGGTGAGGTGGGCAGAGACCAGATCATGAAGGAAACTTTGGACCTGATCTCCTATGAAAAGGGATTCTTCTGGCTACGCTATGGAGATTGGACTGGAAGAGAGGCCAGGCAAGGCTAGGCTTAGGGAAAACAAATAGATCATGAATGGCCTGAACTAAGTCCAAGGCAGAGGAATGGGGATGAGAGGGAGGATGCAGAGAGAGATTTTTTTTTTTTTTTAAAAAGAAATGATGATAGAGACATAATGAGCAGAAGGAAAAACAGGATCTACAATGTCTCCCAGCTTTATGACTCTAAGAACTGACTACTTAATTCAAAGCAAAAGAAAACCCCTAAGAGATTTCAGATTCTGACATACCATTTATTATCATAAAACAAAACAGAGCTAGTAAGTTTCCTGGGATCAGACTTTTCTCTGAATTCTGACATTTCTTTTACTCTATTAAGTTTCAAGGAACCAAATTATTACATTTCTTACAATACCTACAACATTTATAATCAAGCAATAGTGATTCTTTATACATGTATAGACCTTTTCTTCAAAATTCTTTCATAAATACTATCATATTTTATTCTTACAATGACTTCTCCAAATGTATAATGTAGATTTTATTTTGCACGTGGGAAAGCAGGGGGAAGCTAAGAAGACAAAGGCTAAATTACCTGTCTAGGAAGACCTATAGCAAAGAGAAAAACTGAAACTAGAATGTACACGTAATAATTTATAACCCCAGGCTTTCTTTCCCCCTTCATTATGCCGTTGCTAATTATTGGCTGAACACGTGAACACAGATCATCGATGGTGTGCTGGTGGTAGACGTTTAACAACTGACTCTTCGGGGAGTGGCAGGGCTGAGCTATATCGTTTGTGCTTTTGCCCATTTCCATGGTGTAAATGCTCCTACCATGGCTCATTTCACGCTACCAATTTAAGGTCACTGGACACAGACTGGGAAGTGCTGCACATAGTCAGCCCTTGCAAGCTAATAGGAGCTGGCTGTGTTCGAAATGGGATCTATTAGATGCTGGCTCCAACATTACATCTGATGAAGGTATTTAAGGTAATACGTCCTACCTCTCTGATTTTCCCGAGTCCTCAGTTGACTGCTGGACATGTAATATGTTTGGATAAAAAAAGGCAGGTATTGAAATGATTTCTAAGGATCCAGACCTTAGTTGCCTTTTGAATCTGTAAACAGAAGTGAACGGAAGCTTGCAACTCAATATTTGATTTACCAAAATAACAAATACTTAAAAAGAATGTCCCCATGCATGTCCACATATTTTTATTGAATTATTTCATGTTGATACACGATATCCACATTATGAAACGAATACTTTTTAGCCTAAGTATTTCTTTTATAAATTAGTAAGCAACTTAACAAAAAGTTAAAATATACAATATAAAATTAATTTCCTGTTGTAAAAGTTATAGACACTTTAAATTTTTGCAAGTTTACAATCAGATATGTACTCTAAAAGATTCAAAATAATGGAACTAACGAGTCAGCATAGAACACTGGATGATTTTTTGAAGTTCATAGTTTTGAGTTTAGTAAGAGTCCTACTGAATAGCACCATGGCTGCTGAAACTACAGATTCCCCACAGCAAACAAGGATTGAGTGTGACTCTTGTCCATAACCCACTGGATGACTATGCATGCTTTTTAGAATCTTTATTTTTAAAAGTTAATATTTATAGACCAACTAGGACATCATTAAAATGCACTAAATATTGCTCACAAAAGCTGTAATACACATCTTGTACCGTCAAGGTAAAGGATGGGACACACCAGGTACAGCATTTTAAACAGTTTTCCTTTAGAGACAGATAATATGACTTTAAATGGGATTTAAATTTAGGCATTACATTATTTATTAAAATGTTAAATCTCAAGAAAATGTTTGTTTTATGCTAATAGGTGAAGAAGCAAGATGGGGTTTTATATGCACAATCTCAATTATGTGCAAAATAGGCAGTCGTCACTCTGCACAATTCTATTATGCATGAATCTCGGTTACCATGTGTCAGTTAAATAAGTCTCCCTCAACAACACTGTTGAATTTGAGTCATCACACTGTATTAACCACAAATAATTCCATAAAGTACAAACTTGCTTCTGACTCTTCAGTTCACAAATCGCTATATAAATAACGAATGCATATCATCATCTCACTGCTCCTTTCAAAGACTCTAGGTGTCTGATCACGGTTACTCTGTTGTCTAGTCACTTACAGACAGCAACACATGTGGTCCTGTTGCCTCTTGGTGCCATTGGAATGTGGACAATTGGATTCCTTTCATTTGCTTTTTAAATGGTTTCCAAATGTTTCATAATAGGTATGTACCGTGAGCATGGGGTAGCAGCAGCTACCCTCTAGCGGTACTAGAGAGAATATGGGGTTTAGACCCAGAAAAGGGTCTCCACCGATGTTGCTTCCTTCACTTACACACTTTAAGCAAGTCATTTACTTCCTCTGACCTTTGGTTTCTTCATCTGTAAAACTGGACTAAGTACCTACCCTTGCAGGGAAAGAACTGATCTACAGACACTCGATTCTTCTCAGGCTCTATGCATTAGTGGAAGCTTTCCTGGTTATTTGTCTGTTTGTTTACTGATTTATTTATTTAGGTGGGAGTATAAATGGGGGAGTGCAGGGGATGAAAGTCTTACTGGCTCTTCTGATTTTATGGTATATCAAATGGAAAGGTTTTTTAAAAACTCGCTTTAGTATGTTCCCTGAGGAGTAGAAAATGTTGGTATGGAAGAAAAGAATGAGGAATTCTATTTGGTTTGGGGTAAAAATTAGTAACGTAATAGCTGTATTTTTAAAAGTGAAATTGCATAACTTTATACAGCAATTTAGAAGAGCGGAGGCAAGTGGAAATAACATTAAGTTGCAGTATATACAATCACCCAAAAGTTTGGATTACAGATGCTTATAAGTAGATTTTGTCCTCCAGAAAATTTCATGCAAAGTCCCAAAGCAACAAAAGACAAGTTACAAGTAATTTCTATCTTGATGGTATAATTTCCCATTACTAATAAAGAGAAAGATTCCAGGCTCAGCTTTATTCAGTCTGTCTTAAGTAAGACTTTTGAAATCCTGTGTGGTGACACCCTTCTAAGATTCTTTAAATCTTTTCTAGCTTGTTAGGTTATGGATAGCATCGAAAGTTCTTGAGATGATACCAGAATTGCTAGCTGCCAATGGCTAGAGAAAACAGTATAGCTATACATTGTTGCCATTATAAATGAATGATTCTACCTTACAGTTTTAAAAAAGTGGAAACTTTACAGCTGTATAGTTTTATATAAAGTACACAGTTATATACAGTTTCATATAAGTTTATATATAACCTTAGTTGGGTCCGTTAACAATTATAGTCTCAAATTTAGGACCAATAAAATATAGAACAATCTCGGGGCGCCTGGGTGGCGCAGTCGTTAAGCGACTGCCTTCGGCTCAGGGCGTGATCCCAGCGTTCTGGGATGGAGCCCCACATCAGGCTCCTCCACTATGAGCCTGATTCTTCCTCTCCCACTCCCCCTGCTTGTGTTCCCTCTCTCGCTGGCTGTCTCTATCTCTGTCAAGTAAATAAATAAAATCTCTAAAAAAATATAGAGAGCAATCTCTCATTAACCCCAATGAGAAGACCTAGCAAAAGGGTTTTGGCTAAATTAAATATATAAAAATTTAGGTATAGAAATGCAAAGTTACGAGTCTACATTAATTTAGATATAATCTCATTTAAAATTGCATATTCTATAATATCTATTTTTAAATTATAGTTTTATTCTATTCTCACAAAAAATAAAACAATTTTATTCCAACTCTTTATCCTGGATTGCTGACATTAACATTCTTATCAACATGAAAATCTCTTTTTGAATCATCTGACATAGTTCTCTGATACACATGATGGTTAAGTCTAACTAAAATTCCAGTTAATGACATTGTCTTCGTACATTTTATAGCAAAACATGAGTGTTTCTATACATCAAGTAGTATTTTTATTTGTGATCTCCACAAGTAACCACATACTATAATTCTTTTTTTTTTTTAAAGATTTTATTTATTTATTTGACAGAGAGAGAGACAGCCAGCACAAGAGGGAACACAAGCAGGGGGAGTGGGAGAGGAAGAAGCAGGCTCCCAGTGGAGGAGCCTGACGTGGGGCTCGATCCCAGAACGCCGGGATCACACCCTGAGCCGAAGGCAGATGCTTAACCACTGCACTACCCAGGAGCCCCTATAATTCTTTTTTAAAGTCATCTTCAAAAGATTTCAACACATATCCCCAGAAACTGTTTGTAAACCTTCACCTTCTTTGTAACAGATTCTGTTAAGGCTCCCTTATAAGGACACCAAACTAGCATAGATTTAAGTCATTTCAGGCTAATGTGTCTTCTCCAAATAGTGGTTTATTATGCAGAATAAAGCAACAAAGAGAGGGTATCCTGGAATATGACAATATTTTAAGGATTCAAGTATGAGGCAACTTTTTTTTTCCTGGGGAATCTTTTTTGGGTAAAACAAAACATACAAGGGTGCTTTAGCTAATCTTGCCCAGTGCTGTCTCGCCCTCCACACACAACATCTACCTCAAGGCTTCATTAACCATTCTCGAGTTCAAGTACACTGCCAATAAATCCCTCATTCTTAACTACTATCTTCCTTTCACAGAGAAAAGAAAACCCTTTAAGAAGGGAATGCTATCATTTCACTTTCCTTTCTCAAACTAATTATTTTTTTCTACTCCTTCACCCGTTCCTATCATTTCCCCCTAAATCTCCTTCCATGTGTACCTTGCATCCAACCCCACCCCCCTGCCCCCCACAGACCTTGTCCATCAGCTTCCTCCCCATCAATGAGAGCATGTATAAAACCACCCCTGGTGCTCCCATCTCCGGACCTCCCCAAACACAAGTTTTCCCTCAGGCTGCTGTGTTTTAACATCTCTCCCCGTCAGTCTGAGCTTGTTGAGAATAGTCTAATTCAAGTCTTTAAACTTTTATTATGAAAATTACCACACACACACACAGAAGCGGGACTACAATGAATCCCAAATCATTTGATTTAAATAACCATTACTTTTTTTTTAAACCATACTTGTTTCATACATTTAGCCCCCTTTTTTCTTGTTGAGGTAATTTTAAAATAAATCCTAGATAATCAGTTCTCACCCTTTAATTCTTCAGTGTCAAAATCAAAAAAGGACATTTACACAACCACATGCCATTATCACACCTTACAAGGCTAGGAATAGTTATTTAATATTACTTAATATTCAGTTGATATTCAAATATGCCCAGTATCCTAACAAGTATCTAATGGGTGAAGGTGCGGGCAGGGGTGTTCCAGTGAGCATTCACTTAGGATCCTCTCATTATAACCAGTTACCTCTTACTTCTTTTTTGAACTTATTATCCAGACCAGTCATTTCACTTTTTCTCTTTTTCCCTCAACTATCTTTTTGAATAGAACTGGGTCAACTGTCCTATAGAATGTCCTCCATTCTAGTGGTTACCATAGATTGCTTCCTCTATTCACTGTGTATACTCTAAACTGGACTTTAGATCAGATTAAAGGTTGTTCTGTCTGAAATGTATGATTTCACTCATATGTGGAATTTTAGAAACAAAAAGATGAATACAGGGAGAGGGAAGGAAAAATAAAATAAGAGGAAAACAGAGAGGGAGACAAACCATAAGAGACTCATAATCATAGGAAACAAACTGAGGGTTTCTGGAGTGGGGGTGGGGGGATCGGTGGGGGGATGGGTAACCGGGTGATGGGCATCAAGAGGGCACATCATGGATTGAGCACTGGGTGTTACATGCAACTGATGGATCACTGAATTCTACCTCTGAAACTAAAAAAAAAAAAAAAGCCTGTGCTGTCTTGTGTTGTGTTATATTGTATTTTGGAAGGTGGTGGGCAATAATTCTCTATAGTTATTTCACAGTGTATTTCATTTGCTACACAACAGAAGACACAAAATGTCTGTCTAACTTCCAGTGATGCTGAGACCGATCAGCCTCAGGTGCTCAGGTGGGGGCCTCAGGTGTGGGCACGTGAGCCCTTCCTGCAGAAGGTGCCTGAGCCTCAGCCCCCATTCTCACACTCTGCTCTGCCAGGGACTGTCGGAGCAGGGTGTCTGCATGCCACAACCCCAGCCCCCCTTGCTAGCCAGCTTCTGGGTAGGTTCTGCCTAGGGGAGGCAGTACCAAGAGATTAGAAGGCAGTGAAAGAGGAGGCCATCCTTCCTACTTGGGGTCGGGGTGAAGGCTCCAGCAGCAGCAGGCAGTGGAGTGGGCGGAGGTTACAGCTCTGACAGGGGCGGCACTGCTATCGTCCATGTTTTCAACAGCACAGCAGCAGGTGCAGCCCAATGTCAGATCGTGACGTACAACCCCATCTTCCTTTATGCTTCTCCCATTTCCTTCCTTCTCTATTGTTCTCAGCCCCTGTAGACACCTTTTTGATCAATTCTTTGTATTGAATTCCCTCTATGTGAATTACCAAGGGTTTTCCTGTTTGGATGCTGGCTGATATACCTTCCTCGCAAAGCGCCCCATGCACGGGTCACTTAATGACATGCCTGAGCCAGTTATTTCAAAGCGGTGATTTTCTAATTCTACTCATTTTACAGCTATTAGCTAGAATTCTCTTGACGAAAATAACTGCCTCATCCCCTTGAGCTATTTGGTAAGAAAACAAAACAAGAGCAGAACACTTTGCTGGCGAAGCCAAACTGTCTGTTGGACAGATTCAGCTTGAGGGCCATGTTTGCAACCCTGGTCTGTAGCATAAAGTACATAATCTTTAGCATGTTACCCAAGGCTCTTCATGATCTTATCACAGCCTGTCTTAACTCCCACTGATACTCCTTCCTTAATCGCAAACATTCATACTCCAGGATATACTTACATTTCCAAAAAGCTAGCCTGCTTCTTTTTGGCCTTTCTGCCTTCTCAAGCAATTCTATTTGCCAGGCAGTCCCTTTCTCCTTTTATCTGCTTTAAGAGTGCCTACTTACACCGTTAGACCCAGCTCAATTACTACTTTCTTTAGGTCTTGCAGGTAGAGTGAAAGACTTCCCCTTGTGCATGTTCTCCTACTGCCCTCCCTGTACCAATACGAAACACCAGCTTCCTGGTTGTGATTTGTTTTTTTACCAGTTGTATCATGCACTTGAACATAAAGATCTGGAAGACTGGTTCATCATCAGGTGCATGCATCTCCCAGGCTATATCCAGCAGGAGCTGGTAAGCAGAAGTGGAGAATGTGACTTCATACAGGAAGGAACACAAGAACGCTTAAAAAACATTCTAGTGGGCTTCTCTCAGAGGAAGTGGATTTCATGGAGAATACATACAATGATAATAACATGGAAAAGGCGGATTTTATTAGGCAGACAACCTACAAAATTGGGGAAAGTTATAAGCTATACTTTGTCACAGCTTCGAAGTACCTGTAGTTCTAAGTAGTTCTCTCTCTACAGCTATGCTTATCAGAATGAATATGATCACTAGTACAATAATATAATTGGGCAGAAAAAATAAAATAGAAAAATGAAAGAACATATTTTTAAACTTATCAGACAGTACCTACCTTTTTGTAATCATGTCAACAACAGACTTTAAATAATCTTCATTTCTCTGAAAATGAGAAAAACAGTTTACTGAAATTAAGCATGCCTCATAGTTTTGCTACCATGCTTGCTACATGTGAGTCTAGTCTATGTGTGGAACGTCATTTCATCCTAAGAATTTTTGTTTTTTCACCGTCTATAAAAGAATTTAAAATATCCACGTGTCTTAAAGACCTAACTTGAGTACTGAAAAGATTCCATTCTTCCTTTGTCACAGTACAAAATACCACTACACATTATTTACACTTAAAAATTAGTATGCAGAAACCTATGTATCTAACACAATTTTGTCCTAAAAATGGGATGGCTTGTTTCTAAGAACTGCTCTTTTTGAAAGTGTCTTCATTTTATGAGTAGTATAGGATAGTAAACATACTTCAAAATTATACCACAGCTTTACAGATGGTGTTACTTGGCTTAATTCCCAAATTTTCATCCATCAACAAACCTTGTGTGCCTACTCTTTATCAAATTCTGTGCTAGATTACATGACAGATTCATTTGTAAATAACTTTTGGTAGTACATTCTCAGTTTTTTGTTTTTTGTTTTTTTTAACCAAAGTGATAGCATTTATACAATATTGCCTCAGGGCCCCAAGCAGTCCTAATATAAAACTCTGAAAAATTTTGAATAATGACAGTTATATTGTCAAATCCGAGTACTCTGAAACATATACAGTCAGATTGTTTATTTTAAAATATCCATCATGATGCAGGTAACTCCATGACAGTACTTAAGGTTCTTAAGGTAGCCATAAATTGAATAATCAGCTATTTGTTACACTGAAATATTTTATATTTTTAAACATAGTGCTAAAGTTACACTTTTTAAGCATTCTATCTTTCATTTTAAAATTTGCCCCTAATATTTTATTACTGGTTTAAACATTTTAGGCACACGTGCACTGTGTCAGCAGCAAAGAAATAAAGATCGTAATATTTACATACAGAAACTGACACATTTTGGAGACTATATGCTTTCAATATTAAGAAATTAAACTTGGAGAGAATGACTGTTTAATCTTTTATTTATATTTTCCTCTTAGTTCTTCAATTACTTGTTTTGTTTTTTGAGTTTTTTCTGCATTCAAAGACATGTTTATTATAGAAAATATAAATACAGAAAAGAATGTTGAAGGGACAACAAAGATCCCTCCAACTCCTACTATCTGAAGATAACCACTATTTATATTTCGGAGACCATCGTTCCAAGGTTTGCTCATTTTCTTTTTTCTTTATACATTTCATCTGTCTGTATCTTTTCTTACCTCCTCCTCCGTCTATCACATTTTATGTAGATAATATTATGTTAAATGTGATGCTTTACGTTTTTCCCACTTAATGATATGGACATCATTCTATGTCAGTGAATACAGCTATTCATTCTCTTTTCCATGGTTACAATTGCATTGCAGATTATTGCAATGTAGGCGCAAAAATTTAATCAGCCTCTTATTGATAGACATCTTTGGTGCTTTCCAGTATTATGCTTTTATAAAGCGATTGTGCACCTAAAATCCTTAAAATAATTACTTACTGAACACTTACTACGTGCCATGCATCAATCCAAATACTGTAAAATATAATAGTTAATGTAATTGACAAAACAACCCTATGACATAGGTAATGTTATCATCACTATTTTGCAGAGAAAGAAAGTGAAGCATAGAGAAGTGAAGGAACTTGTTCAAGTTCACAAGCCAGGAAATGGAGAAGCTGGCATTTGAAACTTGGCGATCTAGATACTGTACATTCTGTCATATTTTTATTATTTTGGAATTCTTGCCTGATTATCTCCTTAGGCTAACTTCCCAGAACTGAGATTTCTGATACAAAGGATATATACACACTTTAAATCTAATACAAGTTGCCAAATTCCCCCTCCAAAAGGTTTTATGTGTCAATATTTATCCAGTGCTTTATATAAATTTTACATGGCATTAGAGGCAAGATAGAAAATTTGGGGGCCAGGGGAGCCTGGGTGGCGCAGTCGTTAAGCGTCTGCCTTAGGCTCAGGGTGTGATTCCAGTGTTCTGGGATCGAGCCCCACATCAGGCTTCATCGGTAGGAGCCTGCTTCTTCCTCTCCCACTCCCCCTGCTTGTTCTCCCTCTCTCGCTGGCTGTCTCTGTCTGTCAAATAAATAAATAAAATCTTTAAAAAAAAAAAAGAAAATTTGGGGGCCATTAGACATGGATTTGAATCTGCTGTATTAATTACTGGGCAAGTTATTTTCTATAAGCTTCAGTTTCTTCACCTGTAAAATCAGGATAGCTACACCTACGTTACAGGGATGTAATGTGGGCTACAAATAATGTATATAAAATTGTCTACCATCCTCCAGATATAGAAAGGAGCCCCTCAATATTCATGGTGGCTATTGTTACTTAAGATTACATAAATTATCTCTTGATTCATATCCCTACCTTTTTTGGGCCAGCAGGTTTTATTACTATAGCTTCAATTTTGATGTTCTATTTGTAAATATAATTTCTGTACTATACAGTATGCAGGGCTCCTAGTAACATATTTAACAGTGCAATCTTATTTCTTCTCCACATGGAACCACTGTATTTTTTTGGATTAACATATTTAATTCCTTCTCAGTAGTGTCAAACAAGTATTAAATACATTGTCTGCTACCCAAAAAAGGCATCTATGAATTGTTTTTTTAAATTTAAGAAAAAAAAATCTAAAACGATACAGTGATTACCACGGAGGAAGGGTATTTGGAGACCACAGGCTGGGCATGAGGAGAGCCACTTATTTTTCATACGTACATCTGCAACAGAGACAATCACCACCGAGTCCTTCTCTTCTGAAGGAGTCATCCTGGAGACTACAGAATTCAGGGCTTGCTTCAGGTAACTCTGATTTCCTCTGTTAACAGTGGAAATACCCAGAGCAAAAGAGACTGCAGACACAGGAGCATGGAATCATCATTTGAAGCCATAGAGAAAAACACAATTTATCATTAATATCTATGCTTATTAGTATGTTTGGGTTAGTTGTATGGTCATAAAGAGTGTCTGAAACTATATTACAAAAAATTATCCAAACTACTATTAATTTTTATCACAAAGTTCATTTTCTGCCTGAGCAAATTCCAATTTGCAGTGGACTGTTAGTAAAAGCATTAAGTAGACTCCAAGATGTTCTCATGTTGGAGGGTTTCAGTGTAATGAAAGATAAAACTAACTTGGTACAAAATGTCACACATTGGCAGATTCTCTACTTCTCTTCTAAGGAGATGCTGGAACCCAAAATAGGACAAACACTATGAAATGTTTTCATCTGTGAAAAAAAGATGTATGAGGTAATTTCCAAGTGATTTAATAGAATGAATCCATACCCCTAAGTTACCTGTATTGCCCAGTACTGACTGGAACACTGGGAGAACAGATCTCACGTCATCCAAATAGATGCTAAGATTATATCAGTAAAGTCTGCCCAAACTCAACACCAGTGCCTGACATATGAACCTGGGCAAGATACACAGCCTCTCCAGCCTCCATTTCCCCACCTTCAAGATGGGGATAAGGGCTTCTAGACTGGCTAAGTAAAGAACTCAGAAAATCCTCTCCCTAAAAAAGCAATAATAAAACTAGAAAAAAAAAGTCAAAACAATCAGGGCCCTGGTATACAACAAACTCAGAAACATTTATGTAACAAACAATTATTGAACTTTGGTGAGAACAGTAAGAATTAATATTTCCCTGATTACTATTTTCCCTGATTACTATTGAGTTCAAACACATTTTCATATGTTTATTGGTCTTTGGACATTCTTTGGTGAAATCCCTGCTTAAGCTCTTATCTGTTTCTCTACTGAGTTGTATGGATTTTTCTTATTTATTAATGCTCTTTATAGATTCTGAATATGAATGCTCTGTCAGTTATGTGTATTACAAATATCATCTCCCACTCTGGGTTCCCTTTTCAATGTTTTACTTCTTGATGAACAGAAATTCTTAATTTTAATATAGTACAATTTAACCATCTCTTCCTTTATATAGTTAGTGCTTTTTTGATTCCTATTGAGAAATCTTTGTTTATCTTCAGGTCATAAAGATATTTTCCTGAATATCTTCTGGATGGTTTATTGTCTGCCTTTTATATCTAGATCTGCAGCCCACCTGGAATTGATTTTTAGGGCTGGTGTGAGGCAGGAATCAAGTTTCAAACTTTGGGATCCATTCTAAAATGCAATTCCTGAAATAATTCCCAATACCTTATGGTAAGGAACAGGTTTACAAACGTTTACAAGGCCTTTAATGACCTGGTCCCGACCTACCTCTTCTGTTTCAACTATCCTCTCTTTAAACCAGTCTTACTTAACATCTTTCAGCTTCTCAAGTTGACCGAATAGGACTTTCTCATCAGGCTTTTGCACATGCCATCCCTTCTTTGCCTAGAACACTCTTCTCCAGGTTCCTTGTGCTAATTCTACACATTCTTTCTAAACTAGGTTGGGTGTACCACCTATATATTCTTACTTCATCTCACATAGTACTTATCACCCTTCTTGTTCTTAGAATACATAATAATGGCAATAAATTTGGGGTGAATAAGTGAATGGCCAAGTCCCTTTATTACTTGGCGTCTGCCCCATGTGATACTGACAATAACTTCCAGCCCCAATTGTGCACACATGCCACACTTTTTGTACAGGCCCTCTTGCTGTTAGTCCTTTCCTATTTCATTTCCTCTACCTGGATGAACACCCTCTACTTTTCCACTATCCATCATCCGCTTTTCCCCTATTTAGTTTATTCCAATTCTGTTCACCCTTCATGACTCAGGTGAGTGTCACTTTGTCCAGAAAGTCCAGAATGTCCTATTTCCCCAAGTATGGATTACTTGCTCCATCTTGTATTTCCCTTGTGACAGGGAAATACTATAGTCACTCTGTCTATAGTCACTCTATAGCGACTAGTCACTCTATACTGTTATTGCTCTCTCACGTGTCTGTAGGAGGATGAGGGCTATGTCTTATTCACCACTATTCCCCTGGTAGAAGCTGGTTATTTGAGGACATGGAGGACTGCACAAAAAATGTTGTCAGTTAAGCTGAAAAGTCATCCTGGGGAAGGGACTTACATGACAAGCTAGCTGTGGTTGATGGGAGGTGGTGGGTTCATTGCAGGCAGTGATCAGAATGTGCTAATCTTGGCTTATTCATAGGGCCTGTATGTGTTTGGGGTTACTGGAAAGGAGGGGAAGTGACAAAACTTGAGATTTGAAAGATACAGTCTTCTGTGCATACACCATGTCAAGGAGCTAACTTCATCCTATATGCCCTAGGATCCACTAAAGGATTTTAAGCAAGAGTTGAGCATGATGTTATGCATTTCAGTACATAGCTCTGAAGAGGGAATGAAGATTGGATTGACTTTAGTCAATTTACAAGTCTATTTCGATACACTGGGCAAGAAATGAAAGCTCGGAAAGAACAGTTACAGAGAGTAGAGAGCAGAAATTTTTTGAGATATACTCAGAATATAGAATAAGACTGATGACAGATTCCCCAGTGGGCCTTGCCACAGGCTTCAGTGCTTTTACAAATGTTTTGTGTGCTATGATCTTTTAGTTACCAGGAAAAAAAAAATCTCCTTTTAAATTAGCTCTGGTAATGAAGGCTTATAGGCAAACTGTTCCTCCCAAGAACCTATGAAAATCCACCAAAGGGGCCTCAATATATACGGCATGGGTGGAAATCAGGAAATAGCTAGGGAATTAGAAAATTATTCAGGATTTAACACAGTTCTGCTAACTGGGTTACCTCAACACCCCAAACCCCTATACAAAGAGTTCTTTTGTTCTTCCCAATGACAAACATCTCTCCCTCCTTCCTTTCACTCTCTGGCATGGGCTTCTGGTTATCTTTGCCCATGTTTATTTAAGGCTATGCTTATTCTTGGTATATAGCATTTTATAGTTTCTATGTACTGTTTTTTGTTTTTTTTTCCCCTATGTCTTTCCTCTCCTCCTCCTGTTACCTATAGCTTTGGGGTAGCACACACTTTCTCATATATTCACACCCATGCATGCATGTCTCTGTACATACACACACCACATTCAAAATACTCCTAAGAGGGAATCCGTTAAAGACTCAAATGTGATCTCAAGAAGTACCTTAATATCTCTAAACCTCCATTTTCTTAGGTGTAAAATAGAGATAATCATAGGTCCTCCTGTATTGGGTTGTGAGGGTCAAATGAGACAATGAAAGAAAACATAGAAAAAAAGAAGGGAAGCACAGTAACTTGGTATATGGAACACAGTGAGAATGCAGATGCAACACAATGCCACGCGGCCCCGCCATCCCAACACAGCGGGCTTGGCAGAGGCGTATGGAACAACACTACTTATTCCCAAGGAACCACGTAGATCAGACAGAGGTCGGTAAGCTTTTTCTGTAAAGGACCAGATAGTAAACATTTTTGTCTCCCAGCCATACAGTCTCTGTCCCAACTACTCCACTCGGCCGCTGTAGCAGGAGAACAGCCACAGACAAGTAACAATGAGCACTGACTAGGGTTCAACAAATATTCATTGTAAAGTAGCAGATTTGGCCTGTGGGCTGTAGCTTGCTGCCAGTGGCCTTGAATGACTCACTCGACTAGAATAAACAAGGTCTGTAAGAATGGCAAGCATTCTGGGACTCGCCCTAAAATCCCTGTTTCTAACTTAAATGCTTTCTCTCTTCTTTAATACCTGCTGAAGTTGAATTCATTATTTAAGGATTAGCTCAAACATCACCTCTTCTGTAAAGCTTTTGCCGACCTTGGTCCCCAGCAAGATGGGGAAATAGGAAGATAGCCGGGTAAGAATGAATTGATCAAAACCAAGGGAGACAAGAGTTGCCAGGTACTTAGCGATGCTTAATATAAGTCAAATGTATTATGTGACTTATAATGACCTATTTTCAAAACATTTGTATTCAAATTGAATTTGAATTCAAGTCTCTAAATATCTATTGAACTATTTTTTTCTGCCAGGTCATATACTGATTTCTGGTAGTCCAAATTAATGTCACATAGGCTCATGGTCTAAATATCAGAGTATTATATTAATGGATTGCATTTTAAAACTTAAAAACAAACACAATAATAATTGGAGAAGAGTTCAAAAAAACTTAAAAACTGGTTGGCAAAGTCGGTAGAGCACGCAAATCTTGATCTCAGGATTCTGAGTTCAAGCCCCACATTGGGCGTGGAGCCTACTTTGAAAAAAAATAAACAAACAAACACAACAAAACTTAAAAGCATATCCTCAAAGATCAAAATATCTATATTTGATTTTCTAATTCTAAGTTTGCTTACCACCTGTTTTCTCTTTGCCAATGATTACATCAGGATAAATTCTGCCTACTTTCCTTAGATGAGGAAAAAAGAACCTTAGGATTTCAAATGTATTAGATGCTGTTTCATTGTTACCCAATGTATTCATTTTCTTCTCAACTGAAAGAGAAAAAATAGGGTTTCTAAGTGCATGACCATAGGGATTTTTCTCTCTTTGGTACAATTTTTCATAATGAGATTAACGGATTTAGTATTCAATATATAAGAGAAATACAATTAAATGTGAATTATTGAAATCATATGGCTATAAAATATAGTTCAAATATTATTGATTCATATTTATTTAAGAAGTAATATTTAAGTCTAGCACTATGAGCTACATAATCAGACTAACAGAACTGTCAGTTCCAAATGAAGTATAACTGAAAGATGCTATAATCTGATCTGCTATTTTGATTAATATCACATTAAAGTTTGTATCTCTATAACTTTGTTATGTGGCTCAACATTTAGTGACTCTACTTGTACTATTCATTTGAAGATACCTCTATAATTTTGAAAAAGAGGAACAAAATTAGAAGACTCATACCCTATGTAATTCATAATACATAATATAGTAATCAAGACAGTGTGATATTACATTAAAAAAAGATACATAGACCGATGGAACAGAAGAGATAGCCCAGAAATAGATCCACACAAATAGCATCAATTGATTTTTGGAAAAGGTGCCAAGGCAATTCAATGCAGAAAGGACAGCCTTTTGATAAATGGTGCTAGAATACTTGGACATGCACATGAAAAACACTGAATCCTGACCTGTACTCCATATCATTTATAAAAATCAACTCAAATGAAACCCAAATGTAAAACCGAAAACTATAAAATTAAAAACAAACACATAAAAGAAAATCTTCATGACCCTGAGGAAGGTAAAGAGTTCTTAAAGATAACATCAAAAATATTATATAAAAAGAAAAATTGATAAATCGAACTTCACAGTTAAAAATGTTTGCTTTCTGGGGCGCCTGGGTTGCACAGTGGTTAAGCATCTGCCTTCGGCTCAGGGCGTGATCCCGGCGTTATGGGATTGAGCCACATCAGGCTCCTCTGCTGTGAGCCTGCTTCTTCCTCTCCCACTCCCCCTGCTGTGTTCCCTCTCTCCCTGGCTGTCTCTATCTCTGTCAAATAAATAAATAAAATCTTTAAAAAAAAATGTTTGCTTTCTGAAGGACACCATAAGCAGAATGAAAAGACTAGCCACAGATTGGAAGAAAACGTTTCCAAATCACATATCCATCCAATATGCCGGTAAGTATTCAGGATATATATATATATATTTTTTTTTTTTAAGAAAATTTTCTTATACAAAAAACCTGTATATGAATGTTTACAGAAACATGTACTTGTAATTGTCAAAAAAATGAACCTACATGTCCTTTGATTGGTAAAAGTTTAAACAAACTGTATCCACTATATGTCCATATAATCCAATGCTACTCAGCAATATGAAGGCAACAAAAATGGGGTCCCATAACAACTTCCATGAATTTTGCTAAGTGAAAGAAGTCAGTCTCGAAGGATTACACACTACATGATTCCATTTTTATTGCATTTTTGGGAAAGGGAAAACTCTAAGAACAGGGAACTGATTAGTGGTTGCAAGGGATTAAGAGTGAGGACTACCTGACTACAAAAGGGGAAACAGAGGCAGGACTTTTTATCCTGGAGAAATGGGAGCCACTGCAGGATGATACACAGGACAGTGAGCCCTCACTGTGGCTACAGTGGAAATAGACAGGCGGGGACAAGTCTGGAGAGAGAGAAAAAACAGAGATGTTAGCAGTCATTCGGACGAGGCATGAAGGCGGCTTGACTAGAGTAGCAGAGATGGTGATGGGAAAATGTGGACAGATGTGTGACATACATAGGACTGCGAATCAACAGGATTGCTTATTGACTGAAATGGGAATATGCGAGAGGAGGTGGGGGTGGGGGGCAGTTAGACTGACGCTCTGGGTTCTGGCTGCATCTAGCTGATGGGTCACGATGGTGGTGCAAGTCACACAGAAAACGCAGGAAGACCATTTTTGAGCTACAGAGGGGAGGAAGCATATCAATGATATCTCTCTACCTGATTTGTGTATGTCTCGCAATAAAAGAACAAGTACCAATTTAGTTATATTTGTAGGGGAGAAGTGTCCTAAAATCAGAAAGCACGAAATCTAAATTCCCAAACACAAAACACAAAACCAACAAATAAACCACCACACAAAAACAAAAGCAACACAAACCTAAGTTTACAGACATATTTTTTCTCTGTGTCATTTCATAGTTCACTTTACTCAAGGCTTTGATCAGCTCTTGACGATTTCTTTCAGTTTTATTTTTTAAACGTAGCATTTTTTCTTTAAACTCCAAAATATGGTTTCTACAATTAATTAGTTGATTACCTGCAAAGGAAACATATGTGTATATATTTATATAAGTAGCAATGGTATCATACAATTTTCTATAATGTATAACAAAAAAAAATAAAATACATGCTTCAATGTAGCGATAACACTATATATATGTGTGTGTGCATATACACATACACAGCTTATATATAAATACGTATATATGATACACATAAGAGGCTGGAGAAAGAGTGAGATGTTAAAACAGTACTATCTGGGAGGTTCCCGAAGGCCTTGAATCCCTGGCCATGGGCAGACTCAGCTCCTCTTGAAAGCACGGTACATCCATCTTGCTGGTTCCATTCACCTTTCAGATGGGCCAGCTTGGAACAAAACTTGCATCACTTGAGCTACCTTACTGGAGATAGGAAGCCACTAATAAACTGTAATATCCAATATTTCTCTGCCAAGCCTCCATAGATCATGCACCCCAAGATACAACAGAGGAAAGTAAACCTGCTGCTTCACTGCTCTCTAACAAGATGCTTTGTGTCTCCCTCTTAGGTTGGAGGGGACCCCACTTCTCCAGTCCTCACTCAGTAGCCAGCTCCATCTCTAGGGTCTGTCACAACACCTCTCCAACTCCAAGTCTATGTCACTGAATCTCCCAAATGCAACAATTTCGTATTATATGGAGTATCCTGCCAACAGGGGCTCCCATCAACGGGGTACACACGCACACACACACAAGTAGATTCGGGTTTTATGCATTGTTAGGCTTGCTGAAACAGGGCAGTGGAGGTTTAGGGAAAGACACAACTGGCTGGCTAATCATTACAGAGAATCCTATAATTATGAAGAATTCTGGCAGTCTTCCGCAGTGAGTGTTATGCCCCATCCCTGCACAAGTCCTTAGCCTGTTACGATACAAGCAGCACAATTCAAGGCTCTACATCTCTAGTCTTCTCTGTGAGTGGGTGGTGGCACCAGAGACACGGTTTCCTCCCTCAATCCACCTCCCAGGAAAGGCCAGACAAGAGTGAATGACAAATGACAAGAGTGAAAAGGCACTGCTAGATTCAATCCACAATGTAATCTGTACATATAAATTACCCAGTAAGAAAAGACGGAGGACTTGCTGCTCTGAACGAATTTTTTCTCAGCAGCCTCTTGAAGACCTCCTAATCTGGGCCCCCCAGTCAATCCAGCTGAAGCAATGACAGGTTGGTCTCCAGGACCTGTCAGTGTACTGGCTGGCAACTTGTGTCGATCATCACTGCCCTCACAGTGCAATACTAGGGATTTTGCATATTCTCTACAGATGGAAAGATGTGGGTATAGCAGATAGATCAACCATTTGGTCTCAGCAGAGAGGGGGAAGTCAAGAGTCAAAGCAAGTTTCTGTTTCTTCCTGAAACACTTGATGGAGGGTTCAGAATTCATTTATAGTTCTAAGCAAAGCCTGAGTTTTTCTTTGAGAAGGGATGCTCTTCTCAGGGCCTTCTACATCTCACCAGCCAGAACAATGGCCTGGCCACTCAATTAATTCCCTCGTTCAACAAATATTACACTAAATACTGTTACATGGCCTGGGGATATGACAATGCACAGAACAGACAGAACTCCTGGCCCCCTTGGAACTTACACCTGACTGGATGGAACAAACAAGAAATAAGTGAATCATAGGTTTTATTAGAAAATGGTGAATACAAAAAAAATACAAAGCAGGGAAAAAGGTTAGAGTGTTGATGGTGGGGGGAGATTTTACTGTAAACAGGGTGATCAGAGAAGGCTTTTCTAAGGAGATAACGTGTGAGCACAGACAAGAACAGAGAGAATGAAGAAATGCTGTAGGTAACTTTGGTACAGAGAGAAGAGCACGTGCAAAAGCCCTGAGGCAGGAGCGTGCCCATTATCTCCAGAAACAGCATGGAGACCAGTGTGGCTGATGCAAACTGAAGACAGGAAGAGCAGTAGGTGATGAAATTACAAAGCCACCTTTGTAAGTACTTTAGCTTTTACTTTAAGCAAACTGGGGAGCCGGTGGAAGTCTGTAAGCATGGAGTCACCTACTCCGATTCACCACAACAGGATCCTTCTATCTGCTGTGTGAAAAACAGAGTTGGGGAAACTAAGACTGAAGACGGGGGATCCGGAAAGAGATGTCTGTGGCTTAGAAAAGATTGTTGGGGGGATAAGTGGTGAGGAATGGTTTAATTCTAGATCTATTTTGAAGATAAAGAAGATAGGATTTGCTGACATTGATGTGGGATATGAAAAAAAAGGAGGCAATGAAATTCTGAGCAACTGAAAGAAAGGAGTAGCCATTTATGAAGATGGAGCAGATGAAGGGAGCAAGTGTTGGTGTGAATATTAGGAACCTAGTTTGAGACATGTCAGATTTGAGATGCTTATCACACATCTCAGGAGGCAGCTCCATGTGGGGGTCCAGCGGGAGAACGGGCCTGGCCTGGACACAGACACTTAGAGAGACCTGTGGTAAGACACAGGGGACCACCAGGAGAATGAGGATGAGTAGAGAAGAGATGAGGCCCAAGGATGAAATCCTAAGGCACCTCAAAGTTGTAAGTTGAACAAATGAGAAGAAGTAACAAAGCTAAGATGGATTAGCTGGTAAGGCAGGAGGAAACTCGGGTGTGTGTCAAGTCCTTGGAAACCAAGTGAGAAAAATGTGTCAAGCCATCAACTGTCAAGCACTGTTGAACAGGACAAGGAGGACAAGGACAGGGTGAGGGCTGTGAGACAGCAGTGTGCAGTCCCCGGGGGCCTTGATGAGAGTGGTTCTGTGGAGCAGTGAAGAGAAAGCCTAGCTGGAGTGGGTTCAGGAGAAAGCAGGACGAGAGGGCTTAGAGACAGAGCAGGGGGACAACTTACTTTTTGAGAGGGAGGGGAACAGAGGGCGAGGGAGAGAGAGAATCCCAAGCAGGCTCCACACCCAGCACAGAGCCTGATGCAGGGCTCAATCTCACAACCCTGAGATCCATGTCCTCAGCGGAAACCAAGAGTCAGATCCTTAACCGAATGAGCCACCCAGGTGCCCCGAATGAT
This sequence comes from Ursus maritimus, assembly GCF_017311325.1. Lineage (NCBI taxonomy): Eukaryota > Metazoa > Chordata > Mammalia > Carnivora > Ursidae > Ursus > Ursus maritimus. The sequence goes on from NW_024423453.1 coordinate 30,971,986, forward strand.
TTTTAAACTGAACTGTGCTTTAATCGAATGAACTGCAACTATCCCAGATAAATCCTGAATATTAATAAAATGGATACTATTTGAAGATGTCGACAAACTTTAGAAGTAGACATAGCTTAACCAGTATAACTCTATGTTATTGGGGTTCCTGGGGTAATAGTCTCTCTGCAAACTGAATCATGTATTTGAAGTTGATATATCAAGGGTGATGCAACATAGCTAAGCTTCGACAATGTTAAGTCAGTCCCTGAGGGATCAATTTGGAAAACATGAAAAGAGTTTTCTCTAGAGGAAGTAGTATTTACAGAAACAACCATACAAAAAAGTTAAAGGATATATTCCCTAGTCTTAGATCTGCTTCTTATATATTTTTACTTGATAATTCTATTCAAAGATATTCTATTTAAAATATTTACATTACTTGCATATTCGCTCAGGTATTTTGTGAGGGTGAAATGTTATAAAACTACGTTGGAAAGGTTTGAAATGAACAATAATTTGATGTTTTGACTTAATTGTGGTGAAATTGTGAAAACAAACAACAGTCCATGTGTGCAATGGGCCAATGTGACTTCCGTCCATAAGAAAGAGGCCAGGTAAGATCTTAAGTACCACTGACCTTTCCATCTCACAGCAAGAGTCCAAGGCACGGCTATCCAGTAGAAATCGAATATAAGACACATTTGTAATTTTAAACTTTCTTGTACCCACATTTTTAAAAATCAAAAAGAAACAAGTAATTGTAAAGAATATATTCTATGTAATTCAATATATCTGAAATATTTCTCAACATGTAATCAACATAAAAAATAACTAATGGAATAGTTTACATTCTTTTTTGTACTACGTATACTAAATCCTGTGTATATTTTGTACTGACAGTACATCTTAACTCACATGCAAAATTTTAATAGTAACAGTGAAATGCAATCTTACCAAAACAATAAAATTTTGCTTAGTGGAGAAGATTTTACACTGCTTCAGGCTTTATATTTAAATTTAAATTAGTTAAAATAAAACAAAATTTAAAGTTCGTTTTCTCAGTTGCACTAACCATATTTCAAGCGCTCGACATTCACCTAGATAGGGGCTGCCATATTGGACAGCACGTTCTTGGCATCGCCTGTGAGCTTATTAGAAATGCAGTATCTCTTGGGGTACTGGGTGGCTCAGTCAGTTAAGTGTCGACTCAATTTTGACTCAGGTCATGATCTCAGGGCTGTGAGATCGAGCCCCTCACTGGGCTCCATGCTGAGCATGGAGCCTGCTTGAGATTCTCTCTCTCTCTCTCTCCCTCTGCTCCTCCCCTGCCTTGCTCGCATGTGCGTGCTTCCTCTCTCTTTCTCTCGGAAAAAAAAAAAAAAAGGAAGAAAGAAAAGAAAAGAAAGAAATCCTGTTCTCAGGCCTCACCCCAGACCTACTGAGTCAGAATCTGTGCTTTAATAAAATTCACAGGTGATTGGTATACACATTAAAATTTGAGAAGCATTGTTATCGATCTCTTTAATTGTTTTATCTTTCTCATCATTGACTTTACCATAGTTCAGGTCATTACTGCCTCTAGCTGCATTATTACAACTGTCTCTTAATTAGTCTCTCACCTCCAATCCACAATTAATCTTCTGGAAACACTGCTCAAAGACTTTAAATGGTTCCCTGAATGCTTACTGAATTAAGTCCAAACTACCTGCCTTAATATACAAGGTCTTGCCTGCTATGGCCATGACCTGACTCTTCCACCCTATTTCATTCACTAACCCCTCCAGCAATGAGAAGCATCTCCGGGTACGCATTCTTTCTGCCACTTAATACTTACCATGTGTTATTCACTGAGCTATGCGACAGGGAAACAAACAGGGATAAAGTCCGGTTCCTGCTCTAAATCACCTGACAAGAGATGAAGGAAGGAGCATGTATTTCAACAACCAACTAATAGAATTGTGAAAATGGAGTTCTCCTCAAATGCCACGGGCAGAGAGAGGCAGAAATGATTAACTAGTAAGGAAGACTGAGGAGTGGGAGAAGGAGGAGGGAAAAGGTTTCAGAGAAGAGGGAATATTTGAGAACTTGAAGAATGTACAGAATGTTGCCCTACAGCAAAGGGCAGGGGAGGGCATTCCAAACTAAGATAATAGCAACGTAAACGCGTAAGTACGAAATGGTATGGCATACTGAGGGGAAAGCCAGTCATTCACTCAGGGGGGTCAAAAGAAAGGGGAATGAATGGCATGAAGCTGAAGCATAGGCAGGCCACTTCAAATTTATTATTCATTTATTTGTACCCAATGTGGTTCCAAAGAAAGACTCTCTGAGGCAGTTGGTAGGAGATGAAGCTAAAAAGGTAAAATATATTTTAGATTACTCCACGTATGCTTTGCAATAATCAAATCACACTATGAACAACACCCTTTGCACTCCCTTTGAGTGGTGAGTCCCTCTATGCGTTAGGTTATGATGAAATATTTCAGACATTGAAGAGCATATATAAAATAGTTTGAAAGATAGTAATAAAAACAAACATCCATGAACCCACTACTACCTGAGCCTTAAACATTCCATCTGTTTTCTTCCAAGATTATGTTCCATTTCCTCCTTACTCCCAAATAAGCAGAATTCTGAATTTTGTATTAATCTTCCATTGGTTTTCATTCAAGTTTTACCACTTGTGCAAGCTGACTCATACTTGTTTTTAGATATTAATAAATAATACTTATATGTGTTCTTCTGTACTTGCTTCTTTTGCTTAATTTATGTTTTTGCAATCCATCCATACCAATAAGTCAAGCTCTAGTCCATTCATTTCCACTACTGTTAAATGTTCCACTGTTTCGAATATACAGTAACATATTTATCTTAGAAGAGATAAATTCTCTTTGTTGATGGACAATTATAAAAAATGCTACCAAGAATATACCAGGTCAATATATTCAAGAGTTTCCCTTGGATATATCTGGTGGTAGGGATGTTATTTTAAATATGGAACAACCTATATGGCATTAGTACTGATCAGTGACAAGAGGAGCTGGGCCATAAACCATTGCGTAAGGCTGCACAGCAATTTCAGTCCTGACTAGCAGAATTGCTAGGACACAGAAATGCATGTCACATAACGAAACATCCACAGACCCACTACTACCTTAGCCTTAAACTTTCCATCTGTTTCCTTCCAAGATTATGTTCTCCTTCCTCCTTATCCCCTCCTATCTTATCTTGTAATCGTTTTCATGCTCTGTTGTTCTAGATACTTTAAATTCCACAAGACATTTAAATTATTGTCTTGAATGGCTCACATGTGCATCATGGACTCTGCTGACTTTGAGCTACACCTGGGACTGAAAGAATAATATTCCATTATAATAGAATATATATAACTTCTTTATCCATTCATCCATTAAGGGATACTTAAGTTGCTTCCATAGCTTGGCTATTATAAATAATGCTGCAATAAACATGGGAGTACAGATACCTTTTCAAGTTAGTGTTTTCACTTCCTTCATATAAATACCCAGAAGTGGAATCGCTGGGTCATATGAGTAGTTCCATCTTTAATTTTTAGAGGAACCTCCATGCTGTTTTCCAGTGGCTGCACCAATTTGCATTCCCACCAGCAGTGCATGAAGGTTCTCTTTTTCTCCACATCCTCACCAACACTCATTATTTCTTGTCTTTTTAAAAATAGCCAAACTAACAGATACAAGGTGGTATCTCATTGTGGTTTTGATTTGCGTTTCTCTGATAATTAGTGATGTTGACGATCTTTTCATGTAGATGGCTTTCTATCTTACTCAGAATAAAAGTCATAGTTCTTGCTATGGTCTCCATGATCTTAAACCTCTACAACTCTTCCTTGTTCACATTAACCTCCTAGCTGCTTCTCAAACACATCAAGCTGATTACACCACAGGGCCTTTGCACTTGCTTTTCTTATTGCCTGGAAAACTCTTCCCCCAGATATCCACTCAATAGTCTCCCTTACCTCATTCAGGAATAGGCCTTAATATGACTTTCCTTAACCACCCTATCTAAAATAGCACTTTCTCCCCCTTGTCAACACCTGACATCATAGAGCAATATCATTCCTATTGTTGTTTATTTCCCTTAACCAGAATTTAAGCTCCCTGAAAGTGAGGGTTTAAAAATTTTTTGTTGCCTAGTTCCTACAACATGAAGAAGTATTTATCAAATTCATTAATTCACACATTCATTCAAGCACTCAACAAATATTTAACATACCTATTATATCAGGCATTTTTCCAGATGTTGGGCACACAGCAGTGAACAAAACAGACAAAAACAGAAAAAAAAAATTCTTCTCCTCATGGAGCTTACATATTTATTAAACAAATTAATGAACTGTTAATACTATGAGCTTAGAGAAACGAACAAAAGGTTATATGCACATAAAAACTTATAAGGGGAAAGAATAAAGCACTAAGTTGTGGCCGACTTTATAGTTTTTTATATGTAGGCCCCACACCCAGCATGGAGCCCAGGGTGGGGCATGAACTCCCTAGGCTGAGACCAAAACCTGAGCTGAGGTCAAGAGCTGGGCGCTTAACCAACTGAGCCACCCAGGCACCCCCTGGCCATCTTTCTAATAAATATTCCCAAGTTTTCATTGATAAGAATTACAACTATGGATCAAATTTTAAAAAACATTGGGACTACCTTTGGTTCTTATCAAAACGCTGCTTCCAAAACTAAATGAAGTTTTTCTTTCGTTGACATAAGAGCATCTCAGGATTGATTCTATAACTATTTTAGAGCTAGGGTACACAGAAACATAAACATAAAACATGAGAAATCTGTTTTATCAGTTATTCTAAGAGTGGTGCATTTTCAAGAATATCTCATTTTCTGAATTTGAACATATGAATGATGGGAGTATAAATGCTTTGAGGGATCAAACTTCTTTTTCCCAGTCATAACACAAAGTCCACAGTTTATAATATATAATACAATAATACTAGCTGTATTAAAATGCCTTCTGACTTTACCAATCCAAACTGTCTTCCAAAATTACTCTAAATGGGAGTTTACATTTTACTTTCTAATTAGGAGTAACGATTTATTTTTTGTTATAAAAGTAGTAATTGTTTATTGTCCTAAAATACATAAAAACACATTTGGATAATGTTCTTTACAGAAAATGAAGAAGAGGGAAAGTGTATAAAATGATTAAAGATCAGTAGCATAAAACAGATAAATTATTACATATTTCTAATCCTTCAAAATAAATGGAGTAGAATGTTGATATTGTGTATACATGATAAAATTTCGTATTAATTGGAAGACTAAAGCCACTTCCAAACTCCATCCTTGACACTACCACCAAGGTTACTTTGTGTGAACTCTGGGTCATAAATGTGTTTAATAAGAATGAATATTTAACCTAAAACAACCTAAGGACAGTCTTGTAAGGCTGGCTTAACATATTTACAGGATTCCTAAGCTTAAATTCAAAATCCAACTACATGGACGCTACAATGTTACACTGGACATTGGACAAGTAGAACTGAAAGATAAAATGCAGGAAACCTAGTTAAATTTGAAGCTCAGATAAACAATAAGTCTTTTGGTATAAATAAGGCTTTGGTATAAAATAGCATTTTTATACTAAAAGCTTACTCATTGTTTATCTAAAGTTCAAATTTCCCCAGGAAATCTCTACTTTTATTTGCTAAATTGGGAACCCTAAAACAAAATGAATTAAAACCTCGGTGTGTTTCGAAGTAGTAACGCAAGCCGCATGGTTCATTCGAGAAAGTTCCGGTGCTGTACCCGTGCTCTGAACCGTCTCTCCATCACCTCACCCCTTTTCGGCTTCCCAAAAAATACTCTAGGGAGCCTTGAAGTGTGGCTCCATAACAGAACGTGGAACAGGAAAAGTGGAAAGATGTTGGCTTTGTAAGAAGAGTTAAGTCAGACAGTCACCCTTCTGGAAACGATGGGGAAGAGGAAGGCGCGGGCGGCGGCAGGGAAGCTGGGCACAGACTGGACCCTCGAACCTTCGGAGGGCAAGGGCGCGCGGAGACTGGACGGCGTCGGGAGGCCCCGCACGCGGATCCGTTAGCGCGCGCGCCCGGGGGCGGCCGAGGGGTAGACTAGGGGCGCCCGTTGCGGCTTAACCGCCAACGGAGACGAGGGTGCGGGGGCCTACATCTGTAAAACACCTCAGAGGAGAGCTGGTCTCAGCTCCATTGTCTCACGTCGCCCCCCGTCACTCCCCCCCTCCCGGACCCCCGGACCCCAGCGGTCCTGGCAATCCCCGAGCCCCGAAGCCGGAGAGGCGGGCGGGAAAGGTGGCGCAGAAGCCACCTGCAGCTTACTGGTTTGAGTCATCCTGGAGATGCAGAAGCAGGAGAAGCTGAAGAGCATGACGGCGGCCAGCGCGATCAGCACGTTCACGTGCTTGGTCCTCATGGAGCTGGCCTGACTGCCCGCGGCGCGGCGACTGGAGGCGACACGCAGCGAACGAGGAGCGCGCGCCGCGCCTGCGCCTCTGGACACGTGCCCCGCGACCCCTGCCCCCATCCCGCCACTGTCGCTGGGGAGCCCAGCACGCCCGCCGTTTGGGAGCCCCCTTCCGTGGCTCAGCACTTAGCATCTCAAACCCCTTGCTAGGACCGCTGGTAGTTCAATGCCATAAACTTTGGGAAAGCTCTCCACTGTCTAGCCCTGTGGTTGGTGGGTGCTCAGTACTGTTGCTTTATTTTCCAGTAGCCAGACCCTAGGCTGAGCAGTTTGTATATATTCTTATTTCAGTAAAAACTCAAACATCCCAAATTTTTGAAGGCAAGGTAACAATAGTTCTAATATGCTATTGTTCTCTTCATTTTATCTTGAAAAATAGGAGCCATTGTGAAATTGAGCAATTTGTGACAGATTACACAGCTGGAAGTGGTTCTTCTACAAATCGTGTACATAGATAAGTTTATAAATAAAATATGAAAAGTTCCTAAATAAAATATGTATCCTTAGCTTTAAATGAAAGCCATCAAATGCCCAAATAACTTCAGGGGCTTAGATTTTTGTGTGGGAAATGGCCAATGCCAGACATTCAACTTAATCCCTTTATCTTTTATATTTTGGTACCCCCTCCCTCAGGAAAGGAGCAGGGAATCAACGTTTGTGAAAGAAAAAAGTTATATATAAGATGAGTAGCACAAGGGAGACTTGCTAAGCTATGCCAAGTTCAAGGTATTGGTTTCTCAAGCCCCTGAAAAACCAAGGCTGGGAAATACTAGGAGACAGTAGGTTGAGACTCTCTTTGGGCTCCTTGAACTGTGGTTTGCTATTTGGATTCTCCATGCTGATCAACCTTGTCATTGGCGGCATGTGGTAGTAAGCGTCTACTTCAAACCAGCACTACACCACTGTGGCTGAACTCGTTTCTGGCTCCTTGAAAGGGAAGAAAGACTTGAACACATGCCAGCCTGAGGATGCCATTCTAAGCTATATTTTCTCATGTGCTGATGGCAGGAGTTGTGACCTTCAGTTGAGCGGTGACGCAGCCAGATCCCAGGACTGGGAGCCTGGAGGAACACTTCAACTCTATTCTCCCTCATCCCTCTGGGCCCTTGCCAGTGTCCCCCATTGGCTAAGCTCTACTGGAAACCAGAAGGCAAGGAAGTTCTGTGTAATGTACTAGGTCTTAGGACCCGCCTCCTGGGGTATGAGCAGGGTGGAGAAAGATGTGGAGCAGACTGACCTGGGGCAAGAGGCCATGTAACACAGGATACCTCCAAATTCAATATCTCACAGTCCTCTTACTTGGTCTCCAGTTTCCCACTGTCAGCTTTGCACTGAAAAGCAAATGATGTCAGAATCCACTAGCAGTACGTTGGGAAAGTTTTTAATCCTCCTTAAGCTAGGGTTCCTCAACAAAAAGATGACAGGAGTAATGTCTGTTCAAGGTTGCTGGGGTAAATAATGTTCAAAACCAATTAGCACGTGCCTCATAGTCAGGTCAAGCTCAACACATTTGGTTCTCTGTTGTTGATCATCAGAAGCAGTATCAATTTTCTCAGTAATTTTTCTAATTATTTTTTCTCACTAATAATTTCTAATTATTATTTTTTCCACAAAGCAGTGGAGGGCTTTCCCATAGTTTATGGCATTTAACTATCTTTTTTTTTCTATATTATTATTTTGAGCAGACTATCTGCTCAAAAATCCTTCAGCAACTCTGTTGAAAGTGAAAAGATTTAGCCTGGAATCCACGGCCTTTTGCAGTCTGGCTCCATCTCCCGATTCCGCTCTGTAGATGCCTAATGCAGTGCTCAAAAGTTCTACTCCGCTCAGACTCACCAAATATCATGTTTTCAAGATTCAAAAAAGCACTTTGCTCTCACATCTTAATGTTTTTGAAATCCTCATATGTCTTCTGATTTTTACATTTTATATAGTGATTTTTTTCTTTTGTCTTTTTTTCTGAAGAAAGGAAAAACCAAAAACTTGATAATCAGGGGCGCCTGGGTGGCTCAGTCGGTTATGTGTCTGCCTTTGGCTCAGGTCATGATCCCGGGTCCTGGGATGGAGCCCTGCGTCTCCTCAGCAGGGAATCTGATTCTCCCTCTCTCGCTGCCCCTACCCCCTGCTCTCTCCCACTCAAATAAACAAATAAAATCTTAAAAAAAAAACCATGATAATCAGTCAATGGTTTGTCCATGAGTCAGAACACATGATCGTCACTGGACATCCAGTCTGTGCCAATCACTGAACTAGGTATTAGAGATACAAACAGTCACCCGCTTTTTCTGGGCTCCGCCTTCTTCATGCTCACTCATGGGCTGCACCGCACACACTCATATTCCTACCTTCCAAAAGTATTCAAGACTCAGCTGAAATGACCTCACATGAAGACTTGGTTGATCACCCACGTGTAAAGAAACCTCTATTCTCTTTGAAATCTTGTAGCCCTTGGGTCCTCTCTCAGGACACCCAACGTGCATCATGTTTATTTGTTATGTACATGTTTATTTGTTATGTACATATTTTATTTCCTTTACCATGCTACGAGTCCCTACAAGAGAAAGAGCATGTCTTACATATTTCTATAGCCTAGTCTCCCCTTGTGGATTCAAGGGTGTTTTACAGATCAAAAGTAGTGATTGAAACACAAGCCTGGGGGCACCTGGGTGTCTCAGTCAGTTAAGCGTCTGCCTTCGGCTCTGGTCATGATCTCAGGGTCCTGGGATCGAGCCCCGCATCAGGCTCCCTGCTCAGGGGGGAAGCCTGCTTCTCCCTCTCCCTCTGCTGTACCCCCTGCTTGTGCGCTCTCTCTCTCAAAAAAATAAAACCTTTTTTTTTTTTAAAGAAGGAAACACGAGCCTGTAGTACAACTGAGCAATACTCTCAACAAACTACGCAGTTACTAGCTGCTACCATTTAAGCCAACAATAAATACCACTCCAGGAAATCCAGTGATAAAGAATGAAGTAGCGTTTTCAAAGACCTTCAGACTTCCCTTTCGTGATTTGTTTTCTAGAATTAGTGGCACATTCAGACCATGAGAAGCAGAGAATTGCCAGGCCAAATAATTGTTCAATATGTATAAGAGTATTTATAGGAATAATAATCGGAATGGGAAGAGTATCCTCTGGGGGTATTGCCAGCATTATAACCATCAGGGCTTCTTGAGTTAACCTTAGTCTGATGGTGGTCTCACGACTGTTATTAGCACAGAAAAATAAACTTAGTGGGGACAGATTTTCCTAGTTTTTTATATATGGGATCCTGAAGGTGAAAAGGATCTGAAAGATAATAACTTGATAAAGTGCTAGTTGTCCTGGCCCTGTTTTCTGTTTCAAGTTATTTAGGAATAAGTCATCCGTACCCACCCGAGTGCCATCTGCTCAGCACAATTTAGGAAAATGACAGCAGTGAAAGGAACTTTTATGGACCATCTATGACAGCTGTTCTTAAACAAGAATCACCTGGAGGGACGCCTGGGTGGCTCAATGGGTTAAGCATCTGTCTTCAGCTCAGGTCATGATCCCAGGGTCCTCAGATCGAGCCCCACGTCAGGCTCCCTGCTCAGTGGCGAGTCTGCTTCTCCCTCTGCTTGCTGCTTCCCCTGCTTGTGCTTGCTCGCTCTCTCTCCGACAGATAAATAAATAAATAAAATCTAAAAAAAAAAAAGGAATCACCTGGAAACCTTGTTAGAGTTCTGGGCCCACCTTCAGTTACTCAGTGGGGTAAGGCTGGGACTCCAAAACTTGCATATCTAACAAGTCCCAGATGATATTGATGCTGCTGGTCCAAGGGATGACATTTTGGGAATCATTGCACAATAGCACTTCGCAGAATCATAGGTCGTACTTAGAAAAAGGTATAGATTACCTAGTTTATTCTCTTTGCTCAAACCACCCCAAAATACCCATTTAATAAAGACACCACATTCTCTGCTACCAGTGAGGGGAATTCCATTATGTGCCCTGGTCGTTATACTCTACAAGTTAACAATACTTATAAAAATTTGTCTCATATCCCTGAATGTACCAAGACAGGCCTGATGGGAGGGGGGGAGGGCTTCAAGTTTCTAGAATCGTGCCATGAATTGAAAGACTGTAATGCTACCAAAGCAGCCTGCCTAGGGGAGGGCTGAAGTCAGCACGCGCTCCGACTACTCTGGGGCCGGACTGCGTCTGTTCAGAGCAAGGAACGCATCTTATGCTAATGCACACAAAAGCATCGAGTAGGCTGCTGGCAGCCTCGCCATCCCTGGAAGGAGTGGAGCAAGGACAAGGCATTGTACCAGTCCTAACAAAAACTAGGAAGCCACCTAGAGTACCACATAAGGTACCTAGAAAAGCAGCAGAAAAACAAACACGGCTCATAAATCACAACCCAAATGACAGTGCCAATCTCCTACCATTGGGGCAGCGGCTCAGGGGTCCCGTGTCACGGTTTTCTCCAGATTATCCTGGTGGAGTTCTCAACCCAAACGTGTAAATCAGCTTCAACAAGTTCTCAAATAAAATGGAATTTGTGTCATGAGAAGGGTCTCTGAGGAGCTGTAACACACCCATGACCAAGTAGCATCTCTGCTTTAGGACTAATTCACAGTCCACTTCTCTTTATCACAACTTCCTTCTGATATCACCCATATCATATCATCGGTGGTTCAGGTCTTAATATAATGTGCTCCCCTTAAGTTATGGGGACTGTTTTCATCAGAGCCCAACAGCATGCTGGCAAACCAGTTCTCTAGCGCCATCATCAGGAACTTTTGGGGTAAAAAAATCCCAGAGGCCGCCACAAGGCGGCAGTATTCGATCTTATTCAAAGCCCCCGATCTGCTTGTATTGTCTGTCAGAAACTTGGAAAATTATATGCGAATGTATTAGAATGGGAGGGTCTCGGAGCACACTTGGGCCACTGCCCATTATATATTTTTCATAGCTTTCCAAATAGTTCATAAAGATATTGTGCCTATCTTTTATTGGCTGAGTACTGGAGGGAGAGTTATATATTACTTATTGTTCACAGAATACTTTCCGTAGCCCAAAGTTATGTTTAGAAACTTCAAGGATTGCAATAAGTTCTAAATTTTATCTGGATTGATGAACCATTTGGCTAGTCATATTTGCCACTACATAGCTGAAATCTTCTGAGTTTCTTCCTTCAAGGGGGAAATGATCATAATGTCATCAATACAATGAATTAATTTTGATGGTTATCATGTCTAAACTCAATCTCACCAATTGTGGCAGTGAGTTGGAGAGGTCAATATCTTGGGCAAGGACCATGAACATACATTACATTCCGTCTCATGTACAAGAAAATTGTGCTTGACTTCTGAGAGTAGGACCAAGAAGACAGCATTAGCTGAAATGATCATATAAAATCCCGGTCCCAGTTGGCATATTGAACCTCTTACAGTTTTTAAAATGCCTCGCACAACAGACACTTGTTGAAATCATGGAAACTACCTTGTTTAAACCATAATAGTGAACATATAATTTTCAAGAGCCTTCTTCCTTTTTGTCCTGGGCCACAAAGGATTAATACAAAGCATTAGTGGAGATTACTTCCTCTGCTCCCATTGTTTTCCTTAATGAAAGGTGAGAGTCTCCTTGTCCTTCCAGAATCTGACACTGTCTGATATTTACTACAAAGGAAGGTTTGGGCAATTCTCAGGTCTTTTTTTCTTATTTCTTCATCTTCAGCTTCATGGTGATTCTGGTCCTACCTACTCTAACACTTTCATGTGCTCCAAACTTTAATATTCATACCTTAATATTGTCTTTCCATTCCCTTGCTGGTATTATGCTACATTTTGCATCATCATTCAATAATCCCCCAAAAAGTAGTCCATTACCTTCTGCCCCTCAACATTAACTTTATCAAACAATCTTGGACCTCCTACCAGGGGTCAAATGAAGATTTCTTGACCCTCAAGTTAATTGTCCTTTTCTCCCACAACCTTAGTGGATGAATTAAAATCACCACCCTGTGCTAAACACTCTTTATTTCCCTCTTTCCCTTTAGCATCATTGGCTTTAAACTCTCCCAGGCTGGGATAATTGGAACTGGTCTGATAGGTTAGCTTAGGGGAAGTAGAGGTAGGAGCTGGAGCAGGTGTCCCACCTCTCAACTATTGCCACCAAATGTGCCTCCAAACCCCTCTTGGGTCGTCCCATTTCCTGCTTCTCCCCTACCTCTCACCCTCCCTTCCTTTTTAAACAATCATATAAATCATTTAACCTGATTCAATGTTTATTTCCTTTGTTCTGGTTACCATTTTCTCCCCAGGCAATTGGCTTAATTCTGAATAGTTTAAACTTTCTTTTCATCAGTAAAGCTCAGTACTGGTTGGGGTCCCTGGGTGGCTCAGATGGTTAAGTGTCACCTTTGGCTCAGATCATGATCTCCAGGTCCTGGGATCAAGCCCCACATCAGGCTTGCAGCTCAGTGGGGAGTCTGCTTCTCCCTCTCCCTCTGCTCCTCCCCCTACTTGTGCTCGCGTGCGTGCTCTCTCTCTCAAATGAATAAATTTTAAAAATCTTAAAAAAAAAAAGCTCAGTAAAGGTAGCTATGAGAAACAATCTGCTTTGGCATTCTGTATATTTCCTGTTCTCCCACTAAAAGAATCATATGGGTAATCACATACATATGAGGTGGTCCCCCTAATTACAGTGTCTAATAGAGCATTTAAAATAGTTTTAAGGAAATATAGCACAAATCATCATTCAACCAATCAGGGTTGCCACTGTCCTTAATATTTTTTTGTTTAATATTTTTAATGCTTCCACAGAGATAATTCATTTCACTCTTAGTGAAAGGAGTATACAATTTTCCTTCTCACTATAAATTTGCTGCATTTTGGACCTCACACACTCCAAAAGGGGACATTGATATTTAATTTGATTCCTCTATGCATCAAACGCTGAACACTGCAACGAGCTGTTGATTAGCAGTCATGCCAAACAAGCTTTCCATTAAGCAATTTCTAAAATCAACAGTGCTTCCTTGTTTAGTCTGAGAATTTAAGAAAATTGGGATTCCTTAGTCCTACTCAAAAATATAACCAACACACTATAGCCTTTGTTTTCCACATTATGTGATTTGATAGGGTCAGGTAGAAGCAACAGATTAGTTCAGAGACCTAAGTAGTTCTTACCTTCTCCTTGAAGCCGGAATTCTAATCCCGAGTTAACCACCATTTAGTCAGCCACATGGAAGAAGAAAACCAAAGAGAACAAGACAGAAAGAGAGGACAATCTTCCCTGAGAGACAAGACAGGCTTAATATATCTGCCAGTTACATGCAAACGAATTAGTGGAAAATAGAAGAGGCAAACATATGCACATGACATTTTAATGTACAGTGACTTTGCTTCCAATAAATGCAGTTCTATCAACTTTTCAGGTTCTGACCAAACAGGTTAACATTACTTTCTCTCGGAGAAAAACATGGATAGAAGTGGGCCAACAGGCAGCATGGAGACAAGGACAGAGTTTCTCTTTATACTTCCTACTCTCAGCATAGCAAATTTAAAATGTAATGGGACCATATAATTGTACTACAGGATTATCTCACTTTCAACTATATAAAGATCTTTTGTAATAATTGAAAGACCCTTGAAATAGAAGTTTGTTTCTACTTCTTAATTTGCCAAATTGGCTGTGTACTTTGCCTTTCTGAGTCTTTTCATGTACAATAAAAAAAAATTCAATGAGATGATCTTTAGGTTCCCTTCAAGATCTGAGATTCTATGATTAATATTATAGTACATAGTTATACAGTCCAGTTTTAATCACCAAGTTGATTGTTGGTTGCTTCTATGAGGCTTCACAGGTCTAATGTTTTACAATTAGCACCTTTTTAAAAAATGTTGAAGTGTGGAAAAGTGTGTATTGCTGCTTCATTGTGTGTTAGCAAGGGGATGCAGAGATTATGCAAATACACACTTGCATAAAATATTCCTGGAGGTATAAACAAGAAACTAATACTGCTTGCTTTTGAGAAAGGGGGCTAAGGGATTGGGAGTTGTGGGTGGGTAGGGGTAAGTCATTTCTCAATGGACGTTGTCCTTTGTACTTACATTCTACTCCCCCCTTGTTCTTTCTCCTCCAACCACGCTGGCCTTGCTGCTCTTTCTCCCATTTATGAAGCATGCTCCTGATTCGAGGCCTTTGCATTTGCCGTCCTAGTGCCTGGAATGCTCTTCCTCCAGATATTCCTGGGTTTAAGGCAAAGTCTCAACTTCTTGACTCAACATATAGAACTCTCCTTTTTTTTGCCATGTATTAGCCATGGGCAAGTCATTAAACGTAAATCCCGTTTGCTCATCCATAAAGTAGGACCGTTAATAATTACTTCGCGGAATTAAGATTAAATGTAGGTGAAAGTGCTTTTGCAACCTTGGTGCTATGAAACTTACCAAAGGTAGGCTGTTTCTTCCGTGAGTTCTTGGAGTTTAGGAGCAGTACACAGTTTCAATCAGCGCAAACGACCTGAGGTATAAGGCGAGAAATAGGTCCACAGCGGCACTTCTGAAAGACCAACCTTTAGCGCTGGGCGTGCACCCAGGTAGCCGTTGCCAGGGAAACCGTTGGGCGTTCCTAGAACCCGAGCACGCGCGCCAGCAGCTCAGCGCTACCTCCTTCTGGTGTTCGCAATTGGTGGATCTCGGGCCAATCGGAGTGGTGGGAGGGGCAGGAGGGGCGGGGCGGGGCGGGGGCGGGCAGTGTCCCAGGGAAGGCGTTCCCGCGGCCTCCCTCCCCGACTTCCGGGTCGCGGTGCTTGCAGGGAGTGATCCGCGGGTAGCGTCGTTTCCGTTGCCGGCTGTTCGCAGTTGGGGAAACCGAGGCAGCTCCAGCTTCCCCCTAGTTCTTCCGCTCCTGTGAGGTGGCTGCTGTTTCTTTTCGTCTCGCCCGGTGCTGCTTTGGTGCGGCTGCGCTGAGGGCGCGCGGGATGGTTGAGCCCCTCGGTGTCCTAAGGAAAGCCGTGGGGTGTCCCGGCCGGCGGGGCTTTGTGCGAGCCGTACTTTCCCACTCGGGCCGCGCGCGACCTGGGCTCGGTCAGGCTCCGGAAGGGGGGCTCGGCGCATCGACTCCCCGAGGGCTGGGGAGCTCAGGCGCCGCGAGGCTTGCGTTCCCTGCGCTTGGCAGTTCTTGTTTCTTTTGTCCTATTGAGCGCGGACTAGATGATTCATGTTAAAGTCGCAGTGCTGCCGATATCTGAGGATGGGCGTTGCTTCTGCACTGACCTGCGGGGATTTCAAATTTGACAGTCCCTCAGGCCGTAGTCCAGAGATGATGTCTCTATGGGAACGCTGAAGGCAGAAAGGAGAGAAAGCATTTTATTTTAAAGTAACTTCTCACTTATATTCCCCCCACCCCGCTTCATTTAGGAGTTCAAGATTTTTCTAACGGCATGAAGATTAAGTTTTGTCGAGGGCGTAGTTTATTACTATTCTTAGTATTTCTGCCCTTCACCTCTGAATGGAAAATCAACAATTAATATTAGCCAGAGTGTGATCTACTCTGTGTTCAACTTATATACTTCAATTTGTAAGCCATATGTTGTGTTTTTATTTGCTGATATCTCCTGACTGTGGGGCAGATGTAACTGGCATTATACATAAGGGTTAAAGAAGCTCTTCATTATAGGAACCATTCAAATGTATGGCATATTTGATTTAATTGTTGCTCAGTTGGGTCCCATTTGTTTGTAAACTGTTGAACCTCATTCTCAAAGATGAGAACATAGGGAACTGAGAAGTTGAATCTAAGTAAGTAGTTTGATTTTTACAGTTAATTCCTAAAAAGTGACAAATTGACCATTTGACCATCCTATATTTAACTGATCTAAATTGTATTTATTACATATGTCCTTGTTTTCTTACATGCCTAAATACTACTACAAAGTAGACTCAGGGAATAACATGATAGATATAATTTGGGATTTGATAAGTTGAAATAACTATTTTTTTCCATTTTTAAATCTAATTTAAGGTCATTAAATCTGTCATATTTCCTTCTCCAGGAAAAAAAAATGTTTATTTCTTTGTGGGAGTTCTTCTATGGGCACTTTTTTCGATTTTGGATGAAATGGCTTTTACGACAGATGACTGGAAAATGTGAATTGCAGCGAATTTTTGATACCTATGTAGGTGCACAAAGGACACACAGGATAGGTAATGTTATTTGAAAAAGAATACATCAATTTTAACTCTGAATATTTTTTTCTCGGTATTGATAGTGACAGATGCACTCATTGTGTATCCTGATCAAGAAACTTAAATTTAGTTTTTTAATCTTTGAAATCTAGCTTTGAATGATCCCAGCTCTAAAACTATGATTTTGTAGAAAAAGAATCATTATAATTTAGTTCCACCCACGTCTGTGCAAAGAATGATCTTCTCCGGCTCCTAAAATTCATCACTTGTACCTTAGATTATAGTTGCAACCTGTTTTCCAGAGAAAAATCTCTATTTCTCTGTCCTTTGAAACTTTCACTTAAATGATGGGGAAGAGTGTCTGAATCTAGATCAGTTTTTATATTCAGCACCTTTTCATCAGTTTTTTAATCTCTTATATAATTCGTGAAAGGACGGTAATAGGTATCTAGTGATCCCTGGTAAAGATTATTATACTCAGAGTCTGCACTGTCCGGTGTTGTAGCCAGTAGCCACATGTGGCTATTGAGCTCTTGAAATGTGATTGGTCTCAATTGAGATGTGTAGAAATATAAAATGTACCCTCAGTTTCAAAGACTTTATATGAAAAAGGAATATAGAAATGCCTCATTAATAGTTGTTTATATACATTATATGTTGAAATGATATTTTTGATGTATTGGGTTAAAATATATAAATTTTATGTGTTTTATTCTAATGTGGCTACTAGAGCATTTTAAAGTACACACATGGCTCACATTTTGGCTTGCATTATATTTCTGTTGAACAGTGGTGTTCTGTTTACCTTCTAAAATTCATCAGCTTTCAATGCTTAATTGAAAATATTGCTTTAAATTAGAACACAGAGGAGAGAGAAATGTGGTTGAGGTGATTATACTTTGACCAGAATAAGGAAGACCCGGGATTGGCTACAGTTCATGTTCACTGTGTTAAATGGAAAATCATGACTTAACTAAATCCTCTTCTGTGTTGAACAAGTGTACTTCAACTAAGGAATCCACCCCTGTGAGATCTGGGGAGTGGGTGTGGGTATCCAAGGCAACAGGGGAAGAATGAGAGATATAAGGAGGGAGTAAGCCTCAGGGCAGCTGGATGATTGAAGTTTAATTACTTCCATAGTTTTTTTCACAACTTTGTGGCTGACTTCAATTACTGCCTGCTCTTTTGATTTGCCCTTTTGGCTGCTCTAAGAACAAAATACCTCTTGATAAGAAATCTTAGCAGTAATGGCTTATGTTTTGTACTATGGGGGAAGAACATATTAAGGCATAAATTTGTGGCAAAACCATTTTTCTTGAGTTTTTCAAATTGCTGAGAATAAAGAGACTTTATTCTCAGTGTGCCAGAAAATGTGCCAGAAAAAAAGTGTTTAAATAGTCTAGTAAAAATATTCTAGTCATTCTTGAAACAGAAGGCAAGAATGGGGAAGCTGCTTTTCTGTTTGTCTGGTTAGAAGATAGTTGGCCAAATAATCTAAGTCTCTACAATTTACCCCCTTTGTTGTTGTATGATTCAGTCACTGGCTCCTCAAATCTAAATGCTTACTCCATAAGGCCAAAAAATGAAGAAAATGTAGTAGAGAGCACTTTACTTGTATGTTCTTTAGGTGGGTTTCTGGGACCTAAGCTGTTGTGAGGCAGCCATGAATGAATTTGCAGTGGTTAGTAGACACTTGGGGGTTTGCACAGAAACATGACCCTGGGGAAATTAGGATGGTCTCACCTCTTTGGCTCTGGTGTGTTACATCGGGTTGAGAATCTTGGAATCATATCTAGTGCTCTGTACTGTGAGGATAACATTTAAAAATGTTTGCTGTGTTATACATGTAGAAATTATATCTTCTAGAACTATTAACTTATTATTGTCTTGATATTTATACAGTTTATGGAGTAATTTCCAAACAGCATTTAAGTGGTAACAATCTTTTTTCTTTTTTCCTTTATTTCAGAAAATTCCTTGACATACTCCAAGAATAAGGTAGGATTATATCAAGGGGGTAGTTCTAGAAAACTTAACCTGGAGATACTTTTTCTTTAAAAGAATACCTCAGTTTTAGAATTCATTATTTTTAATGTTCTACTAGAAGAGTCTTTGCTGTAAAGAGTATTAACATGAAATTTCCCACTTTAAAAATATTAATTTTTGAAACGTTTTCTGTGTGTGCGTGTGTGTGTGTGTGCGAGTGTGCTACTTGTGCACAAAAAAGGTATTTGAATAATTTGTCCTTATCTGAGGTTTTGTTTCTTTATTTTGCCTCAAAACTTGATAGCCTTTGGGAAAGCAGATTCTTAGGGGAAAAACCTCATAAACTGTGTCCTTCGGATAGATTCTTATACGAGAGAAAAACAATTTTGGATAGTGATAAAAAAAAAAACAACCCTGAATCACATGCCTTTTGATCCTAAATAAGTCATACCTCATGCTATTTCTTAGTTAGCCTTTGCTGTGTAACAAACTTAAAAATCCCTGGGGCATATATTACACTATGTTGTTTATTTCTTGCCCATGATCTGTGGGCCACCTCGAGAGGTTCTTCTTCAAGTTGGTCCCAAGTTCAGGACTGTTCCAATTGTGTCATTGTGGAACCCAGGTTGAAAATATAGTGGGTACTTGGAGAATGTTTTCACAATAGATCATTGAATGTCCAACCACACAGACATATTTTTTAAGTTTCCTCCTGTCATGTCCATTAATATCCCTTTGGCTAAAGTAAGTTACGTAGCCAACCCAAGTCAAGGAATAGAGAAATGCACTGTGCCCACTACGAAGCCATGGTAAGCATGTGACTATATAATTTAATTATAGGGGAGTGAAAAATTGGGACCAGTGATTCAATCTGTGACATGCTGTACTTCTCAATAGTAGTTCACAGTTTTATATATATATATATATATATAGAGAGAGAGAGAGAGAGAGAGAGATTATATATAATATATATATATAGATATTTGGTATGGCAAAGGTGGAGTATGGGTCGTCTAGATCATTGTTTAAAATCCCATAGTAGATCACAGCCAGCATTAAACAAAACAAAAGAAATGAAACAGAAAATAATCAGAAAACACTGGTTGTAAAAAGGTTAAATATTGTTTTATAAAATTTTAATTTTAGTTATCTGTGTGTGCATCTATTTGTATTGTAAATATCTATAGGTATGTTTGTACTTGGTCATGATCTACGACATGGATAAAAATTAGAATCAAAAACTGTTGATGTGCTATTGTCTAGTGATACAGACACGAGTTACTAATTCATGCCAGAAAGAAAATGGATATTGTTGAATGTTGCAAGCATATCA
Source organism: Ursus maritimus (assembly GCF_017311325.1). NCBI lineage: Eukaryota > Metazoa > Chordata > Mammalia > Carnivora > Ursidae > Ursus > Ursus maritimus. The sequence goes on from NW_024423453.1 coordinate 30,991,935, forward strand.
GTTATGTTCTGGGGAGTGACCTATAAAATAAGTGCCTTATTGATTTAGTTACGGTCTTTTTTTATGAATGGTCAAGGTAAGAATAACTCATCTACATGAATATATATTGGGGAACAGGAGTCTGGAGTCCTACTCATTTGTTCAGAATCCTAGAGAGTGATTAATATTCTTGTTCTTTTTTGTAATAAGAATGTAGAGATCTAAAAAGTTCACAAGTTGCTGGTTCTAAAAATTTATCTACCCATATAGTTCCTTCCATATATGAAACTTAGGATGCAATATCACAAAGTAACAATATCATTGTGGAAGAACCTCTAGAGAAGTTCTGAAACTAGCAGCTCATTGTCACAGCTGTGTGTGTAACTGTTGTTACTACAACTGATGTGACAACAGTCTTGGTCACGGATTTTACTAATAGGATTTTGTGTGTGGTATAATTATGCCAAACTTAAGTGGGACCATACATAAGATGTTGCTTTTTGAGAACTCTAGTGCCTTGGTCAAATCCTTGACCAAAGATTTGAATGGTACCACATGTTCAACACTCCTCCGGGTCTTTGGAATACACAAAAGAAGAGTAGTGTTGAATGTAATTATGAATATGCATTTAGAGAAGGTATAGATAAACTTTATTGGGGACTTTAAGGTCGTGGTAATGAGTTAAGGAAAAACACAGTGTTTATTCTTTTTTATCTGATTTACTGACTATGAAAAGCCCACTTGAAAAGTAAACATTAAAATTGTTAACAATTTTATTGGGATGCCTGGGTGGCTCAGTCTTTTAAGCGCCTGCCTTTGGCCCAGGTCATGATTCCAGGGTCCTGGGATTGAGTCCCGCTTCGGGCTCCTTGCTCAAGAGGGAGCCTGCTTCTCCCTCTGCCTGCCACTCCCCCTGCTTGTGGTCTGTGTCTTTCTATGACAAATAAATAAATAAAATCTTTAAAAACAAACAAAAAACCCAAAAATGTTATTATTAAAAAGTATAGGTTGCTAATAGTGTTATGTAAGGCTTACTGAAAAAAAAGGATAGTCAACCAATAGGTAGTTCCTTACTGAATTAAATCACAGAAGCTTTTTTTCTTGAAGTTTTAGATCTAAGGTAAACTTGTCAATAAACAAATGGTGGAAGCCTCATCAATTTAAAAATACCATTTCTGGTAATGTATTGCATCTCCTTGTATATTTCCATTTACTTTGTAGAGTAAAATCAAATTCGGATTTCGTGATACTTCTATTAACCCTGATCTACTTTTTTATCGATGTGAGAAAAGTCTGGGTTTAAGTCCTGATTTTATCACTTGCTAGTAGTTTGACTTTTGGGCAAGTTACTTATTTTCTCATCATAAAAGGAGGTGCTAATATCCACGTGAATGTTTTAAGATTACAGATACTAATATGAAAGCAGTCTAAGACAATGCCTAGTACATGATAGGTATGCAACAAATAGTAGTTGTTAGTAATATTAATGATAATGGGATTAAACCAATATATACTACAAGATTTTTAAAAGTTTAAAATATTCATGAACACTTCTTAGGTATTTAAATACTTCACATTACTGATAATTGCTGTGAATAAGTGACTTTAATCTATTAAGGCCAATTCCCTAAAGCAGTGATAGTATGGTCCTACTGGGTTGTGAACTATTTCATAGTGGAAATTCTTTGATTGTTAAAAATTGAGTTTCATTTGCTTGTATTTTAGGCTAAGGACTACTTAATAATTATATATTAAGGGTTACTAAACTTTAGGATTTATAAATGAAAACGAAAACCTTATTAGAATTTGAGCAGTCTAATTCAGTATTGTGCTGACAAGTCTGGCTGTCGTGCAATGTATGGTAATGTTGCAAAGCTCCACTGTACTAATGCATATACAGCTATTTGAAAAATTTGCCATGGAGGGAAAAAACACTTTGTCAATCTAATAGTGTTTTTGACTGGCTGTGCTTTTCAATTGCAGCTGTTGTCTTAGCTTTTAAATGATAATAACATTCTAGCTGTTGAATAATAAATTAGTTTTATGGAATCAATTTAGTTGTCTGTGAGTCAATGATATGGTATAGTGATGTACATATGCATATTTTTTGTCTTTAATTTGGAAAAGCTAGATTCTAAGTACCTAACCTTTAAGTATATAACTACGTAGGTGTTGTGGTTCACAAATGAAATGTTAGTACTCTGTATAGATAATCTCCCCAAATTTGCTTGCGTAGTAAAACTCACTGTTGACATTTGCTGCCTGTAAATATGTGTTAATCATGTAATTTGTAACCTACTTTCAAGGTAGATGTAATGAAAAAGACTTTTATTTTTATGTTCATCAAATGTTATTTTATAATAAAATAATATTCATAAGCATATAAAATTTTTTTACAAAGTATAGGATAAGTGATTCATATTTGTTGTTCTCTTATTTATTATCACCCACTTTTTCTTTAGTAAAAAGTAAATGACATTGGGAAAATAGTCTTTCAGTGCGTACATGGTTTGAGGTTAAAAAAGAAAGCTTTAAAATTGCTGACTTCAGAAATTCTCTAAGTACTATATATTCCAGGATTGAATATACCTTCAAAATTAACTTAGAAAATGTTGTAATGGTTTATATTTATCCTCCATCCAGGCTGCTATTTTATTTTTGATGAGGAAGCAAAGACCTACCAAAAAGTTAGAGAATAAGCCAGAGATTGACAGATGGATAAAAAAGTAAGACCCAATTAACTGAATGTTGTTTCAAGAAATATACTGTAAACATAAAGATACAAACAAATAGAAAGCAAAAGGATATACCATGTGAATAATTAAGCATAAAAAAGCTATTGTGTCTTTGTTTCAGAAAACATAAACTTGGAATATTACCAGTGACTGAATTTTTTTTAATGATAAAAGGGTTTATTTATCAAGAAAACATAATAATATTAAAAGTATATGCATTTATTAACAAAGCTGCCAAATACTTGAAGCAAAAATTGACTCAACTAAAGAGAGAAATATACGAATCCACAGTTGTAGTTGAAAATTTTAATACACTTCTCTCGATAATTGACAGTACAAAAAGAGCAAAAAAATCAGAAGGGATGTATACCATTTGAACAATACTTTTACAGTATTTTTACAAACAATACTTTGTCTTGACCTAAATGACATTTATAGAATGCTACCCCCAACGAATGCAATACACACATTCTGAAGTACGCGTGGAACATTCATTTGGGTACGACAATATATGGGTCTTTAAATAAGTCTTAATAAATTTCAAAGGCTTGAACTTATACAGAGTATGTTTTCTGTCCCCCACAGTACTAACTTAGAAATAAGAAAACTGTGACATCTAGAAAATCCCCAAATATCTAGAAATTAAAAATTTAACTCATGAATCAGAAAAGAACTCACAAGGGAAATTAAAAAAAAAAAATTGAACCGAGTGGTTTTTAAGGCCTCAAATCAATGATCTGTGCTTACACTTTAAACCAGAAGAGAGCAAATTAAACCTAAAATAAATAAAGGATATAATAGAAAGAAGATAAATTAGCAAAATAGTAAATAGACAAAAATAGGAAATAACAAACTCAAAAATTGATTCTTTGAAAAGATTTGATTCTTAGTGATATTAATAACCTCCTAGCAACACTGATCAGGAAAAAGAAAACCCAAATTACCAATATCAGGAATGATAGAGGAACTGTCAGACTACAATCATTAAACATATTAGGGGATACTATGAATAATTTTATGCCAGTAAATTCTTTAGCCTAGATGAAAGGGACAAAGTCCTTGAAAAATATAATTTATCAAAACACAGAATGAAATTCAAAAATATAAATAGCCATATACCTAATAAATGGAATTTGTAATTAAAAAATTGTGCACCAAAAGCCCTCCTTTACCTAGTGAACTCTTATTAAACATTAAGAAGAAATAATGCCACTATTACATAAATTCCTAGAAAATCAAGTAGAAAAAAACCACATTTTATGAAGCCAGTATAACCCTGATACTAAAACCAGACAAGGACAGTATAATAAATGAAAATTATAAATCCGTATCCTTCATGAACACAGATGCAAAAGTTCTTCATTAGCAAATTGATCCCAGTAATCTATAAGAAGGATAATACATCACGATTGAGTTTTCAAAGTCAATGAATGTAACTCACCACAGGACTCTGAGAAACAAACTGAGGGCTTCAGAGGGGAGGAGGGTGGGGGAATGGGATAGGCTGGTGATGGGTAGTAAGAAGGGCATGTGTTGCATGGTGCACTGGGTGTTATACGCAACTATCGAATCATCGAACTTTACATCAAAAACCAGGGATGTACTGTATGGTGACTAACATAATAAAAAAAATATGATTATAAAAAAAACCAAAAACAAAGTAAATGAGAAAAATAAGATCATTTCAATCGATACTGAAAAACTATTTTGACAGAACTCAATACCCATTCATGATTAAAAACTCAACTAGGAATGGAAGGAACTTCATCCTAATAAAGACCATAGGTGAAAAACATGCAGCTACCATGATATATAATACTGAAATATTGAATGCTCCCACACTGAATTGGGAACAAGGCAAAGGTTGTTGCTGTCTGATTTTTTTTTCCAGCACTGTGTTGGAGGTCCTGGGGAGTCCACTAAGGAAATCTAAAATATAAAGATTGAAAAGAAAGAAGGAGAACTGTTTGTTAACAGATGACACAGTTTGTGAGTGCAGAGAACCTTAAGAAGTCTACAAAAGCTACTAGCATTATTAATATATGAATTCAGCAATGTCTCAGGACACAGTGTGCTTCTATAAGTTAGCAACAAACTTTTAGAAAACAACATTAAAGAACAATACCACTTATAGTAGCATTCAGAAACATAAAATATTCAATGATTAATGAAAGCTACACAAGACTTCTACACTAGGGGCGCCTGGGTGGCACAGCGGTTGGGCGTCTGCCTTCGGCTCAGGGCGTGATCCCGGCGTTCTGGGATCGAGCCCCACATCAGGCTCTTCTGCTATGAGCCTGCTTCTTCCTCTCCCACTCCCCCTGCTTGTGTTCCCTCTCTCGCTGGCTGTCTCTATCTCTGTCGAATAAATAAATTTAAAAAAAATCTAAAAAAAAAAAATGTTTCTATTAAAAAAAAAAGACTTCTACACTAAAACTCCTTTTCCTAAGAAAAGTTAAAAGTAGAAAGATACAGGGTAGTCATCAATTGGAAGACTCAGTATTGTTAAGATGTTAATTCCCAAATTGACCTATGGATTCAGTGCCAATTCCAGTCAAAATCCCAGCAAGCTATTTTTGAAGAAAGTGACAAGATCATTCTAAAGTTTATACAGAAATGTAAGGTACCTAGTATAGCCCAAGTAATCTATTAAAAGAACAAAGTTGGGGTGCCTGGGTGGCTCAGTTGGTGAAGCGTCTGCCTTTGGCTCAGGTCGTGATCCCCAGGGTACTGGGATCGAGCCCCAGGTCAGGCTCCCTGCTCAACAGGGAGTCTGTTTCTCCTTCTCCCTCTGCTCCCCCCACCCCCGCTCATCTCTCTGTTGCACGTGCGCTCTCTCTCAAATAAAATCTTAGAAGAAAAATAAATAAATTAAAAAATCGTAGTGTCTACAGGAAAAATATTTGCTGAGAGACTAGACATTATTTCTAATCTGAACTCTGTCTCTTAGGTTTGTGTAGGCCTTGAGCAAATTCATTCAATCAGGTACTCATTCATTCATAATGTAAGAGTAAGTAAGAGACGCAAAGCCTGGTGGCGAATCTGTAAAAGTAAGCAAATACAGTGTAGTAAGTGCTCTCTCACTTCCTCTCCAAGGCTGAGGAAGGCTTCACAAAAGGAGGTGATATTTGACCAGGTTTTTCATGTTTCAGGAAGCAAAAAGGTTCTATCCATGGAATAGGTAACCCTTTCATTAGCGCTGGGTTTTAAGGTTCAAGACATTTCCTGTAGCCATATTACCTTAGGATTTGACCAATTAGACCTTGTTGACCATATGTGTATCCTTACCAACTGTTAGTCTTTGATCATTTTCCTTCTCACTTTTTCATTTACTTTGAGGAGTCTTTTTGTTTCCTTCCTTTTATTCCTTCTTTTAAATCATATGCATTGCTGTACGTGTCTTTTACTGAAGCAGTTGCTTTCCTTAAGGTTTTTATCTGTTAAACATCTGCATTTAATAGTTATTTGTCAATTAGCTTTTACATGCAGGATATGAAAAGATGAACTAGATATAATCTGTGCTTAAAGAATTTTCCACTTAATACATAAAAGTAACGGTAATTTAGAAAGTAGAAAACATCATAAAAAGGTTATAGATAAATTATGGGGATCTCAAGAGAGGAGAGGTTAATTCCACTTGAATAGAATCAGGGAAAGCCTCTTGGACCTGGTATGTGAGCTAGCTTAAAAACGGGCAGCATTGGTATGTTTAGTGATTGGGAAGGAACATTCTGGAAGAAAAACCCAAGAGATGCAGAGGCATAACTTCAGGTATGATGAGAATATTTTGCCTGGGGTTATAAGGGATTCCAGAGAGGATTTCATTGGTAGTTTACAGAGGGATAAGAGTTAAACTTTTTAAGGGTAAAAAAGGCCTGAACTTGCTTGTTTGTTGAAAGAAGGATCCAGTGGACATTTATAGGACATATTATGGAAGAAATCTGTTTTATGTGAATAGAAAAAAGACTAAGGGTATTGGTTAACAGTGACTGTCTCTGGTGGTGGCAAATAATCACAAGAATATTTGAGTTCTCTTCTTTTTGCTCTTCTGCATTTAAAAGTTTTTTTGACTTCTGCGTTAAAATTTTTGTGCACATATATGTAATTTAAAAATTTTATATAAAGTATCTGCTTCATATGCCCACTATGGTGGGAGCTCATTTGTTAAGAACTTATCACTTGAGAACCTGTTGATTCTCAGTTGAGGAAGCCTTCATCACGTCATGCTGCTTCTCTTTATGTATGTGTGTATGCATGCATGCATGTGTGTGTGGTTTTAGCCCTCGTGAAACCAGTTTGGTTTCATTTTGCATTTTAATGTATGCATTGTGAAGTTGACTAAATACCCCAAAACTTAACTGTTCTGCTTCAGCTGTAAGGGATTTTCCTCATTTAGCTTTCTTTCACATAAATAGGTTTTGCAGAAAGCAACTCTTGTTGTCCAGAGTGAAGTGGACAAATGTGTAGAAGATATAATGAAGGAAAAGAATATTAACTCTGAGAAGGATGCCAGGTATGCTCTTTTTACGGTATTCTCTTTTATTGCACACTTTTATTGTGAGGTGTGGCGATCACACACTGTTCATTGTAAAAACATTGGAGCTGAAGGGATTGTAGAGATCATTCAGTTCAATCCTTTCACTTCACTAGATGAGGAATTGAGGAAATGCTTCCTAAATAGACATATGAACCGCAAGCTAGGAAAAAGGCATTACTTTATTGTGATAAGAAGGTATGATTTTTAGAAATAATAATTTTCTCATTTTCAGTTTTAAAATCTGTATGAAGGCATGCTTACTGCAGATATCCGGTTATAAACAGCTCTATTTGGATGTAGAAAGTGTGAGAAAAAAACCATATGATTCTGATAACCTCCAACATGAAAAGCTGCTTCTCAAGGTAAATTTTTGTTTTCTGTATTTGGAGTTATTGGACACCGGAAAAATAAATCAGACTTGAGCTAGTAAAGTCCATGTGCAAATTCTAGAGTCTTATACAGTCATCCAGTCTCTTTGCCCCTTATTATGTTGGTGAAAGATTTAACTATTTTTATAATTTTCTGATAAGCCTCATTAAAATATATTCACATAAATTTTACTTTAATGCTTTTAATTCTGAAATAAATTATAAACTTATTAAGAGAGGGATCTTTTCAACTGATGAGTCCACAAATTTCAGGTGTTTCCCCCTTTTTATATAAGTCACATATAAGTTAGGCATTTTTTTAACTTACTTTCAAATTAGAAACATGACTGTCCCTTTTCATATTATCATGTAAAATATTTTGGGATTTGTGGAATGTGAATTGCCAAATAATGCCACCATAGACTTAAAAATTAAGAAAGTGATGAAATTTACTTTGAATTTCCCTATTTCTTATGATTCTAAAGTATAAATACATAAGGCCAGTGAGAGGCCAAAAGTAGAGATTATTAAACCCGGAGTAAGCTTTCCAGATCATCTAGTGTTTCACCTTCATTTTAGTTTTAGGGATGAGGATTCTAAGGCCCAGAGGAGATGAAGTAATTTGCTTTTGGGCCAGTTTCATTTTTAAATAGTTAAAGTCCAAGAACATAGCACATTGTACTTGGAGTTAGGAGTTTGTTATATCTAAAAATGCTGTGGAAAGAGACATTGATAATATCTAAGTAACAGAGACAAGTTTAAAAAAAAACACCTTTTTTCTGAGAAAGGGTAAATATACACTTTACCAAATTTTAAAATAAAAATAAAACTTGAGTTTGTAAAATGAGGATAATGAAAATACGTACCTCAAAGGGCTGTTGGTGTGAACTGAACCATTATATTTAAAGTTTTAGAATGGTGCCTGGCACTCACTGGGGGTTGGCCACCATTTTATATCCTCGTTGTTATCATTCCCTTAACTTCTGACCTTTTCTACACAATACCTTCCCTTTAGAAGGGGTAAGATATACAGCCTAGCATTTTAGTCAAGGGAATTTTTATCCTGTTGATTTCATTATGAGACTCGGTTTTAAAGGTGAAGAGGCAGTTGCTGGCAGTGAATCACTCAGCCACTGCACATACTTTGCAGTCTCCGTGGGTAAAGAGCTAAGTAAGCACGTGTTTCTTTAAGTGTAGTGTAAGGACCACCTTCACTGTAGTTAACGAGTGTCTTAATACTTAGAATTTAAGGTTCCACCTTTGCCCTGTGAAATCAGAACCTCCAGGGGTGGAACCCAGAAATTTGATATTTATGCACATTAAAATTGACTATTACTGGTCTTACCGTGTTTCTCCCCACATCACTGAGGCTTTATCACTGGCATAACCAAACCCCTTGCCAAACTTGTGGAGAGACGCTGATGTGTTAATAAAAAGAGAAGGGACCAGATAAAAACCCAGTCTAATGATTGGATTAGCTTCAGGGCCAGAGTCCTGACCCTGTCTTAAAGTAAGGTCACAAGTCTTCACATTTTATTTTAGGTGACAGGATACTCCTTTCATTAGGAGTCCTTTACTCAACAATGCCTGAAATGGTAGTGAAATGGAAAAAAATGCAAGTATTTCTGTTCTGCAAATATTTACAAACATTTTAATCAACTTTTGTAAGTCTGTTTTGTTTGATGACTTGTGGTGTTGAATTTAGAAAATGATTAAATTTTTTAAACTTTGTTTTGCGTTGGTTAGTTTGTTGCTAATATTTGGTTGCTGTTCTTAAATGCTCAGTCTTAAGGAACATATTTACTTAAAACCAAGCTGTATTTTTTCTTTTGAAATTATGAAAATTTGTAAAATAATGATCATATGGATTGAAATGCTATCAGTCTTATTTCTTCATGATTCCCTCTGTTTCGCTGCTTCTGTTTAGAGACTAATCACCCACCATTAGAGTGGAGCCTATTTATGTAGTGTTCGAGCGAAGGGCCAAGTACCTAACACTGTTTTGTTTTGTTTTTTTCTTAAGGAGGCAGTTTACCAGTACTGGCAGACATATATATATATATATATATATATATATATATATATATATATATATATATATATATATATATAAAAGTTATTAGTTATAACAAAACTTAATAAATACAGATATCTCATTGTTTTAGATTTCTATATACTTGTCACTTTTTTCAGATCTACTATTCTTTATAGCAGTCTTTTGAATTGGAATAAGTATGCTGCATTTTTTAGGGTAATTGAAAAGTTCTTTAAATCCAGTCTTTGTTGAACCCCTATGATTTGTCTACTAAAGCTGTTTAATTGAAAGTATTCAACTTACGTGTCATGTATGAGAAGAAAAATGTCTTAGTAAATTAAGAACATCGCTATTATTTGTAATATGGAAGTATGTTTGTACAGCTTTGGAATCTTCTAATGCCCACGAAAAAGTTGAAGGCTAGAATCTCCAAGCAGTGGGCTGACATTGGTTTCCAGGGTGATGATCCCAAAACAGACTTCAGAGGCATGGGCATACTTGGATTAATCAATCTTGTGTAAGTGAAATAAGCTTTTTCTTCTTTTGTAAATGAAATGACGTGTAACTTCCAATGTTGTTAAATTCTAGTAAGAATTGATCTAGTTGTTTCATACTGTCTCTGAATTTTAATAGCTACAGTGCTTAAAGTATCTACTAATGTGCCGGCAACAATATGAAGACATTGGAAACATACTTTGTGTGAGTGTGTGATTTCTTTTCTTAGTGATTCTTCTTCCTTTCTCTTTCGGATCTCCTTTCCGATAGCTTTTAAGGAATCATGTATACTCTTTTCTTACTCGTTTTATCTTCTTGCCTCTTCTCTCTTGGCTCTCCAATTCCATTTTGGGAAATATAACTTGATACTAATAAAGTCTCTTCACACTTTCTCTTCACCATCTGTGATAATTGATCTAAAGCCCTGCCTTTTCTGAGCCTATATGAACTCCCTTTTTTTTTCCCTCCTTTAATATTTATGCTTGAGCACATTATATGAAATCCCAAAATGTGTAATTAAAATCAGAATTGATGGCCAAAACTATTCTAGAAAGTAAATTGAAAGATTAGTATAGATATGGATATGCAAATTAGAAGTTAGTGTCTGTCCTCGAATTGTGATTTATATACTATAAAATGCCTAGAATGGGAAACCTAACCACTAGCAAAGTTTCGATAATTGTTACTGTGAAAAAATTAGTCTTAAAACTGTGCTAAATTATTAATATTGAGAATAACTAGGTCTGTATGGATAAAGCTATTTGGGGGGAAAATAGAAGACACAGTAGGGTTTTAATATCTCTAGTTTTTTCCAGTCATGAAAGTATTTAGTTTTCTGCAATACCTAAATTTTATAAGTATAAAGATTTTAAAGATTCCCTGTAAGTATATGTGCCAAAGATACAACACAATACAAAAATAGTAATTACAAGGGCACCTGGATAGCTCGGTTAAGGGTCCCACTTTGGCTCAGGTCATGATCCCAGGATCCTGGGATCAAGCCCCACATTGGGCTCCCCGAGTGGGGAGCCTGCTTCTCCTTCTCCCTCTCCCTCAAAAAAATTATTATAGTCTTAAAAAAATTTAAAAATAATAATTACAAAAAATGAGAATGCCGGTTTTCTACTTTGATAAACAAACTTCCAGTTGGAATTGAAATAGAATAAATGCAGTTTTTGTTTCCACTTGGAAGAATTATAAAATATTTTAAAATTTATTGTTTTTCAGAACACATAGATTCTTTGTTCTTAGCCTTTAAAGGCCATCTTTCTTCTTGGTACTTGTAAACTACACAGATATTTGAACCTCTGTTAACCAGACAGTATTCTGGTGTTTATTTCTTTTTTTGAGAGAGAGAGAGAGAGGGAGAGGGAGAGAGAATCTTAAGATGGCTCCAGGTAGAGCCCAACACAGGGTCAGTCTCATGACCCTGATATCATGACCTGAGCCGAAATCAAGAGTTGGACGATTGACTGAGCCACCCAGGCGCCCCATAGTGTTGCTTTTCTTTTTATGAGTAACCTTGCTTCTTGCTCTTTTCGTAAGAAATCAAGATTTTTCAACATTTGCCAGAGGAGAATTTAATGTAGCTTAAAATTTAAATAAGTTAGTAGGATTTAATTCAAGACTGTGGCAAGGGATTCTGATAGACCTTTAAATGATTTACAGATACTTTTAGTTAGTATCTACTAATTTGAAAAATGACGAAGACTCACATATATTAGTAATTATTTGATTGCCGATGATGTACTAGAGATGGTTGAAAACATGAAAAATCAGTTCTGATTCCCCTATAATTCTGTTTGTTGTCCTGTGTATGGAGCTATGAATCTTCAGGATTGAAATAAAGATAGAGTCAAGAAGCAGACAGGCTGTTCAAACACCCTTATGTGATTTATTTTTTAACTTTCTTGGCATTTGTCATCTAATCCCTTGAGATATTTTGTTGCTTCAAAGGATAGCTGGTAGTTTGGTGACGATGCTTTAGATAAATGAATGTTGAGGCAGGTGTAGAAGAAGAAAGGTTATTGTACAGAAAATGAGTTCAGAAGAGGCTAAAGAAAGCTGAATAGATGAGGAAATAGAAGCAGGTGAGTAGAATATAGTAATTAAGGCCAAAAGTACGTAGGAAGGGAGAAAGGGTAGCAAGGAAGGAGATGGAAGGAAGGCAGGCAAGCAGGTGGGAGGGAAGGAAGGAACGGGGGAGGGAACTCTCAGATTATTGTAAGGGATAGTTTTCCTTATTGCATAGATGTTCATTTTTCATAGATGCTGTTGAGGTAGGGGTTGACTAAGTTCATCAAAGAAATTAAAAGTTGTTCTGTGTTACAGATTGAACATTTTAAGAATAGTTTGGTTATCAAAATATTAACATAATACTGAATTGTATTAGTATCATGAAAAAAAATGAAATGTAAATAGTTTAGTAAGGGCATCCTTAGAGTCAGCCTAGGGATAAAGGAGACAAATTAGTGTATGTAAGGAAAGCATTACACTAAAACAGGACTTTTTCAAACTGTTTGGGGAATTACAGATCCCTTTGAGAAACTGGTGAAAGTTTTCTATATTCTCTCCCCAGGAAATGTACACACAGAAAAATTCACGCGTAATTTAAGGTGGTTCATGGATACCCCTCATTCATGAATGATGCTTCATTCATGGACTTCTAAATTAACAACCCTTGTTTTAATGGGTTGAAAATTAGCCAGCAAAGAAAAACTGAAGTGCATGGTATTAATCTATAGAAGAAAAATGGGAAGACTTGGTTAGAAATTTCTATGCTTTATGAAAGTTTCAGTGATTGTGCCTTCTAAAATTTAAATGAGCCATGGAAATCCACTTTTTATTCTACGTCTTATCCTCATATAAACACCCAGGCAGTCATCATATATGTATATGCGCATGAGTACCAGTGGATCATGAGGTGACCCAGGAGGTTGAACAGAAGATTTAGTCCCTATCTTTAAGAGCTCAGAGAAGTTGCATTAGTACAAGCCAACGGGATGTATGAGCCTGCCAATAGAGGTAGCTTTGTATATTTCGCCGTTGTACCTGCTAATACTTCCATTTTATGGCCAGCATTTTAGTTACACCACTGATCAAGGAGGGCTTTTTTTAGTGCAAAAGAAAGGTTATTGTCTTTCTTCTGTTTGCACAGAAAATGGCATTAAACAATATAGACTTCAGTTATAATAGAAGGAGTTAGCTGAGGCGAAAGGATGAATGTCGCAACAGGTACACCCAGACTATTTTATAAAAAAACTTAAAGTAACAACAAACAAAAAGAACTCTAGATTTTTCTTAAAGGTAGGTAGAAAGTCTCTTGTTAAATCATTTATCTTTAAAATACTTTAAAGCATTGCAAAGGGCCCATGTCCTGTTCTAACTAGATAGGCCTGATCCCTCAGAATTAGATTTTGATTTGCAAGCTTTTCCGAGTCACTGAAGTGATTTGAGATGGAGATTGGGATGATTGTGGCAGTACTGGGACTATCATCTTGACTGTCAGTAGTTTTTTAAATTTCTTTTGGATATCGTCAATTTGAATAACATATGTTAATTTTACTATTTTTCTTCAACTTTTTAAAGGTATTTCAGTGAAAATTATACCAGTGAAGCTCACCAGATTCTTTCCCGTTCAAATCATCCAAAACTAGGGTAAGCTGGATACATCAAAGAAACTGTAAATTCTTGAATTTTAAAATGTTGATTAGATTATCTGAATTTGAAAGTATCTTAAGGTATTTTTAAAAATGAGATTATTTTTATTAATAAGTTTATAAAAGATACTGCATGATACATTATTTTTAAGGTGAAATGTGATCATACCCCAATTTTGTATTATTTCAATATATTTTTGTCACAAGATACGGTTTGTCTATAAAATGGAGGTAAGGAACTTTATGAAAGTTTGTTGAGGAATAGATTTGAAAATAGGAATAGGAAATAGCTTTGATGTAGAAATAGGAAAATGAGAAATAGCTTTGAAAATTGTAAAGTGAAATGCAATTGAGGTCCTATTATCAATGTTATCATCATTATTTTATTTTTATATTCAAATGATACCTACCTTTAAAAAAACATTATAACAATATTATATCATAAAAATAAATACCCTGGGGCGCCTGGGTGGCTCAGTCTTTGGGCCTCTGCCTTCAGCTCAGGGCGTGATCCCAGAGTGCTGGGATCGAGCCCCACATCAGGCTCCTCCTCTGGGAGCCTGCTTCTTCCTCTCCCACTCCCCCTGCCTGTGTTCCCTCTCTCGCTGGCTGTCTCTCTCTGTCAAAAAAATAAATAAAATCTTAAAAAAAAAAAAAAGAGTACAAACTTAAAAATACATACATACATACATACATACATACCCACCCTGATAATGGAGGGGAAAATGTCAGATTGCCCAGTGTGTTTTAGAAACCAATGAGGGTGTACTTTTTAATTTTTTAAAGGATTTTGGTTTTTGGTATTTGTATGACCAAAGCTTCATTATTACTTCTTAGATTATATCCAGAAAATCAACAGCCTCTAAAAGAACAAAAATCTTTTATCTGTTCATAAAACCAATGCTGTATTAGTAATGCATCAAAGTAATTTTTCAGTAATTTCTTGCATAATTTTACATTTATTTTCTGAGCTATTTGGCTAGCTGGTATAACTGGTAATGTTTCTGACATAGGTATTCTTATGCAATAGTTGGAATCAACCTTACGGAGATGGCTTACAGCTTGCTGAAGAGTGAAGCTTTGAAGTTTCATCTCTACAACTTTGTTCCTGGTATACCAACAATGGAACACTTTCATCAGTTTTATTGTGAGTATTAAAATGAGTTAAAACTAGACATTTCTAGATATAATATTTCTACTAAATATGTAACTTATGCTTGTCATTTTATTTATTTATTTATTTAGGATCTTTGAAAAACAGGGAAATAATGGGGGTGCCTGGGTGGCTCAGGCTCTTGGTTTTGGCTCAGGTCATGATCTCAGGGTCATGACATCAAGCCTCGCATCAGGCTCCACGCTGGGTGGGGAGTCTGCTTAAGATTCTGTCTCCCTCTCCCTCTGCTTCTCCTTGCTCGTGCATCTCTCTCTCTCAAGTAAATAAATCAATCTTAAAAAGAAAAAAGAAAAGAAAGAAAAAAGAAAAACAGGGAAATGATGGAAGATGAGTTCCTAAGAGTATTTTATAATCAGTTCTATAGTTGCTGAATAAAAAAATTCAGCGAGGCCGTTTTTTCACATATACGTAAATTTAGGATTTATGCAGTTTTCCTGTAGACATCCATTTTCCAGTCAACTATAAAATGAATTTTCCCTCTTGAATACTGGTTAGCGAATGCTTTTGAGTCAAGGACAGACCATTCACAGATTATTCTGTTAGCCTTACAAGGAAATTTAATTTAAAGGAACATTCCCCTCATCCCTCATTTCGAGGCCAGGTTTTCTTGTGTTAGGCTGGGGGTACTTCATAACTGTTCCTAATGCAGTCATTATTACCACTGTTCCATTAAGTTTTCTTGTGATGGTATTTACACACTGAAGGCTTAATTAAATGAATTTATCTTGTGAAGCTCTTGCTCAGAAGCAAAGGCTTTACACCTAGCTTAGTTTCACATTCTACTTTTCTTGATCTTTTTGTGTCTTCGGAATGCCATTCGCATGTTGGCAGGATATAGGAAACTAGGTAATAAACGGCCAAATCATAACTTCTTCATCTGCATTGTTGAAGGCGTCCTCCAAGTCTCTTCTTCCCACAGCCTCCCCTGCCTTCACTTAATCCCTTGTTCCAGGTTTGTCACTTGCTGAATTTCTCTTGCCTTTGTCTGCTTTTTCCCGTCCCCACTGTAACTGCGCCGCATGAGGCCTTTGTTACGTTACTGTAACGGCTTTTTCAGTGTTCTCTCTGTGATGACCTTCTTCCAGTTCTTCTCCACACTGCAGATAGAATGATTTAAAATGAAAATCGAATCATTTTGCTCCACTGCCTACAGTTCTTCAGAAGCTTCCATTACAAGGCCCTTCGTAATCCATACCTTGGTAACCTCTCCAGATTCATTCTTCTGCCAAACACTAACTCCCCACGGTCTGAAATGTGGGCACGCTGGCCTGTAAGTTGTGCAAATGTATTATGCTCTTTTTTGACTCTGCACCTGTCATCCTACCTGGAATACCTGTTCTCCTCCATCCTCTCTGTCCAGGTGGCGCCTCAGTTGAGATAGGACCTTCCCTGGGAAGCCTTACCGGAGACTTTGCTCCTTCAGTTACCCACTACTTTCTGCATTACTCTTCTTTCCTGCTCTTTTGGAGCACCCCTGTCGGACTAGAGACCTTCTTGTGTACTCACATTCATGCATTCACACACGGGCTGTCAGCTGCTATTCCAGGCACGGGGGATAGAGCAGAAATGAGGCAAAAGTCTCAGCATTTATAGAGCTTTCCTTTTCAAAACCAAAACAAAACATTCCCTCTTGCAGCATCCACCTCCAGATGCCACCCCAGTTATCGGCTCCCCTTCATCATAAAACGTTTCAAAGCCGTGCTGTTTCCGCTTCTTCACTTCTAGTTCTTTTCTAACTCCAGTTTAGTTTCTCTCCCCACTATGTTGCTGAAACCGATTCTTGCAACTACATGAACGACCTTTTTTGTTGCCAGATCCACTTGCCGCACTTTTCTCCTCATGTTACTTGATACTTTGAGCAGCCCTCAGCATAGGTCACCACGCCTTTCTTCGTGAAACGTTATCTGGGCTTTTCTGACGCTGCACTCTTCTGGCTTTGCTCTGGCCCCCGGCTCTTCTATGGACTTTTTTGCTAACTCTTCATCGGCTCCCTTACTAAATGTAGGAGCACCTCAGAGCCCAGCCCTGGACCCCCTTCTCTCTTTAGTCTTCATTCTGTCCCTAAGTCCCCCCATGTGTGTACTAATGATACCAAAATGTACATCTTCAGCCCAACCTCTTTAGCCCCCACCATTTGTATGTCTAGATTTTTTTAATGGATGAGGATAAAGGATCGTTTGGGGATGGTTGCATAAAGTTGGAGTCGATGCAACATGTTTTCAGATGGAGGGTCAGGTTTTTCAGGTCCCTAGGACCACTGTTGACAATTCTGCCTGGTGGGACTGAAGATTCCCAGCAGGCATGAGATGCTTTCCTTCACCCTTGTAGAGCCGCCATTGCTGCTTTGCTTCAGCACCCTCCTGGTCCTTCCTGACTGTACTGGGGATGTCTCCATGCCGGGCTGCTCCCAGATATAAATAACGAAGCTGGGTCAGTATAGCCCCAGCGTACAGATCCTTTACTATAGACTGTGAGACCGTATGTTCATCCTGTGAGTGGGGAAAAGACCCTTCCCTTGGGTCAGTCTCAGCCAGTCTCTTTTTTTAGGGGTTGGGCATTTTGAACAGATTTTTTTATCCAAATCTGCATCTTCTTTTTCTCTGTTCTCCAGGTCTTTTTTTCTCATCTTGTTGCTGGGGAACTGTTTTTCCCCCCATTGGTCTTGTTTGATTTCCTCCCCTAAATCTCTCATTGACTTTTAACATAGTGTCTAAACTCCTGAGACTTCGCCAGTAGCCTCTGATATTTGTTTTGTCTATGAAATACATGCTTGTTTAATGCTGCCTGTTGAACAAAAATAAATACAAAAAGAAACAAAAACTCTTCCCTCCCTCAAATTAAACATTTTACTGTAATTAAATAAATACAGGAGTGTGGTAGGTAGGAAAACAGTGCAAAATGACCTCTAATTCTGGGTGTTTTTCCGCTAATTATGGCTAATGTGAGTATCTTTGGATACTGTTGATCTCAGTGCCCTCAGCACCACCATCTTGTTTGGCTTGTCTAGGAAGAGCATTACAGTAATATCTGAGGTACAAAATCATCATAGGATCTTCTCAGTTGCCTTGTTTCTGTCAGTTCAGATCCATAAGAGCTGTGAATCATCCTGGAAACAGTGAAGCTTAAGTTTTTCAAATTTCTTGAAATATTTAAAGCACACACACACACACACACACACACACACACACACACCTCTCTATCTTATACACTGAAGTTTCTTCCCCAAAATTGGTTTTCATACCCTTTACCAGTCAAGTTTTATGTCTTTTTTTTTTTTTAAAGATTTTATTTATTTATTTGACAGAAATAGAGACAGCCAGCGGAAGAGGGAACACAAGCAGGGGGAGTGGGAGAGGAAGAAGCAGGCTCCCAGCGGAGGAGCCTGATGTGGGGTTCGATCCCACAATGCCGGGATCACGCCCGAGCCGAAGGCAGACGCTTAACCGCTGTGCCACCCAGGCGCCCCAAGTTTTATGTCTTAATTAAGGTCTGTTTTTCTTAGAAGGAGCATATTCTAAGTAGAAAATAACTTGAAACCTTATCTTTTGAATATACATACCTTATTTCTTGGGGGACTGAGCCCAATTTGCAAAAATCTGTTCCAAGGTCAGAGTTTTTGTGTAGAACAAAGAACTATAAAGAGATGAGCATTCGCATTTTTTTCACTGCCCTGTGATCTGTCTCCAGCTCCCCCTTTCCCCGTTTCTCACTACTGCTTTTTCATTGGTCTTGCTGTTCTCTATAAACAGGGCTGGAAATGGTGAGTGCTAATTCAGTTTCTTAGCTCCATTGTCACCCTCTTGCACATTTATTTATTTATTTATTTATTTATTTATTTATTTATTTATTTTTAAGATTTTATTTATTTATTTGACAGAGAGACAGCGAGAGAGGGAACACAAGCAGGGGGAGTGGGAGAGGAAGAAGCAGGCTCCCAGCGGAGGAGCCTGATGTGGGGTTCGATCCCACAATGCCGGGATCACGCCCGAGCCGAAGGCAGACGCTTAACCGCTGTGCCACCCAGGCGCCCCAAGTTTTATGTCTTAATT
>NW_024423453.1:31010975-31057221 GCF_017311325.1 Ursus maritimus
AAAATAAATACAAAAAGAAACAAAAACTCTTCCCTCCCTCAAATTAAACATTTTACTGTAATTAAATAAATACAGGAGTGTGGTAGGTAGGAAAACAGTGCAAAATGACCTCTAATTCTGGGTGTTTTTCCGCTAATTATGGCTAATGTGAGTATCTTTGGATACTGTTGATCTCAGTGCCCTCAGCACCACCATCTTGTTTGGCTTGTCTAGGAAGAGCATTACAGTAATATCTGAGGTACAAAATCATCATAGGATCTTCTCAGTTGCCTTGTTTCTGTCAGTTCAGATCCATAAGAGCTGTGAATCATCCTGGAAACAGTGAAGCTTAAGTTTTTCAAATTTCTTGAAATATTTAAAGCACACACACACACACACACACACACACACACACACACCTCTCTATCTTATACACTGAAGTTTCTTCCCCAAAATTGGTTTTCATACCCTTTACCAGTCAAGTTTTATGTCTTTTTTTTTTTTTTAAGATTTTATTTATTTATTTGACAGAGAGACAGCGAGAGAGGGAACACAAGCAGGGGGAGTGGGAGAGGAAGAAGCAGGCTCCCAGCAGAGCAGGGATCCCGATGTGGGGCTTGATCCCAGGACCCTGGGATCATGAACTGAGGCAAAGGCAGATGCTTAATGACTGAACCATCCAGGTGCCCCCCTCTTGTACATTTATTTTTTTTTTTATTTTTTAAATTTTTTTTAAAGATTTTATTTATTTATTTGACAGAGATAGAGACAGCCAGCGAGAGAGGGAACACAAGCAGGTGGAGTGGGAGAGGAAGAAGCAGGCTCACAGCAGAGGAGCCTGATGTGGGGCTCGATCCCAGAACACCGGGATCACGCCCTGAGCCGAAGGCAGACGCTTAACCGCTGTGCCACCCAGGCGCCCCCCTCTTGTACATTTAAACATAAGCAGATATCCAGTGTTGTCCTGATTGGTTTGGTGATTCCAAAAAAATAACTCCTCAAGTTTGTGTAACAAAAAACTTTGTGGCTCAATAACAACTTTATTGAGGAATAATTTATAAAACATAACATTCGCCCATTTTAAGTATACAATTCACTGAGTTTGGTAAATTTGCTGAGTTATACAACCAACACCATAATCCAATTTTAGAACATTTTTATCACCCCACAAGATCCCTCATGCCAGTGTACAGTGAATCCCTATTCTTGTGGTTCCCTTATTTTTTTTTTTTTTTTAAGATTTTATTTGCTGAGAGAGAGAGAACAAGTAGGGGGAGCAGCAGAGGGAGAAGGAGAAGCAGGCTGCCTGCTGAGCAGGGAGCCCGATATGGGACTCGATCCCAGGACCCCAGGACCATGACTTGAGCCAAAGGCAGACACTTAACCGACTGAGCCACCCAGGCACCCCTGGTTCCCTTATTTTTAACCCCCTATTGGAAAACATCAGGTGTCCCTGTCGCTTTGGTTAGGGACAGTAAAAGCACAGGGAATTTTAATGTTAGAAATTTTGTATGGAATTTCTATTGAGTCTAGTGTTTTAAACATCCTGGAGTCAAAAGGAAAATAGATGTGCTTTGTGGAAACAATTCTTTCCCATCCTTTCTTGCAAGGATTTCAGAGTCTATGCCATGTAAGGCCGTGCCAGCTTCCTATAATTTGATGTCATCTCCTGGAGTTTCTTGATGTCTCCTCCTGGAGTTTCTTGATGTCTCATCAACTTAGCCATTACAGTCTCAGGACTTTAGGCAGGTCTTTCTCTGAGACCAATTTGCATTATAGACCAACAACCCAACTCTGAAGCAAGAAATTATAGTACTGGGGCGCCTGGGTGGCGCAGCGGTTGAGCGTCTGCCTTCGGCTCAGGGCGTGATCCCGGCGATCTGGGATCGAGCCCCACATCAGGCTCTTCTGCTATGAGCCTGTTTCTTCCTCTCCCACTCCCCCTGCTTGTGTTCCCTCTCTCGCTGGCTGTCTCTATCTCTGTTGAATAAATAAATAAAAATCTTTAAAAAATAAAAAAATAAAAAAATAAATAAATAAAAAAGAAATTATAGTACTTTACACTTGAGCAGTTTGTTCCAGACCAAGTAATCATTTGCATAGGCAGTACTGAAAAGCAGTTTGGGGATGCCTGGGTGGCTCAGTTGGTTAAGCTCAGGTCTTGATCTCATGGTCATGAGTTCAAGCCCTGCATTGGGCTCCATGCCCAGTGTGGAATCCACTTAAAAAGGCAAGCTGAAGGACTTATATGAATGGTAAATAGCTACAACATAATAGCCAAAAATACTAAAACAAAAATACCATGAAGATTAGATAGATGTCTTATTTTCATACTACCCAGATTATTAATCTCTACATTTTTTATTGTACATCCCTATCAGTGTGATGGGAGTAGGGGTGGGCGGGAGCACAGATTCTATTTATACATGACTATGTAAGATCTATAGATGTACTGTTGTTCCAGTGTATATACAAGCTAAATGTTGGATGAAATAAAGATTAAAAATACTACTTCAAATAATTACAAGATTACCATTCTCAGTTTGTCTTTTGGGAATCAGAAGCAAGTGGAATCCCTGTGCCCAACGAGGCCTTATTCTTCGCTTTTCTCACATATCCTGGTTAACAAAAATCTGTTTTATCATATCGAGATTAATCTGAAATCTTTCTTAAATTGGCCTTATGAAGTGATATTTCAATGTTGAAATGTCATTTTTTTTTTTTAAGATTTTATTTATTTGACAGAGAGAGCGAGCGAGCACATCAGCAGGGGGAGCCACAGAGGGAGAGAGAGAAGCAGTCTCTCCACTGAGCAGGGAACCAATGAGGGGCTTGATCTAAGGACCCTGGGATCATGACCTGAGCCGAAGGCAGTGGCTTAACCAACTGAGCCACCCAGGCGCCCTGAAATGTCATGGATCTTAACTGTTAATGTTTGCTTGATTTATGACTAATGTCCTAAAATAGAATTTACTTTTTTTCATATTAAGTGGTTATAATAGTCCAGCCACACTTTTATGTAGTCACTGTCTTCCCCCACTCCATTTATCTGAAATAAGTCAGTTTTGGGGTGCCTCAGTTGGTTCAGCATCTGCCTTTGGGTCAGGTCACCATCCCAGGGTCCTGGGATCAAATACCATATTGAAGGGGGGGGGGTCCCTGCTCAGTGGGGGGCCTGGTTCTCCCTCTCCCTCTGCCACTCCCCCTGATTGTGCTCTCTTGTGCGCGCACGCGCGCGCTCTCTCTCATAAAAAAAAAAGTCTTAAGGGCACCTGGGTGGCTCAGTTAAGCGGCTGCCTTCTGCTCGGGTCATGATCTCAGGGTCCTGGGATCGAGCCCTGCATTGGGCTCCCTGCTCAGTGGAGAGACTGCTCTTCTCCCTCTCCCACTGCTGCTCCCCCTGCTTGTTCTCTCTCTCTCTCTCTTTCTCTGCCTCTCTCTGTCAAATAGATAAGTAAAATTTAGAATTCTAAAAAAAAAAATCTTAAATATCACTTCTATTTCTTCTTAAATATCCTTTTGGAAGAGGAAATGAGATTCTGGTGGAAACAAAGTCTAATTTATAGCTTAATAGAGACCACTTGCAAACTATGTGATTTGGGCAAGTTATTTAAGCTCTGTGGGTACCTGGCTGACTCAGTCAGTAGAGCATGCAACTCTTGATCTCAGGGTCGTGAGTTCCAGCCCAACGCTGAGCAATGGAGGTTACTTGAAAAACAGTAAAAGCTCTCTGCACACTCCGTTTCCTCTTCGGTAAACTGGGAGGAAGGCGGTACTGCATCCTAGGATTGCTGTGAGAGTAAATACGCGCATGAGCACATGGCGAGCGCTATGAGAGCATTTGTTAAATAATTAAATAAATATATTTGGTGGAATCCAAATACACTTGAGGAGTGGTTTTAAATTCACGCTTTTTGGTTGTAAATATATCTATATATATGTTTATTTTTATTAAATACTGTTAACATTTTGAGGGTTAATTTGGCTACTGTCATGAGGATATTGAAAAACAAAAATGTTAAGCCTACCATTTAGAGTTCAAGTATTTTTTTTTTCTTTTACATTTTATTTATTTAAGAGAGAGAGCACGCGAGCCAGTGTAGGCGGGGGGTGGCGGGGGAGGAGGTGGAGTGGCAGACTAGCAGACGGAGAGGGACAAACAGACTCCATGATGAGCACAGCACCCAATGTGGGGCTTGATCTCACAACCCTGGGATCATGACCTGAGCCCAAATTAAGAGTCAGATGCTTAACTAACTGAGCCACCCAGGCGCCCCTCATATATTCTTTTTAATAAGAGAAGTTGCTGATAGTTCATTGAGGAAAGCAGAGATAATTCTTAGATTTGTAAATCAAGTAGAAAACAGCTTCATGTACTTTATCCTGTCTAATGTTTTCTCATTACTTTCATATTTGTGTTTCAGGGGTCTCTGGGGATAACTTGTTTTCCTATTCCCAAGGCATCTTTTGACAGTACTGTATCTCTTTACATTTGAGTTATTTTATTGATATTTGAGACAAACAGTAAATATACTGAATATTTTATTGAAATGCCTGCTTATTTCGAACAAACAAAAATATTTCTTATAAGGTTTTCCAGGTTTCTAGCAGTTTATTAGTGCAATTTCTGATTATTGTTTCTTTTAAAAATTTTTTTTTTATTTAAATTCAGTTTAGTTAGCATATAGTGTGAAATTGGTTTCAGGGGTAGAATTTAGTGATTCATCAGTTGCACATAACACCCAGTGCTCATCACATCAAGTGCCCTCCTTAATCCCCATCATTCAGTTATCTGATCCCCCAACCCTCATCCGCTCCAGCAACCCTCAGTTTGTTTCCCATAGTTAAGAGTCCTATATGGTTTGCCTCCCTCTGTTTTCATCTTTCTTTATTTTTCCTTCCCTTCTCTTTTGTTCATCTGTTTTGTTTATTAAATTCCACATTTGAGTGAAATTGTATGGTATTTGTCTTTCTCTGACTTATTTTGCTTAGCATAATACCCTCTAATTCCATCCCTGTCATTGCAAATGGCAAGATTTCATTCCTTTTGATGGGTAAATAATAGTCCATTGTGTATATATACCACATCTTAATCCATTCACCTGTCGATGGACGTCTCGGCTCTTTCCATAGTTTGGCTATTGTGGACATTGCTGCTGTAAACATTGGGGTGCAGGTGCCCCTTCAGATCACCAGTTTTTATCCTTTGGATAAATACCTAGTAGTACAATTGTTGGGTCTTAGGGTCTGATTATTGTATCTTAATGTGGAATTTAAAGGATGGTTCTGCAGTTTAAAATGAGATGCGTTGGTTGTGATTTCCCTACTGAGTGCTGTATTTATGTTTTATTTTTCTTTAACTGCAGGTTACCTTGTCTATGAATTTGACAAGTTTTGGTTTGAAGAAAAGCCAGAAAGCATTATGTATTTCAACATGTATAGAGAGAAGTTTCATGAAAAGATTAAAGGACTCTTACTGGATTGTAATGTATCACTTACTTTAAAAATATGAATCATCCGTAGTATCTTCTATTTCTACCACATTTTGCACACACAACAGAATTTATATGTTGTAATAGAAATTATCTGATCAACTACACTCGTTATATATAATTTCCTACGAAAATATTTCAGAAATTCTATTTAAGAAAGCTAGTGGACAATCAGTGTATGTTTACAGTCGTTTATACACTGTCCTCCAAAGGTACCTTATCCTTCCAAAGATCCCTTCTGTAGAGGCCTGGAAACTACAGTTTGGAACTTGGGACTTAGCCCATTTAGTGTAAAAGTATAAATCAGGTATTTGTATTAAATTGGTTGATTAAAATGTGTAAGAATCAGTTTTCATTTTTATGTGTTGTAACTATCAAGTCAGCTCTTTTCAGATTTTTCGTGTTTTCGTTTGGAAATGATTGTTTTTTATTTCCTTCCTCTTGTTTTCTTCCCAGGTTAATTCGCAGGAAGAGTAGTTCTTCGTGGCTTTCTTTGGTTGCATCTCAATCACATCCCTGATGTTGCGTCATTAGTGGCAGAAAGCGTAGATGTGTCAGGATAAAGAATCATGTCCTCTTCCTTTTTGGTTTCTCTGATTATTTAGCGTAATAGCTCATGAGAGAATGACAGTATTAGTGACTGGCTTTTTTGTTTTTCAGTACCACACTTGAAAATGTCGCAGTGGTATTTTAAAGCTGAAAGGCATTTTCTCATCTTCAGTATTTGCTTTTCGGTCCGTTTTTAGGAAAGAATGGCAGTTAGCGCTGGGCGTGAGGGCCTTTCCTGAGGCTTCTGTGCCGGGGAGTGTTTATGAAAAGAGAGATATTTGCTAAGAAAATCTTGACTGTATTCAAAGGACAGTGGCTATTTCCATAAAACTGTCTTTGAACTGAAACAAAAGGAAAACCTAAAGGTTTTTAAAAATACCCGTTAAACGTTGTTGGTTGATTTTACTGTTCCCTGTTGCTTCTTTTTGCTTTGCCTCCATCTGTTTCTAGATAACGGTGCACGGACTTCACGGTCCGTGGGATTCTACAGTAGCCTGAGGACGGTGACTGTGCACTTTGTGTAGCTTTATTCTCCTCACATCTCAGGAGGGCATCAAGTGCTGTCAAGGATTATATGGTGATGAGGTTCTAACGGGAGTAATTTCTTCCTTGTGTGTTTTAGACATTTGTACTCCTAGCAAAACTAAGAGTTTAAAGATAGGTTTGTCTGATTACTAAGTTCTTAAGTCCTACAGAAACCAGCCTGTTAAAGACCTCATTTAACACGATGAGAGGTAGCACATCCTTTAACGTGGTGTATATCACCGTGGTGTATTTAAGGACTGACTCCTGTGGTAGAGCAAGACTGGTGACGTGCGTATTTGTTCATGTCTATTGACAGACCTCTCTCTGCAAACTTGCCAAAGAGAAGAGCGATACAGAAATCCGAGTGGAAGATCACAGATGCAGTGTCGTATAGCACGTACACTGAAAGCACAGCATTAAAACTATTATTTTCTCAACAGGACAAAACTTTTAAAAACAGGGTTATTTTATTATAATCATGGTGGTTTAGCATCTCAATATCACAGGAATTTAAAAATTGGTTTCTTGTAAGAGACTTCTCAACTTTGGGATTATCTTTTTTTTTTTTTTTAATGTTTTCATTGCTTTATTATCCAGTTCTAGAGTTCTGGGAGATGTAGCAAAATCCTGGTAAGGATCAGGTGCTAACCATTAAAGTTCATTTTATATACTAAGTGTTTACTCTTACATGGAAAGCAATTCTGTTAGTTTAGTTTCCACGCTGAAAATACTTACCTTTATATTTTAGTCTTTCAATAGCTGAGGTCTTGAGCTGATTTAAACCTTTGTCAATATGCTTAATAAAGAATGATCCAACTATGGAAGGGGAAACTTTTTAAATAAGTTTTTCCCCTTCTAGGGAGGAAAAAAACTTTAATGTTTTAAGAATGTCATTAGAAAGTTTGGTCGATAATATGTTCTTTAAATCATCTCTGTTTGTACAATATAGATGTTGTCCTCTTTTTGCTTAAAATAATCAGTAACCATTTCAGAAGTTCTGTAGTGAATTGGTCTAAAAGCTACCAATAAATTCTAACGTTTGATAGTCTGGAAGCCAAGCTAAGTATCCCCACTTGTAAATTAGATTGTAACATAGTGACATACATGAAAAGAAAAACATATCTACCTTCCTACTTTTCCTTGCTTTCAACCTATGTGTGTTAGAATTTTACATAGTCTTAAAATCCATATTTAGAATCTTACCCGTTTCTATAATAATGAATGAAATACCAAAGTAGTGATAGAACTGAAGTAGCGGGAAAATTATGTTTGCTTTAGCATCAGAAAAGTGAATCGATGTTGAAACGAGTTATTGTATGTGCCAGATCGAAGAGAGTGTGCCAGTGACAAGAATAGTGTAGACAGGCAATTACACTGGTTGTAGTTCAAATATGTTCTGAAAGACAATCTTTAAGGAAATAGGAGAAATCAGGGGATATCGGTATATCAGTGAACCTAGATAGACCAGCCTCTCTCTGTATATAAATACGGTGGTATAGTTAGATACAAAATCAGTGTCTTACTGGCACCATTTTAGAAAACAAGATCTTTTTCTCGAAAATGCCCATCCTTGTTTGTTTTTTTCTATTTTAACAACCATTTGGATTTGTATGTATTTTTCTATGTGAAAAATATATGTAGTCTTCATTTTTATTCCAGTATTAATAATTGTTTATGTACTGTTTCTCCCCTTTGCATTCAGTGAAATTGAACTTGGTCAAAGATTTGCTCAAAGGAGCAGCATTACATGAGTGAAAAGTGGAATGCTCGTTGCCAGAGCAGGAGAGATCACACACTATCATGGCACAGAAGAGAAGAGATTTGGCTGGCAGGGCAGTAGTGTTTGTTTATTATCCTCCTTGAGTTAATGCTGGGGACCAGCAGCTATTTTCTCAGGATAAATGGTCCACCCAAGTTCTCAATGAACAAGTCTGGGGAGGCTTACTTTCCATTGTCACATTTATGAACCTCTCCACGCAAGCAGGTTGTTAACGAAGATTAATGAACTTACTAAACATCTGAGAGAAGTCATGAGTGAGCTTGTTTTATTTCGTTTTGTTTTCTGGCTTCAGCTTTTGACAAGAAAAAATTTAAATGTAGTTCAAGTAACACCCAACTATTATAGGGCGATTCTTTTTTTTTTTTTTTAATTATAGGACAGTTCTGTGTTTCTGTTAATGTATTAAAAAAAATAAGCAATGGCTTTCCCTGGGGGAAAAGTGCTGGTTGGCAACTTAAAGAAATAGATTTTTGTCTACTTTGGATACAACAATTAACTTCTTATGTAAAAGCAATAGTTGAAACGTGATGCCATTTTGTTCGGAATGTTGTGAACAAATAAAAAATGTGTCAAAATTGTTATAAGCCTTTCTGCTAATCCTTCCGTCTCTTCCCTTCCTCCCGATCCCGTATTTAAGTCATTTATGTTCATAAAATAATGCCTTCCTTATTTAATCCTTTAATCATGATCCCATAGAGTAAATGAGAATACACAGAAAATGTTTGACTTTAACTCATCCACTAATTACCTATTTAAGATGATATTGGGCAACAACAATTGGTTATGAGACCAGAAAAGTAGATACCACTCCCAACCCTCATTCTTACAAAGAATAGGAATAATTCACGCTGCACTGCAGTATGTTTTACTTAACTTTGAAAGGTAGCTTAGATGCATTTTTATATTAATACATAGCTTCCTTATTCTGTTTATGTACAGCTGCAGAGCATTCCTGTGTGTGTGTGTGTGTGTGTGTGTGTGTGTGTGTGTGTGTCTGTATTTTGAACTAAACAAAAATACTACATATGTCACTGGTTGGATAGAGCAAAACCAAGTACTTATTAAAGTCAGTACTAATTATAGCTTTAAATGTATGTATTAGAAAAAAGAATGGCTAAAAATTAAAGACAAAACAGTCATCTCAAGGAGTTTGGCAAAGAACAAAATAAACCTAAAGAAAATAAAGAAGGAAATACTAAAGGCAAGAGCCCAGATGCATGGAATAGAAATGCATACCATAGAATCAACAAAAGTAAAAAGTTGTTGCTTGGAAAAGACTAGTAATACTGATAAACCTTGGTGACATAAATTAAGAATAAGGAAGAAAGCAAATAATGATATATCAAGAATTAAATATGAAACGTCACTACAGTTCCTGCAAACAGTGAAAAGAAAATATATTAAGGATAACCTCAAAAATTTGAAAATTTAGATCAAATATAAACATTTCTAGAAAAATATGCTTACCAAAACAAAAGTGTACAAATAGGGAAGCAAAAAGTCTGAGCACTGTTAAGGGAATCAGCAATTAAAAATCTTTCCATTAAAACCCTACAGTTGTACGGTGTGGCTTACACTGACTGGTGAGTTAACACATTTAAGAATAAAATAATGACAGTTTTCACAATCTTTTCTACATAATGAAGGGTGGACACCCTGTAATTCGTGAAACTGTCATAATCTTGATGACTCAAAACCAACCAGAACAGAATGAAAAAGAGTAATTATATGCCAGTGTCATTTTAGATGCTGTAATGCCAAATAAAATAGAAGCATACTGAAATCCAGAAATAAATATATTTAATCAATAATGAACTACATTTAGATACACTGTTTCAATGTGTCACCAATTATAGCTCAGTTGGGTTCATTCCCAGGATAAAATTAATGAAATTTACCACACTAACGTTTGAAAATCACATAATCTTTAAAGTTGCAGAAAAGGCATTTGATAAAAATTCAACATCCATTCATGTTAAAAAACTTAGCAAATGAGAAATAGGGGTTCCCTTAATTTTACAAAATGTATTTATAAAATAATAGAAAATATATTTAATGGTAAAACATCGGGATCAGAATTAAGAAAGGATGTCACCACTTGTCTCCGTCTGTTTTTGCCACAGTAACAATGTGTAACAACCAATCACACAAAAATCTTAGTGGCGTACAAAAAAAGCATTCCCTCCTCACACATGCGTAGGCTAAGCAGGTAGCTTTGCTGCTCACAGCTGGATTCAGCTGGCCTTAAATTCAGGTCATGGGTTCAGTTCCTGTCAGCTGCGACAGGAACCTGTGATCTACTCATCTGGGACCTACGGGCTACCTGAGGGATGCTCTTTCATTGGCAGCAGAAGCACAGGAGCACGCCCAATGGCTCACAGATATTTCAAGCCTTTGCTCACATCATGTCCACTCACGTTCCCTTGGTCGGGTAGCAAGTCACACGGTCAAGTCCAACATCAATGGAACAGGAAATGTACCTATTAGGGCTAAGGAGTGAACATTTGATGAATAATCCAAATTGTCACAGCACATCTATTCAAAGTCAAAGTCGTGCCAGGGTCCTACGTCGTGCAGTAAAACAAGTGGATGGAAAGAAAGTTATTCATAAAAGATACAAATGCGTACATAGAAAATCCAAGGGAATTGATCTGATATCAAGGGTAGAGGAGGAATTTTTGATCAGTTATCAAGGGTGATCATTTATCAAGGGTGAAGGATTCTGGCTAAACCTATTTAGCCTGATTCTTGTTAAACTGGGCCTTTGAAGACATGCCTAAGAAAGGATTTAATAGAAAAAAACCAGCTCAGAGGAGCCTAACTACAGTTTGATCAAGGGGGAGCATCTTTTCACTACTGCCTATTGCCTGACAGCAAAGAAAGAAACTTTTATGTTTTCTTCCATATTCTTGATAGAAACATGCTACTCTACGGTTGTGGTTTGTCTTAGTTTGGATTCCCCCAGAATCAGACCTTGAGATAAGGATTTGTCATTCATTAGGGAGGTGATCTCAGGAAACACTGGTAAGGGAGTGAGGGAATTGAAGTCATCCCATAAAGGGTTTTGTATTAAGCAAAATAACACTGTGTAACTGGATTTTGAGTCCTTGGGTGATGGTGAGCGGACTAAAGTATTTATACACAAACTCTCATTAGTCACTGGGCAGGGGCTGCTCCCAGGGGTGTGTTATTTTCCGTTCGTCTAGTGTGCCATGCGCAGGCGCACACAGATGGCTCTGTGGGCCGGAAGAAGACCCTATAGAGATGCTGACACAACCGGAAGTCAGGCCGGCACGCGCTGGAGTGGTGAGATCAGAGTGACAGGTGAGGGTTACTGCAGGCATCGGCTGCAAGACCATTATACAGGTAACAACAGGGGAAATCAACGCTAGGGAAACCTCATAAAGTCGGGAAAAAACACAACGGTAGGTAGAATGTGGAGCTGCTGAAAACAAATAGAATGCTGCCCGACAGCCGGGGGTCTTCCTGGGCCTCCCGCCATTCTTTGTTTTTGGCTTAAAACAAGCCTGGGCTTTGTCATATACCTCTTTTTTAATCTCTTGTTTATTCTTTTCCTAATTTTTCTGCGTTTGGTTTGTAGGCATGAGAAAAAGGTTACTGCCCGTGTTAATGATGAATTTAGCTTGGCTGGGAAGATGCCATGAAGATTAGTTTTTATCTCACTAGGCAGCTCAGACTGTTCTTCTGCCTAACCAAAGGTACCTTCTGGCTCAAAACTTCTGTAATTCTGGGATAGATATCACAATTCTAATAACGATACGCCCTGATTATAGTGTCTTAGATTAGAAGTTGTGATAAATGCCATAAAATATAGACTCCCCAAATTAAAAATCTGTACCAATTACATTTAAAGTAAGTTTATGCCTATTGATTCCAAAGAACTTCACTTGCTATTGGGCAGTTTTGTAATCTGGGTGAACTGCAAGTTTTACATTCAAATATAGATCCAAAATGGCGAACCTTCAAAGGTATTAGCAGTACTTTATTGAATATATTAACTGACAACTGGGTTAATAAATTAAAAGGAAACAGCATTTTCCTTGATAACTGTTCATTTCTATTTATAAAGATAAAACGCACCACTCAGTTTTTCTCTCCTGTTAACATGAATTATAATTAAAACATGTTAAATTTCTTCATATTCAATCGTAAGACTCACACCCTCTCAAAACAGCCAATCGAATGGAGTCACTTATTTGCACATGGCATGCACCAGGGTGCACACTGAGCATTTTGTTTTCTCCTTCCTAAAACACTGAGAATAAAAGTCACAAGAAATAAATATTAACTTTTCTTCAAAAAGTCCAAAACTCACTCTCTCAGAATTCCTTTATCGTTTTAGGGTGAAATCAAGGGAAGAGGCGTTTTGTTTTCGTTTTTGATTTTAGTTATCCGGTCAGCAAAGATTCCCACGGGTGTGTTACCGCCTTTTCCTGAAGAATGATTATGTGGCACAGTCCACGGTCGGCCCTGACTTCATCAGTTCTCGCTTCAGCTGTTCGAAGCACACAAACATAATGACGTTCCAGGATCCGAGTCGCAAGAAGGAAGGTACAAATCTAGAAAAGGGCATGTCACCATTCTCTGAGTTCGTTAGAATCCTTAGAGCTATTATCGCACAGACAGCTTCCCTCTTCTCAAATAAATGCACTTAAAAGTA
This sequence comes from Ursus maritimus, assembly GCF_017311325.1. Taxonomy (NCBI): domain Eukaryota; kingdom Metazoa; phylum Chordata; class Mammalia; order Carnivora; family Ursidae; genus Ursus; species Ursus maritimus. Next base: position 31,023,982 of record NW_024423453.1, read on the forward strand.
CCTACTCCTCACCGTCCCAGGGATGGCTAAGATAATGTTTCATCTAGCTGTCTAATACTGCTTCAGAACAACAATGATCACGTCTATCCAAATACATAAACGGCCTTCATTCCCACCACACCAAAGCACGTGTCCTTTCTGAAGGGGCATTTCCCAATAACTCTCCTTTTTTGAGGAGTGGGGAAATTTTTGCTTTCTTTTGCCCTGCTTTCTGAATGGGAGGTAGGAAACTGTTGAAAGAGGAAGTGGAGAAAGCAAAGAAAAATCGGTGAGTAAGTGGACCGTTTTCCAAAGTGAAGAAATTAGTGCTGTCCAGATGTTGGCAGTTCTTGGCTTCAGGTTGTCAAGGAGCTAAGTGCTTTTTTTTCTTTTAGTTTTTTGGGTTTTTGGTGGGTTTTTTTCATTTTTTTAAGATTTTATTTATTCATTTGAGAGAGCTTGAGAGCTAGAGAGAGATTGAGAGAACGAGTAGGGGGAGGGGCAGAGGGAGAAGCAGGCTCCCTGCTGAGCAAGGAGTCAAACGTGGGACTTGATTCCAGGACCCTGGGATCAGGACCTGAGCCATAGGCAGACGCTTAACCAACTGGGCCACCCAGGCACCCTTTATCATTGTTTTTTGTTGTTGTGCAGACCAAATGATTGATTTTGAATGCATGTTTGTAGCGAAACATTCCAGGGGGGGAAAGATGTCATCAGTTAAATCTGCCTTGGATAGATTTTTTTAAAGAGATCTGGCCTATAAAAATCATGAACCAAAGGTTTTGGTTTGTTTGTTTGTTTGGTTTTTTTAGGTCTCAACATATTTCTCCTGACTCCTGGATGTGTGTGTGTGTGTATGTGTGTGTGTGTGTGTGTGTGTGTGTATCTTAATTGCGGTACGATGTTCATAAGTTAACCCTTTTAACCATTTTAAGTGTATAATTCAGTAGTATTAAGTACATTCACATTGTGAGCAACCATCACCACTACCCATCTCCAGAAACTTTGGTCATCCCTAACTGAAACTGTGCCTATTGAACAATTATTCCTGGGCACCTGGGTGGCTCAGTCAGTTAAGGGTCTGCCTTTGGCTCAGGTCATGATCTCAGGGTCCTGGAATCAAGCCTGGTGTCAGGCTCCCTGCTCGGCGGGAAGTCTGCTTCTCCCTCTCCCTCTGCCCCTCCCACTCATGCTCTTGCTCTCTAATAAATGAATAAAATCTAAAAAAAACACAAAAAAACAATAATTCCCTACCCTCTACCCCCCTCTCAGCCTCTGTAACCACCATTCCACCTCTGTCTCTATGAATCTGACTGCTCTAGATACCTCACATAAGTGAAATCGTACAGTATTTGTCCTGTGTCTGGCCCATTTTATTCAGCATAATGTTTTCAGGGTTCATCCTTGTTGCAGCATATATCCCCAAAAGGTTTCAAGTTTGAAAAAAAAATAAAAGTATTGTTAAGCAGTTAATGGTTAATAACTGAGATATCCATTCTAAATGAATTTTATAATATATTTCATTTGAATTAATGTATCATTAGTGTTGATTATGGTGAATCGAAAACCTTGTGTATGGTGCATTTATGCTTATTTTATAAAGTCTGAGGCATTGCCTTACAATTTTAAAGGGTTAGTGAAGTTGCTATATTATCACCAGTTTAATCCTTATGCTGTGTATCCATACGTTAGTTCCTACTGTATTTTCTTAGGAAGGTGGTATCCAGTGTAATACTGCTTAATGGGAAATGTGGTCTACTACATAATACTAGCGTCAAGGTGAGTATAATAATTATCTAAACCACATCATTTTCTGCATGACTTTCCTAGGTCAGTGGCAATGATTTTTCTCGAGTTTCACTTTAATACAATCTAAAAATCTGAGTTCATCAAATTAAAATAGTGAAAATTCTAGCAATCACACTACTGGATATTTACCCAAAGAATACAAGAACACTAATTCAAAAGGATACATGCATCCCTATGTTTATAGCAGCATTATTTACAATAGCCAAGATATGGAAACAGCCCAAGTGTCCGCTGACTGATGAAGATACACACACACACACACACACACACACACACACACACATGGAGGAATAGTATTTAGCCATAAAAAGAATGAAATCTTGCCATTTGCAGTGATGCAGATGGAGCTAGAGAGTATTATGCTAAACAAATTAAATCAGAGAAGACAAGTACCATATGATTTCACTCATATGTGGGATTTAAGAAATAAATAAGCAAAGGGAAAAAATAAGAGAGAGAAACAAATCAAGAAACAGACTCTTAACTATAGAGAATAAACGGATGGTTACCAGAGGGGAGGTGGGCAGGGAGATGGGTTAAATAGTTGATGAAGAGTAAGGAGTGCACTTGTGATGAGCAGGGGGTGATGTGTGGAAGTGCTGAATCACTGTATTGCACACCTGAAACAGAACACTAACTGGAATTAACTAACCGGAATTAAAATAAAAACTTAAAATTAAAAAAGTCTTTTAATAGTGAAAATCACATCTTGTTTTCTTGTAGCCCTCTATTATGCTTTCCCTCCACTTTACAGTTCTCTAGCCCTGATCAGGCAAAATCCTGTCCATATTCCCAAGAGATTGGGACCAAGGGAAAGGTCACTGAATTTAAGTGAGCCTCTGATCAAGGCTGAGAACATTTTAAGATCACAGTTTTTCACTTTCTGGCCCAGTGGAATTGGCAGATTGGAGATAGTTATGGCAAGGAAAAATAGACACTAAGCATCTGGCATAGACTAAGGTCAACTATTTGGATAAGACAGCATCCCAAAGCACACAGATAGCAGGAACACAGCATTATAGACAGAGAAGACCATATCCTACCCTTTGAAAAAAGCCAACGGTCCTTCCTTAGTGAGCATTGTCATGGCGCAGTTGGGCACACTCGTGTACTGTCCTGGGGGAGAATTAACAAATCGGGTTTTTACCACATCCACTGGCGAGGACAGGACTGTTGTGCAAAATCCGGCACTGAGAGCTGACACGAAGTGGCAGGGTAAGTCGTCTAAAATGGATCAATGAAACAAGTCAGCAGCAGACTTTTGGAAGAAGCTTCTAGTTTTTAGTTATCTATCAGATCCTTGGAAACTTGATGGTATCAGGAGACCAACGTGGATGTCTTATAAATAAATAAAATTATAATCAGGAAGGTTTTACTTACCCTTATCAAAAAAGATGACAAAGAGTACATGGCACAGTGGATTATAAGTGTTTTAGGAAAATACCCCGTGAGTCTGCTCTGTGCGCCCTTCGGGAATGGGTTAATGCCTGAGACATAGGCATCTAATAGTTTTTCATTGAATTGAAGTCCTTGCCCAGGGAAAATTTCAATGTCTCTAGAACCTGTTAGACTATCTTAGGAACCTGTCCAATGGTACTACTTTTTGGAGGAAAACACTGATGAGCTCCTTATGTAACCAGCTCATTTGGATATAGTGTGGGATGGGCCCACCTCCTGAGTTCTGCTGTATAAAGAAGCAGCTTCTAACTGAAGTCCCGGATAGTAGTATTAAGTGAGACTAATGCTGATGTAAGAATATAGTTACACTTTCTTTTTCTTGCAAAAAAAATTGTTGCAGCAAAGCTTCTAAAACTTAGTGTTTTGGGGTTTTGTTTTTCGCTTCAAAGTTCTGTCTAGTGTTCACGATTACTTAACTTTTTAACTGTTATAAATAAGGGATTCAGTACAACGTGGCTAGCGAAGCTCCAGGATGAAAATGTAAATGTGCAGACCCACGGGTTACATATCTAAGAGGAAGTTACCTGCTAGGAGTTTGTTTTTCACAAGGGCCGCCTTCATTAGGTCATAGGTGACTAGCTCTGTACAATTGATGATGACATTTCTTGTCAGATTGGGAGTAGTCCCTAGAAAAAAGAAAATGTACAATAGCTCCATTATATGATAAGGTGCTAACAGGATATATATGTTTTAATAATTATCAAATTCGCCTTGAAGTCACTTACCCTTCCAAAGGCCTGTCAGGCCTTCGGTCGTTGCTATGATCCTGTAAGCGTGGTAAGTCCCGGTGTAGCGAGGTTTGAGGCCGTGCAGATGACTCTGCGCTTGAAGTCGGACCTTCACGACCTCCGTGGGTTGCCCGATGAACACCGCCACTCCTCCAGTCGTCAGACCAGCTGCGATCTTGCTTCCTAAACTAGCTGTTGCTATCCAGAGAGAAAAGATATTTGTCAAGCAAAAAGGAAAAGAAGAGGGGAAAAAAAAATGAAGACCCAGAGTGCTACTCTATGTCACTTTAATTTTCGTATTACTGTATCTTTCTATCTTTTCTGTTTCCCTCAAGCTCGTGCATGTGCTGACCAGGTACTGAGTCTGCGCTGAATCACCTTAGGGCTAGCAACGTCCAAGTTGACTGGAACTAAAAATAAATAAATAAAGACTTTCAAGGACAAAGAAGACACAAATGCCTATTTAAACAGTGCTTAGTTCTCTCCTATATTTAGCTCTCTTTTTCAGTATTTTCCAACTGGGAGGAGGTACCAGTCACCAAGGATGCTTAGACTTCCTCTCGTCAATGGTAATATTCATTAGTGGATTTAGGGGTCTTAGGAAAGTCCCAAGTGGGCAAACTGCCCCCACATGGGATGCCAAGTGGTATTAGGCTACAACCCATTACAAAGGGAACAAAAATAAAAAGAAAGAAGCGAAGCAAGTATTTTTTGATTTGAAAATTTGAAAAATAAGCTTAGGTTTCTCAAGACAGATTTATTTAATAAACTATAAATAGTCTTGGAGCTTCCCTCCACTGTGCTCATTCCTAACATTAAGGTACGGATCAAGCACATTTTACTCATCAAGGACTTTCTCAGTCTGTTTCCTAGTCTGTAAAACAGAGATAATAATATCTATCTCATAGAGTTATTGTGTGAGTTAAAATAATATTAACATAGCACATAATATACTGTCCTGCATACAGAAAGTAAGTTATTTTCATAACCATATGATTGTACTCTTTTCTCCTCATACTTGTCCAGGAGCTGAGCATATAATAGATAACCATCTTTTAATTGGCAAGGTCACGTGATTACAATTCCCTTCACTTTGGGCCCGCATTTATAATCTTATTTCGATGCATTCATCCTGTCCTCCAGTCCCCTTCTCATTTCCCTGTCAAGCCCTTTGAGAGAGAGGCTATATTTTCTGGCTTCATTTCTCACGGCCCTCCTCAGAGTTCCTCTTCAATCCTCCACAATCCAGCTTCCATCTCCACCACTCCCCTGTGATGTTTTGGCGAAGGAGACCCACGGGCTCCTGTTGTTAGGCACACCCATCACCTTTCAGTCCTTTCCACACTAGATCGCTCCATCCTACCGATGGTTCGTCCTGTAACTCCCTGGAGTCTGGCCCAGATATTTCTCCTAAGCTCATGTGTTGACTGGATGTTACTTGTTGACACATCTTCAAGTAATGTCTTACCTTCCCCCTAAGACAGTTTCCATATTCCTTCCCTCCTTGAGTGGTACCTTTAGCCAGAACCTCAGAGGCCATCCTCCATCCCAGCCTTTCCCTTACGCCTTACTGCCAGCTGCCTACCAAGTTCAGTTAGTTCACTTCCTAAATCTTTCTGATCCCTCTTCTCCTTCCCTATTGCCATTGTTGTAGCCTACCCTGATCGTTTCTTACTTTCTAACTTACCCCTTCTTGCCTTTTTCCTATACATCTAGATACTGCTGCCAAAGTGATCTTTCAAAAATATAAGTGGTTTATGGCACTTTCCTGCTTAACATTTTTCAATGACTTCCCATCACTGTAAGGACAAAATCTAAACTTCTTAGCATGGTCTGCAAGGTTCCTTGTGACCTGGTTCCCTCCCTGCCAACATGTCCTCCCTCTCTGCCCTGTGTGTTCTTGCCACTCCTCTCTGAGCCTTCGTACATGACCTTCACTCTACTTGAAAGGCTTTTCCTTGCCACTTCACCTTACTACACCTATCGGTCCTTCAAGATTCTATTCAGACATTAGTTCTTCAGGAAAATCTTGCCCAACCATGCCCCCAAGGCTAGGTAAAATATTCCTCTTCCATGTGCCCAACATCCTGTAATTACTTCTCACAGAGCATGTGTCATAGTACATACTCATCTATTAACCTATTTACAGCTCATAGCTCTTGCCTAGACAGACATCTATAATCTATGCATCTAACACAGTTTCTGGCACATGGCAGCTCAATAAAGCTAAGGAAATGCATGGACTAGGCATAACATACAATACTGCCAAAATATGTCCTATTAATTTAGTATATAAAGTACTCAACAATTGGTTAGAACAATCAACTGTGAAGAAACTACCAGAACGCACAGCTTTACGTCCTTTGTGATTCTTCTCTTGCTACATCTACAGATAGGACAATGCAGTATTGATCTCAGAGCATCTAGACTTTACTTTGAAACTGTGTAGAATAAACTCATTATATGTTTGTATAGCTAATATTTATAACTTGTCCCATAAAGCTAGGTAATCCCAAGTCCACTTTTTCTTTTTTTTCTTTTTAAGAAAAGCAGACTGCTACATGCAGCACCTCATCGGATGTGTCTGGAGCCTTGGAAGCTTGACTACCTTACATTCTTCTGCAAATGGACCTTGAGAGCTTGTTTGGACATTCTAGCAGGGGAGCTCAGCTACTCCTATACCCTTGACCAAAGAACGATCTTCCTCTATCGGGGAAGGTCATTGTCCTTGACCATTTGGGGAAATTCGAGTTAAACATTATTCTGCAGCTCATCCACCTTCTCCAGATTGATGTCCAAATTAGGCCCAAAACTTCCATGACTGACCAGGTGATTTTTATAAGTATAAATCTGCATCTGAAAAATCGATTTTGCACATTTCCTTTTCTTTCTCTGAACAATGAATACGAAGCTAATATTGGAAGTCTGCTTGCAAATTTGTTAGGAAGACCACTATCCTGCATGTAACATTGCTTGAACAGCAGAGCTGAGCCCAGCACATGTCTCTATCTGCCCCTCCCAGGAATGCTCATTGCTTACTTTCTTTCCCTGTGCTGAAGAACTCCTGCACGGTGTCATAGAGGCCAATCCTAAGAGAGGCAAAGCTTATTTGTCTCTGGAGACCAGCAGGCAGTCCACTATAGAGTTTCATTGGTCCTTCTGTTTTTGCCAGAGTGGTGATTGTTCCCAGGACACCTTTATACCTAATGGCTTTGGAGGTCTGGCATTCACCTTGAATCTGGAAATGAGAAAGGTACGGGTCAGAGGGAAATGAAAATTGAGTAAGGAGGTCCTACTTGGTGAGGAAAAAACAAAGACTGGCAACAGGCTGTCCTCTGTGGAGAAACCTTAAGCCAAGATTTTTCTCACTGTTTTCAGTTCCTTTTCCCTTCTCAGCATCTTCTCTCTCTCTCTCTCTCTCTAGAGAGAGAGAGAGAGAGAGATTGAGCTACAAGGTGCATTTTGAACATTCCAACCCTCCCTGTATAAATCCTCCAGAACCCCTAAGCAGTAGATGGGAAGGTGCCCCTACCAAATTAAGGAAGGCAAAGAACCTGACTTGTAAACTCCGGAGAGGCTGGTAGTCTTAGCTCCTAGAACATTTAGTGCACCCTAACTTTGGGGGCTCAGGCAGTAGTCATGGTCAACCTATCTTCCGTGGCTTCTTGCGGTTCTTCTGTTAATCTCAGAAGCTCCAGTTTCCCACCCGAATGAATCCAGGTCTGTGCCAAGCCCACACCGTTAAGGGGGCCACCCGCCCTACCTGAGGATTACACCAAAGCCGTTATCAAAAGGGCGCACAGAATAGGTGTCCCCTCTCTGCCCTGAGACACCTCCCCATCATCTCGCTCGCTACCTGGAGCCGGACTTTGGCGGTGTCCAGCGGGAAGGTGATCACATCCGCCGCACAGGCCGCCACGCCGGCTGAGAAGATCTTGACCGTCATCGTCGGGCGCACGTCGGAGGCTGTCGGGCCCACCATCTTCGCTCCAAGGCGGAGCGACGAGCGGGCGCAAGGACGGAAGGACTCGGGCCCCCACAAGGTGGGATTTCTCTCTGCCTTTCCACTCCTGTCCCGCCGGGACAAGCACACCGGCTCGCTGCCTTCGGGGGAGCGCAGCAGAGGGGCCGAGCCGGGCGCGAGTGCCAGGAGGAGCCGGGGCGCAAAGGCTGCCAGCACCTGCGCGCCCTGCCGGCGCGGGGGCACTTATGTAGCGGGCCATTCCGGGGCGGCCGCTCGCCAGGTCTCGGCGGACCCGCGCGTGGGAGCTGGAGGGGGCGTGCCCCGGGGCTCCAGGTCCCTCCCACCCGCGTCCTCAACGCGCGCCTGCGGAGCGGCTCCCGCGCGAAAGCCCACGCCGCGCACCGGGCCGTCTGCTCTCCGCGTGTCGGGGGCGGGGCACCGCAGCGGGCACCCCCGCACCTGGCTGCGTGCCCTCCGCTGGGACAGAGAGCTGCTGGGGGCTCCCTAAACAAGCGCGATCTCGGGTATCCTGGTAAAAAGTCCTGCAGAGCTGGAGCTCTCCGAAGCGAGAGTGGGGCGCCCCTTTAATTCCTCTGACTCCCCTGGAACCTTGCAGGCATCTTCTCGGCTTGCTTTCCTCTATTAACTTCTCATCTTCCTTTCTTCTTTGCAACCACCAAATCCAGACCCGGAAAAATCCCAGGCAGAAACCAAGAACACTCAGAACTTTTTTTTTTTTTTTTTAAAGATTTTATTTACTTATTTGACAGAGAGAGACAGCCAGCGAGAGAGGGAACACAAGCAGGGGGAGTGGGAGAGGAAGAAGCAGGCTCCCAGCGGAGGAGTCTGATGTGGGGCTCGATCCCAGAACGAGGGATCATGCCCTGAGAAGAAGGCAGACGCTTAACGACTGCGCCACCCAGGCGCCCCAACACTCAGAACTTTTGAAAAAAATAAGGTGTTTCATTTGAACATTTTGTGTAAGAGGATGTCAGGTGAGATGATTGACATACTAGAAAGCAAATAGCAAATGGCTAAAGTGCTATATAAAGTGAGATGTAACTTGCTCCTTCTAATTTCTTTTCTTAGGAGAGTGCAGTGGAAAGGACATTGTCAGGTCCCTCGGCTGCAGCTCTGCTGCTCCCCTTCCCTGGGTTAGTCATCTTTACCCCCACTTTTTGCTTCCTTCTGAGTAAAATGCGTGTCCAGATACGTCCCCAGGTGTGAAATCTACTGCTAATTTACCTAGAGTGATGCATTAAATATTGCAAAGTGTGTTTGATGTGGGAGGAGGAGCTTTTCTTACTTCTGTCATTGTGCAAAGATTTATTGTGAGTGTTCATTTATTCTTTTGGTTCAAGAGCAGAGAAAATGAGGTACAAACCCCCTAGAGAATAGTTTCCAAATACCCTGTGAGAACAGGCTGTATGTACTGTATGTACTGTACTGTTTAAGAAGCCATTCCTAGGGGACTTCCAAGGGAGGCATGCTTGAGGGATGTCGAGGAAGTCAATGGTCAAGGTAGGATGGGCTCTGGAGAAACAGAGGGGAGAGGTGACAGTGGGTGTTCTCTGCAAGCAGCTGTTGAAATAAAGAGCAGCTGAGGCAGGTAAGTGGTGCGTATGAAGGCAGAGATTTGGGGAAAGCAGGGCGAATATATGGGAATGTGTTCTGTGGGCCTGCCTGAGACACTGGGTGATGGGGAAGAAGGAGAGAGCCAGTATAAGAAGATGGTAAAAGATGAAATTCTAGAAGCCCAACAAGGCTAGCTTGAGGGTTGACCCTGAAAGTCTGTTCCGAATGTGGATTTATGTTATCACCTCACACGTGGACAGTACTTTGCAGTTTGTAAAGTGCTGTCACATAAATGTCGTATTTAATATTGTAGACAGGACAGCCTTATGAATGATTGGATATAGAGCCAAAGATTTTTCAGAGATAATTCTAAGTTTAAGAACACGGGTAGTAGGTTCAGTGATGGTGACAGCTGATTGTCATGAGATGGTAACGAGAGGTGATTTTAGGGGCAAGAAGTTGAGATCAGCTTTTAGAGTCTTGGAATTCTTTGAAGAGAGGGGTGTTTATCATAGGTAAATAGCTACCATAGGAAACCACGTATAACATGCTAAAAGAGCAGGAAAACAGAACCAGGAGGCATTTGAGAGTCAGCAATATGGATGTGATGAAAGAGGGTACACTTTAAACGGCACTGAGAACAATAGGACTAGGCAAAGGGTCATGGGCCAAGATGTGGGGGTACCCAGAGTTATAGTCTGGGAAGAAGGGCCTCGTCAAAGGTAAAATTTTGGTGTATCTGGTCATGGAACCATGGTACTTGAGAATATAATTCAAGGAAGGGTGGGGTCTTGACTAGCGTGAAGTTTAGAAGAAATGTCGAAAGAGGACAGAAATGAAGAAAAGCCTGTAGGGTTTGGCTCTAACACTATTGGTCACCTTAGGGAGTGCACCGTGGTGGAGTCATTAGGGTGAGGCTGATGGCTAAGCAGAGATTGAGAATGTTGGGTATAGTGTGACTAGATGTAAAGGGGGGGCATTTTTCCTAGCTAACTCTAGAGAGTTAGCTATCAACTGGTTAGTCCTCAACCCACAACCCGACCCTAACCTGAATCGTTCACAATGTTCCACCTGCAGTGGTTTTAAAGCATAATCACACATTCCTCCCATTAAAGGGTGAGGGTCCATGTCCCTTCCCCTTGCATCTGGGCAGGCGTGTGAATGCTTTAACCAACAGAGTAAGACAGAACTGATGCTCTGTGGTTTCTGAGGCTAGATCATGAAAGTCCTTTCGGTTTCTTAGTCGCTTGGAACATTTGGAGTCCTGGGTCACCATGTAAGAAGCTCCTCCGAGGTGTCACACTGGAGAGACCCCACGTAGACACTTCCAGCCCTCCCCACCAAGGCGCCAGACATGAGAATGCAGCTATCTTGGATTCTGCAGATAAACGCACGTACCCGCTGATAACCACGGAGTCATCTCTGTCCATGTCACAGAAGAATCATTCAGCTGAGCACTACCCAAATTTTTGACCCATGAAATTCTGAGATATAAGGGAATGGTGGCTGTTTTAAGTGGGAACACCACCTTTACTTTTTTGAGAAGTTGGGGGTGGCATGCCCTGTCTCTTCGCCCTTTCCTCCGACACCACTGCTTCCTGATGAAGCGTTGGAGGCGGTGCGTGGGTATGGACTTTTTAGATTTGGACTACAGATTTTGGATTTGTACTATACGGTACATTTTTGAAGGAGAAACAGGGCAAACTGAAAGTTGGTTTGCTTCCAGGAGGCGCATGTTTGCATGTTTCAAAGGCGGGGTATGATAGGGGCGCCTGGGTGGCTCAGTCCTTAAGCATCTGCCTTTGGCTCAGGGTGTGATCCCAGAGTCCTGGGATCGAGCCCCACCTCAGGCTCCTCCGCTGGGAGCCTGCTTCTTCCTCTCCCACTCCCCCTGCTTGTGTTCCCTCTCTCGCTGGCTGTCTCTCTCTCTGTCAAATAAGTAAATAAAATCTTAAAAAAAAAAAAAAAAAGGCTGGGTATGATAAACCAGAAGAGTGCGTGAAATGAAAGCCATTAGAAGGGAAGGAAATATGAGGAAAAGAACCATTAGAAATAGGAGAGTTTCTTTCTTTCTTTCTTTCTTTTTTCAATATTCTCATTTTGATTTAGGAGAAGGCATGTCAAAGTGTGTTTATTCAATAGTGAAAACAGCAAAATAGAGAGGGTTCAACAAAGATCATTAACAATGCAATAAAGAGGTTGAGATATCCAAATTCAAGCCAACAAGGTAAGCATTTGGAAAATGAAAAGCCCTTTTTTTCAACAACTTCACGAATACTTGGCTAGAAACAAGACAAGAAATAAGAAATAGGAAGGTTTCAAACAGGTGAGAACAGGTGGAAAGAGGGGACTTGTGGTGGGATAAAGAGACTGACTTATCTGAGACCATAAGGAAGGACAGACGGGGCCCTGGGATATTAATAGACATGGTCAGTTAGAGACCCCTGCAGGAGAGAGTAGCAGCTTAGTTCAATGGTGACTGAGCACCTGAGATGTGTGAGACATAATGCCAACATTCAGGGTCTGAGAAGAAGCAGAAGTCAAGCCTCATGTGAGGAGACCCTCATGAGAGGGTCACAGGAGCTCAAGACCCAAGATGGTTCTAGATGCCAACGAGCAGGCTACGTCACCCCTTCTGAGAGGCCAGGGAAGTAGGAGAAAGTTTACCTCAAGTTGGAGAGAGTAGTGTAGAGGGTGGTGTCCCCAAAGGGTCAGACTGCTCTTCTGGCACAAAGAAGAAGAGGTGAAGAATAGGTCAATGTGAGCAAGGGTAACAGACTTTTTATAACGTGGCTCAGGAGTGGCGGCAAGTTCCTAATGTACCAAAAGCCTTGTTTCCTCTTTGAAAATGCAGAGCAACGTTTACAACTGTACTTGCTCAAACTGTGGCCGGTCGGGAATCACTGAACAAAATGGCTCCATATTCAATAAGAAAGGATAATGCTATGCATTTGAATAATGTTCTACACTTTCCCATACTTCTCTCATGAACGGCGAGTAGGAAACACCATGTTGTAGTTGTATAGATAACTGGGCAAATTACAGAAGAGACAATTTATAAAAGAAGAAATACAAATTTTAAAAATAGAGGGGATATATTTCAAATCATTAATAAAGTAACGTGCCTTTTTTACCTAATAAATTAATACCTTGTCTTTATCAAAATTATAATTATAATAACATTTACATATACATTTTAATATCATAAAATTAATTTATAAATCTACATAAATGACTTAAAAACAAATTGTGAATGTTAAAATTATGATAACTGTAATATCAATACTATATTAATGATGGCATTATAAATTTGCATAATTCTTTTGGAAAACAGTTTGGCAGTATGCATTGAGCAAAGATAACATCCATATCCCTTGATCTAAAAATTCTACTTCTGGATATCTGCCCTAAAATAATTAGCCAAAATGTGAAAAAGTCATATACAGGATGATGTCTATTACAGCTTAATATTTATAATAGCAAATTCCTGGGCACACCTCTGTCAGTTGGGATTCAGATGTGCGTCCCTGGGTTTGTCTGAAGAATTATGCATAGTAATGATTTATAGGTGTCCACGTGTACGCATGGATATGTAAACGGAAGGAGACTGCCCTTAGGAATTGGGAAAGTCGGGAGAGGACCGGAAGGGGTTTTCTTGGTCCAGCCCAGCCCAAAGACAGACTACCAAGCTGTGTGTTAAGGGAGAAAATACTCTGTTTTCACTCCAAAGTTGTATAGCACCGTAAGTAAGAGAAAGAGGCCCACCTTCGAATTCTATCCAAGATACTTACTAGCTGAGTGAGTGTGGACAAAGTGCTGCTCTGAACTCAAATTCTTCACTTTTACAATGAATCTTCCTGCATCATTAGGTTGTCTTATTAACGGATCACTCTTTGTGTTTACCACCAGGTGTACATAATTGTCATAAGCCTATGAAAGATTTATCCACTTCGTGCACTTAACAAATACTTATGTAGCATGTAACAAGTGCTAGACACTGTTCTAAGCACTTTACAAAATTTAACACACTGAAGTCCTCATTATGGCCCTTTTTAAAAAGTACTGCCGTTATCCAACTTCACAGGTCAGGGAACTCAGAGGCTCAGAGCACTTAAGAAACTTCTCCACCATGTAACCACTGAATGGTACACTTAGGGCCTGTCTCACCCCCAAAACCTCTGCCACTATGTGATACCCAAACCTCCTTCCCTACATATTTATGACACAATACTTTCCTATGCTTTGAAGGTGTAGAATGGCTAGGGATACTCATATATTTTCTTAATAAATCATATAAAAAGTTTCCAAAAAGTCACATTAAATATATACCCTTTACTTAGTTTTTATACATTATGAGGGGATTTACAAAGAAAAGAATAAACATTGCCATATATCTACTTTTAAAAATCACTTAATTTCTTTTTTTTAAAGACTTTATTTATTTATTTGAGAGAGAGTGAGAGAGAGAGAGCATGAGAGTGGGGGGCAGCAGAGGGAGTGGGAGAAGCAGACGCCCCGCTGAGCAGGGAGCCCCATGTGACTCAGTCCCAGGACTCTGGGATCATGACCGGAGCTGAAGGCAGACGCTTCACCGACTGAGCCAACCAGGCGCCCCCCAAATCACTTTATTTCATTTGTTCCTGATTCTGTGATGCAGCTATTACGTCGGAGAAGCAGGACGGGGACCCAGATCTCTTGACTGAGGACAGCCAGGAGCGGCATGAAGGTGAAATGGGGCCAGTCCAGCTGAAAGTCGGCCTTGAGGCTCCCGGTGTGGTGTGTCGGGGCTCCTGGGCTCTATGCCGGTGAGGACCCGGTTGCTGGGTTAGAGGTCATGGCCCAGTTCCAGGACCCTCTCCCTCCCCCATCCCTCCTCCCAATCTTCCAGACAAATGGAAATTTCAGAGTGGGGCATTCTGCCTGGCAGAGAGGACTTGGTGAAAGGTCATGATTGCAGCCCTAGTGTGAATGTGACAGGGACACCAGGGGAAGGAGCAAAGACTAACTGAGGTTACCTTGGAAGTGTTCTTTGTGAGGTCTGTGGTTGTTGCTTGGGTTTGCCTGTTTCCAACACTGCACGGAAGTCAGAGACATGCCAAGAGGCCTTGGCCAGACTGTGAATAGCCCCACGGCAGCCCCTGTGTGGCAAGATGTCAGGGAAAGACGCAGCCCTGACACTAAAGAAAAGATGGATTTTTATGTCGTCCATGGCATGACGGAGCAGGGCAAAGTAAAGAAATGACTACCTTGAACTATTTTCACTTTGTTGTTGGAGTCTGGTGCGTGAAATGCCAAGGGGGTGGGTGACGGAGAACCTCCCCGGTGTCGCTCACACCTGAGGTGCTCAGGGAGCTGGGTCTGGAGGGAAGAAGACGAGGGACAACATCTGGAGTAGATGCGCTCTGGGTCATGTGCAAATATGTTTGTGTGCTTAAAACTCCATAAACGTTCTCTCTCCTACACTTTACTTGTGTGATCATTAGGGAACACATGGGTGACTGATTTTAAAATGTCCGAATTTCACAGATAAGAAAATAAAGTTTCCTCTGCATTATTTTCCTACCATCTGCTGAATGACCTTTTGATGATGCTCCCGGACAGCTTCTTTGCAGAGCTGAATTCCATAATGAGATAGCTCTTTTGGAGTTTTGTTTACTTAGAAGCTCTCCTTTAGCATTCTGGATCTTTCCCTTTTGAGGTGTTGCCTCTTTGTTTAGATCCTTTGCTAACCTCTCTTGTTGAATAGTTCTTGGCAGGGAATGAAGGGGGTTGGTTGGCATTTGGGGTATCTATTCATTGAGCAGAGCTGTTCTACCATTCTAGCTGTTCTAACATTCTACCTGTTTATGCAATGAATGTGATTCCATGTGCATTTATTGAGCACTGGCTGCATGCACTGTGCTAAGGTCTGAGCAGACAGACACATTAATATGTGATTACTATATAACATGCCACGTGCAGTGTTAGAGATGTACCCAGGTGATTGTAGAGCAGAGAAGGAGGGTATCCGACCCAGACCTAGGCATTCGGGAGGCTTCCAGAAGAAGGCACAGATAGGATCCAAGTCTTGAAGAGTGAGTAGGAATTACCCAGGCTAGAGATGTGGAGAGCAAGGTCACCTCAGGTAGATGAGACAGCATAGCCAAGACATGGAGCCAAGGAACAGCATAGTAAGTTTGGAGAAATAAACCTTATTGGTATTTCTGGACCATAAAAGGCAAGGTGGGACCAAGCAAAAGATGAGACTTGAGCCTAAGGAGGCGGGGCAACTCTGGGAGGCTTTGATCCCATCATCTTGTAATTAACGAGGAGGTTTTAAACATGGAGTTGACAAAGTTAGGTGTATGTTTTAGATAGATTTATGTGGCTTTGGGGGCATTCTTGAGGACCGTGAGGAAGAATCTGCCCCATGCCTCTCCCTCCCTTCTGGTGGTTTGCTGCCAGTCTCTGGAGGTCGAAGCACCATCCTGATCTCTGCCCTCACTTTACATGGTGTCCTTGGGTGTGTGTGTCTGTATCCAAATTTCCCCTTTTTATAAGGACACCAGCCCCCACTAATAACCTCATCTATTTTTTTATCTAATAAAAATTGTATATACTTAAGGTATACAACACGATGGGGTGCCCAGGTGGCTCAGTTGGTTAAGTGTCTGCCTTCGGCTCAGGTCATGATGTTGGGGTCCCAGGATTGAGCCCTGCATCAGGCTCCCTGCTCAGAAGACTCCCCGCTGCCCCTCCCCTGCTTGTGCAGTCTCTCTCTCTCTCTCTCCCTCTCTCTCTCTCTCTCGTGCGTGCATTCTCTCTCTTCCCAGACCACTGCAATAAAGCAAATGTCACAATAAAGCTAGTCAAATTAAATTTTTGGTTTTCCAGTGCATGTAAAACTTATGTTTATACTGTCGTCTATTAAGTATGTGATAGTATTGTCTAAAACATTAATGTGCATACCTTAATTTTAAAAGATTTCATTGCTCAAAAATGTTAACCATGATCTGAGCTTTCAGCAATTTGTAATCGGTGATGGCAGATCACCATAACAAATACAATAACAATCAGAAAGTTTGAAATATTGCAAGAATTACCAAAATGTGATGCAGAGACCAAAGTGAGCAAATGCCATTGGAAAACTGGTTCACAGAGTTGCCACAAACCTTCACTTTGTAAAAAAAATGAGGTATCTGCGAAGCCCAATAAAGCAAAGCACAATAACACGAGGTATGCCAGGACATATACATAGTGAGATGATGGCTACAGTCAAGCCAATAACACGTCCGTCTCCTCACATAGTTACCATTGTTTTCTTTCCTTGTGGGGAGAGCAACTGACATCAACTGTTGGCAGATTTCCAGTATTCGATACAGTATTATTCACCACATCATGCTGTATGTTAGATGTCTAGACCTGTTCCTCCTACGGAACTACAACTTTGTACCCTCTGGCCAACATCTCCCCATTTCCCCCACCTTCTTGTCTCTGGTGACCACTGTTCAAATCTCAGCTTCTGTGTATTTGACTTTATAAATTCCCACATGTAAGTGAGGTCACGCAGTTTTTCCTTTCTGTGTCTGGCTTATTTCACTCAGCATCACGTCCTCCAAGTTCATCTCTGTTGCTTAATGACCTCATCTTAATTTAAGTAATTACATCTGCAGCAACCCTATTTCCTAATAAAGTCACATTCTGAGATACTGGGGGTTACATCTTTACCATATGAATTTGGTGGGGAGAGGAACATAATTCAACCTGTCCACAGGTGCTAATGACAAGCTGCAGAGGCCTCTTTCAGCAAACCTGAGTCTTATAAGTCACCCTTGCGTTACAAAGGAATAAATAGAAAAACAGGGGGACGCCTGGGTGGCTTAGTCATTAAGTGTCAGGCTTTGGTTCAGGGCATGATCCCAGGGCATGATGATCTGCCTGTAGCTGGGAGCCTGCTTCTTCCTCTCCCACTCCCCCTGCTATGTTCCCTCTCTCGCTGGCTGTCTCTCTCTGTCAAATAAATAAAAATAAAATCTTTAAAAAAAGAAAGAAAAAGAAAGAGGAAATATGATGGCAAAGAGAACTTCTCTCTTCAGGAGCCAGAAGAAGATGTAAGACAAATATCATCGCCTATTAAAAAGGACGCAAAGAAGACATGAATTTGTGGGGGTGGGGGTGGGGAGGAAGGAGCAGAAAGTCCAAAGAAAAGTCATGCCGAGATGAAAATAGAGGGTGAAAGGCAGACAAGTCGAGAAGAAAAGGGACCCACGGGAGGTAAGAAAGAAAGGCAGAAAAATCAAAATTTCAGTAGCCAAATGGAAATCTGATTTGGTGGAGGAATCACAGAATTTCCATAGGGCTACTTAATGTTTCAAAATATTATTTTATAGGTTTTTTTCCTCCCTATGTTTCCCCCTTAGCCTTCATCTCATTCAAGTAGGTAGCTGACTCTATGCTTAATGTTCTAGAAGGGTAGATAGAACAGTAGGGTGGGATGGACAGGTTGTCCTGAAAACCCTCTTTCCAGCTTTTGTCTTCACGAACCCAAGTCCCATGGGGCACCTGGGTGGCTCAGTCGTTAAGCGTCTGCCTTTGGCTCAGGGCCTGATCCCAGGGTCCTGGGATCGAGCCCCGCATCGGGCTCCTCTGCTGGGAGCCTGCTTCTTCCTCTCCCACTCCCCCTGCTTGTGTTCCCTCTCTCACTGGCTGTCTCTCTCTGTCAAATAAATAAATAAATAAATAAATACATCTTAAAAAAAAAAAAAAAAGAACCCAAGTCCCAGGAAGAGAGAGGGTGTTTGGT
The DNA here is from genome assembly GCF_017311325.1 of Ursus maritimus. Taxonomy (NCBI): domain Eukaryota; kingdom Metazoa; phylum Chordata; class Mammalia; order Carnivora; family Ursidae; genus Ursus; species Ursus maritimus. Next base: position 31,042,277 of record NW_024423453.1, read on the forward strand.
TAGAGGCAGAATGGCTTCCAGGAACAGTGGGACCCAGAGCAGACTGCCTCCCTCCTACCTGCCCCCCACCCTTGACACTGTAAGATCCCCAGCATGACCCGAGGATGCAGAAACCCCAGAATAACTAAGAATAAATTTTCTGCCAGGCCTTCAGGAAGGAGCAAGAATCAGAAATGAAGGTGCATCCGTGAATTTTCCACTGTCTTACAGGCACTCACTAATGGAATTTAATCAGTGATTAGAGAACAAACCAGAAAACTTCCCAAATGTAGAGAACATTGGACAGGAAAATAACGCTGATTAGAGATGATACACATGAAAAAGAGAATAGTGATTCAATTATAAGATATGCAAAGCCTGGAAATATCCAGATTCTTTAGTAAAAATTACTTGAACGAGTAGGCCGGCTCTAGGAATGGACCCAGGTCAGGTGCGGCCTTCCTGGCCCTGTGCCATGTCTGGCATCCTGCCCACTATGCTGTGGGACCAGGAGGGTGGCACTCGCTCCCTGCCTCCATCACCTGTGGGCAGGTCAGTGAGCCATTCCCTCCGCCACAGCTCCTGCGCTGGGGGCATCGGCCACCTTAGGGACCCCCCAGCTGGCTCTGCTCAGAGAGGAGCCCACAGATTTGACACCTCCCTTGTCCACAGCTTTCAAGCATGGCAACGACTTGGACAGATACAAGTAAGAGAATCAGTGGAAGAAGAATAGAAATCAAGTCATTATTAACCAGGAAATGCTATTGGGGGATAGAAATCCCTGCCGGAGAAGTCAGGACATAGAGAATAAAGCAAGATAGGACTGTAGGTGTATGGATTTCAGCAGCACTTCTGAGGAAGGGATGTGACTGTTTCCAGAGCATCGGAACCATCCAGCAAAGCATCCCCTCGGGGATAGCTGCCTGGTGTCTTGAGATTCCATTTGGGAAAACATAATGAAAATCTTCTGATACGAATGTGAAAATATGCCCATGTGTTATGGACATTTTGTATTTCAGTAGCATTCATCAGCCTTTCACTTCTGGTGGCTTATCCATCATGTCCTGTTTCAAGATGTTGTATTTTTATGCATTGAGTTATTACATAGCTGTCTGTTTGGATTACTGCCTTTCTTTGTGGCTTTATTAGCAAATTGTTTGGTTTGTTATGTAGATTTATCTAAAAACCACCAAGCATCCATATATACATTATACAGACTTCATTTTCTTACAGCAACTTTAATTTATTTTGCAATTCCCTGTATTTCTTTTGGAAGATCCAGCCACCTATGAAAGCCTGAATTCACCCAAGCTTCTACTTTTGTCATATCTTTTTTTATTGTGTGATGATTTTCATATATACGACTTTTATAATCTACTGGACAGAAGTTGTTACTCTGGTACGAAGGGCTAGGATAGTTTCCAATATGGACAAGTCTGTCTATAGTTTTATTTTGGATGTGATTCTATCCAGCAATCTGCCCTTGTTTATTTCCTGTTTCTTGGAAACTGGGCACTCTATTTACTATTTCAAATATTAGTATTTTTTCTAGTAGTATGGACTCCAGCCTATATTGAGCTGAACATCACTGGTGTATATATTGTCAATAGTTTTCTCATTTTTACAGTTTACTAGTTTAGGTTTCATAAGGTAAATTAAGCAGACATTATATGTGGATCCACTTACTAGCTCTAAATGCAGTTTGTCTTAAAGTCCATGATCTTGAATAAATGGAAACCAGATAAAAAACGGTCATTAGTAGGTTGCCATATTAAAACAAACCTAAGAGTTCATTATATCTAACTATGTGGAGGACAAGCTTAAATATTTTGCATTCAAAAGAGAGAAAAAATTGTAGAAGATCCAGAAAAGGGTAATTTGAACTATATCAAAGTACTTACTTAGATGAATGAATTGATATTCATGGTATAGTGGTAATTGGGGTTTTCATACTCAAAGTTTAAGAAGTAAGTTTGGGCTACCTGGGTGGCTCAGCCGGTTAAGTGTTTGACTCTTGATTTCGGCTCAGGTCATGATCTCAGTGTTGTGAGTTCGAGCACCATGTTGCGCTCCACGGAGCCTGCTTAAGATTCTCTCTCGTCCTCTCCTGCTGTTCCCTCCACGCCCTCTCTTAAAAAAAAGTATAACATATGTTTTAAATGAACTCATTACTGTAGATAAATAACTTGACTGGGGCCAGTAGGCAACTCAACTAAATGGCCTTTTCCCCTTAGATCAACTGTTTGGTCCAGATATGCCTTTCCTAATTGGCAGTGTCTATTTCAGAGATTCTTGGCTTTGACCCTCTTCAGTGGATTGGATTCCCTTAGTTTCTAAGTTGTTTTGGAATCCAGATCTGTTGCTTATAGACTTTGTCATATATGCTCTTAATTTTAATCAACTAAAAGATTTAGTTCTTTAAATTTCAACCAGTTCTTTAAGCACCAACCAAAACTTTTACTAATGTAAATCATAATTTTTCATAATTTGGGGGTTGCTGACCTGGAAATGAACACTGAGACTTGCTATTATATAGACATTCACTAACTATTGACTTTTCTATTAACATGACTACAATGAAAAGAAAAAGAAAACCCTTGGCTCAGGAAAGTAGGAGAAATCATTGCTTTCTAGTACATTTTCTTAGACTCCAAATGTCTAACTTCCACATTTCCTCAAAGGAATTCTCTGCCCTGTAAATTATATGTTCTGAATTTTACAGGAATTAAATACTGTGATTTTTGAGAATTTAAGCTTGCCCTCTCTAGTGAAAATTCAACTCATAAAAAAAAATCAAGCAATGCATTTTGCACCTGCAGCATTATCACGGACCGTGAATAGAGTGGGCCAGCGGAGCTGAAAAACAGTGCGGGAGAAAACACTTGTAAAATGTCATCTCTTCTGGGCCTGCAAGTACTCTCTACCTTCCACCATACTCCTGGGATGGGAATTTAGGATAACTCCTTACCTGGCCTGGCCTGTCCCTGACCTGGCTGCGGCCCCTCTAGATCCTGGTCATCCTCTGGAGCTGGATCCTAAAACTACCCAAGTATGATGACTTGGAGTCACGTGCTGTTTCACTCTCCTTGTATGATTGAAAAATGTGTCTAACCCGTCCATCTTTTTAGACATTTATGATTAGCGTATAAATTCATTTAGAACAGAATTTTGTCATATCTGTTTGTTTACTTCATATTTCCTTCATCCTTTAGCATAGTGCTTTATATAAGTAGGGGGTCAATATATATTTCATTTATTAAACAAATACTTTTCAACATTCGTATGTTTCAAGAACTATTCTGGGCCCTGAAGATAAAGCCGTGTACTTGCTTCCTTGGAATCGCATTGGGTAAAGGAGAGAAGAATAGAGATAATAGGCAAATAAAGACAAAGATAATATCAGAGGGGATAATAAGTGCTGTGAAGAAAAATGAAGCAGATTAAGAGGAAGCAGAGTGATTGGGGACTGTTGTTTATGATATAGTCCTTAAGAAAGGCATTATTAATAAGGTAGCATTTGAAGAGAGACCAGAATGAAAATCAGCCATGCTAATATCTGAGAGAAGTGTGTTCAATGCAGAGGGAAAAACAAGTGCAAAGGCCCTGTGGCAAGAATTTGATCACATGTTCAAGCAAAACAAAGAGATCAATGTGTCTGGAGCAGAGTGGACAAGGTGGATGTTTTCAAGCAGTCAGGAATGGGTTAGAACAGCTGCCAGGACTGGATCATTAGAGCCATGATGAAGACCCTGGAATTAATAGTGTGATGGGAAGCTACTGGACAATTGAGACTAGAAGTGATGTAGCTTACATTTGAGAAAGAAGAACTGTAGGGGAACAACATTATAGCCAAAAGACCAGTAAGGGGGCTTTTGCAGAATGCAAGTAAGTTGTGATAATGGTCTGGACTAGGATAACAGCAGCAGAGGTGGTTAGAATGGATTCCACCTGCTAGGATTCTGTGACATTTTTGATATGGCATGCGGGCTAAAGAGAGGAATCCATAATGAAATCCAAGATAATATGGCCTGAGCTATCAGAAGAATGGAGGTCGTGTGGAAGGAGCAGATCTGAGGGAGCGGGTGAAATGATGAATTCAGCTTTGGACTTGTTGAGTATAACCCATTAGATATCCCAGTCACTACAATCGAGCAACTGGGTATATGATTGTGGGGTCAGGGGTTGAGTCGTCAACGTGTAGATGGTATTTAACACATGGGACTGAATGAGGCCACCTAGAGTGAGTGCAGATGGAGAAGAGGACCCAAATCCAAGTCCTGGGGCACGCCAGCATGTGGATGTCAAGGTGATGAGGAACGAGCAAAGGAGACTGAGCAGGAGTGAACAGGGGGCAGGAGGTGGAATACGAGAGAACAGCGGCTCTGTTGCTGAGAGCAGAACATATTTCAAGGAGTTGGCTTCAAATGGCTATTCATAAAGTTCTGAGTAGGTACCTGTAATTTGGGAGTGATCACAAGTGGAGACGTGATCCAAGGAAACTGGTTAGGAGGAGGAAACAACAGGTATGCAGTGTCCGTTACTGAGCACTGTCCAGTGCCGCAGCCAGCCTGCCCGTGAGAACCCCTTCTCCTGGGGGTAAGGGTTGCCTGGGCTGAGCTGAAGAGTAGAGTGAAGGGTCCTGTAACCAGCAAGCACCACCTTCACCCCTGGGCCAGGCAAATCTCTAGGATTCTTAGACATGAGGCTGGCATCCCAGCTGTGGTGTGAGAGGCCTTGTGTTACAGTAGGAGGCTCTGGGGCTCTGGAGTCAGAGAGCCTGACTTTGAATCTTGGCTTTACATTCACTTACGATATGGGACTGAGCAAGTTCCTTACTTTCCCCTTCTGTCAAGTGGGGATAAGTACTTGCCTTGCAAGATTGTTAGAAGAATTAGGCATAACATATTGTATGTAAGGCTACGATCACACAGCAGATACACTACACGGAAGCTATTATTATTGCTACAGGCAAAAGATACAAGCTATTAACAAATACAAATCTCTCTGCGGAAACTATGGAGGGAAAGAAGGACAAAGAGGCGGATGAAGACAAGCCAGATACGAATGCCCAGTGGACACGTTAGTAGTGGAACACGAGGGCAAACTAAAGGCCAGGGAGACCCAAGTACTGAGGGGATTTGGGGGGTTACTGGCCCCTCAGTCCTATCTTCCTGGAAACCTGCAGAAGGTCCAGGTTTCCTCACAGGCTTCCTGGTAGTTATGTGACCACCTCCTGGCCTTGCGGGACCAGGGCGCTGCCCGTGGAACCACTGGAGCTGCATGAGTGTGTCTCCCGGAGACCGATGGCTAGCCAGCTGTCTCTGAATCGCATCAGGGAGGATGGCAAGTGGGAGGCCGTGATACTCAGGCTACAAATGGCATGGCGACTTGGCTGGGTTTTAAAAATCCTTCTGGAGGGGCGCCTGGGTGGCTCAGTCGGTTGGGTGTCCAATTCTTGATTTCGGTTGAGGTCAGGATCATGGTGTTGTGGGATTGGGTGCTGCATCAGGCTATGGGCTCAAGTCCTAGCTGCCTTGATAGCTTTCTTTTGTCTTCAGACACTTTTGTTTGTTTTTATGTTTTTTGGTTTTTGGTATTTTATGCAGCTTTTCCAGCTCTTGGAATAGAGTTGGTCTGACACAAGCTAGCCCATCTTACTTAGAAGCAGAAGTCCTCAGTAACTTCTTTAAGAAGAGTGAAGAATGGTGGGTGGCTGCTTTATCTTTAAGGCATTAGAATGTCATTAAACTACAAAAATGAAAATAGACTGATACCTTGAAACATAAATTAGTTGATCTGAATTCAAACAAATGATTTGTACTGGAAACCCCTAAGGACAGCAAACGATCGGAATCAGGTAAAGCACGTCCTTTTACATACATTCTCTGAATTTTTTGTTTGCAGATATGAAGCATTCCAAATCAAAATCTGTGTGAAAGCATTAGACTGTCCTATACATTCTGCGGTCGTAACTTGATACCTTAATGTCATTTGTACAGATTGGGCAGGTTTTTTTAAAGATTTTATTTATTTATTTGACAGAGAGAGAGACAGCCAGTGAGAGAGGGAACACAGGCAGGGGGAGTGGGAGAGGAAGAAGCAGGCTACCAGTGGAGGAGCCTGATGTGGGGCTCGATCCCACAACGCCGGGATCACGCCCTGAGCCGAAGGCAGATGCTTAACCGCTGTGCCACCCAGGCGCCCCAATAATATGTAATTTTAAGTACAGGCAGAGGAAGGACGGATATCAGGGGTAGAGTCTGCCCACAAGGTTAGCTTCTCTGAGTGGTTTTACTGAATCTTTTCCTTTCTTCCTCTTAGGAACCAGAGGGGTCCCTAAAATCTCCAGGTTAGTTTTTTTCTCACAAGAGTCTGAATGGCAGCTGCAGTTGGTGGAGGGAGGGGGTGGGGAGAGAAAGACGATGAAGAAGGGGGTCGATCTGGAAAGGGCAGACGTGTGGGGGGGAGGATGTCTGCTCCCATAAGCGGTGGCTCCGCTGATCTGTCCTCTGCCTGCCAGCTCCCTGGCCTCATTGTTACTCTTTTTTCCCCCCAAGCTCTCAGGTAATAGACTCGACCCTGGGGAACAGTTTCGCTTCTGGTTTCCAAAGGCTCCGTCTGTGCGGGGGGAGCCAGGCACGGACGACGTGGGGGAGCGCCAGCCCGCGGTTGCCCCACTGAGGCTACCTGGCTCCCAGCACTGCCGCACCCCTGCTCCTCAGGGTCAGGGGTGCCCATCAGAAATAGAATGGGGACGTTTCTAAGGAGGCCAGCCTCCTGGACTCTTGATGTCTTTGAAACTTGGCATGGCTGTTTTACTCAGCGAGCTCATATGTCCTCTCAGGTATGTTCTCTTTCCCTCTCTCTCCCTCTCCCCTGTCCCCATATTTGGGAAAGAACATTCCCAGCTTGTCTGCTGGTGTGGCTGTCTGTGAACTCTCATGCTGAAGGCCGACCCGATACCGACCCCTCTGGCAAGGTGGAGGCTTTATTCTTTTATTTTATTTTAAAGATCTTAGTTTTAAGTAATCTCGACACCCAATGTGGGGCTTGAACCTACAGCCCTGAGAGGAAGAGTCACAGGCTCTACTGACAGAGCCTGCCAGGTGCCCTGGGGCCTTATTATTTTTAAAAGTAGCACCTGTGAATCCTTAAAGGGCTGTCTCCTTTAATTTGGATCATCTTGACCTTTGTTTAAGTTTCTTTGGATTTACCCTGTTTTTAAAGGAGTTTTTATGACAGCAACTGAGGTGGCTTCCTCTGCAGAGAAAATAAAAAGTGTGCAATGGAACAAAGTGACCTTGGAGGCATGGGGGACCTTTCAAGGCTGAAGAGTCGTCCGAGCTGGCTCAGCTTTGGTACGTGACTTCAGTACACGCTTCTGTGCAGAAAACTGGCTTCCGCCCACTGTGTCCTGAGCTATGACTGTCAGGGGAGGCCACCAGGGGGTCACCTGTGCCCCAGGCCCTCTCCCAATGGGAGGTGCCAGAGCACCCCGGGTACAGAGGGTGAACTCCAGGTCCCATGAGACCGGCTGGCGCGGGCAGGGCTGGAAAGGGAACTTTTGCCAGCTTAAGGCCATGAACCCAAGAAGAAATTACCTTTTAAGCAAAAATAAAATGCTGTGGAAATATTATGTGTTAGGTAATGTTTGCGTCACAGAAGGCAGCATCTCCCTTCTATTTCATCTTTTCTTCCTTTGGTCTTTTGGCTTCCTGTTCCTTCGTAACAGAATAGGGCGCATTGTCTGCGGAATGCTGCACGAGACGGCGCTTGTCAAGCTCTTCTCCATAATATCACCTCAACTACACTTGAATTCAAAGCTCTGCCCTCTCTCTCTCTGCCCTAATTGTCTGGAGCATTAATGGGAAATGGATCCATTTAGTTTTGGCTGGAGAAGTGAAACTTTAACCAGAATGAATTAAACGTGGGTCTCTTTAGCCCGACATTACCCCCTAGTGGGACACAAAAGAATAGACATGAACTAGGGTGTGTGGGATGCAGATGAACAGGTGTAACTAGAGGCTTTCCGGCTGGTCTGCTCTGTGGCAAATACGGGGGCTCTTAAGAATAAGAATATTTCTTTATTTTTTAAAGACTCTTTTTATTTCAGAGAGAGAGAGAGCATGTGTGTGCAAGCATGGGGGGGGGCAGCGGGAGAAGGAGAAGCAGACTCCCCACTGAGCAGGGAGCCTGACTCAGGGCTAGATCCTAGGACCCAGGGATCATGACCTGAGCTGAAGGCGGCCACTTAACTGACTGAGCCACCCAGGTGCCCCATGAATACCACTGAAAAATACACTTCCCAGGGGTGCCTGGGTGGCTCAGTCGGTTGGGCGTCTGCCTTCAGCTCAGTTCATGATCCCAGGGTCCTGGGATAGAGCCCCAAAAGTGAGGCGCCTTGCTCAGCGGGGAGCCTGCTTCTCCCTCTCCCTCTGCAGCTCCCCCTGCTTGTGCTTTCTCTCTGTCAAATAAATAAATAAAATCTTAAAAAAAAATACGCTTGCCATTTGGAAAGTCACTAGCCTCCAGAGAAGGTGGAGCAATTCATTATGCTAAATAACCTGCTCATTTTCTTTCATTTTACCCTCCTGTTGTTGCCATAGTGAATGGTATGTAAGAACTAGAGAAACAAAAACAGATCTGATCTCGTGGAAATGACACAATGTTGTAGAACGCAAGACACCAGAGGTTGGAAGACAAATCCAGAAGAAATCTAAAAGACTAGTAAACATTTCAAGAAATATTCAACATCCCTATTATGAGAAAAATTCAACTTAAAATGAAATATCATCTTTCACTGATTGGATTAATACGAATTAAAAGGTTGCTGAGGGCCACTGCCGCTCCCCCTGCTTGCGCTCACTCTCTCTCTGTCAAATAAATAAATAAAATCTTTTAAAAGAATAAAAAATAAAAATAAATAAAAGGGTGTTGATTTCAAAAGTTGGTGAAGGTGTGGGAGAAGACAGCACTGGCCGTTGGTGGGAGTGTGAGAGAAAGTGGAGCGTTTTGAAAGGCGCTCTGACAGATATTTGTTACAATTTTAAATGGGCATTTTACTCCTTCAGTTCTACCCCAAGGAAAAATTCTTTTATATGCCTCGAATGTCTTCACAATGATACTCACTCCCGCAGAGTTTATAATAAGAAGACTCGCACACTGTGAAAGCCCATCAACTGGGAGAGGGAAGGCAGGTGTGGTATGGGATCTTCCTGTTCTATGGAATATTGTGCTGCCATTAAGAGAAAGGAGGTAGATCTATATATTCCAACATGAGAAGCTCTGACACTTGAGTGGAAAGAAAAATGGAATCACAGAATGGAAGCGTATCCAAATTCATAGGACAAATGAGCTTCAGTCTATCAATGACGCTTACCTGCACGTGAGGTAGGAATTGAGGTGCTAATAAAGGAAGACTCTTTCCACATAATTTTCTGTTGTTCAATATGGGTATTTGTTTTTGATTGTTGCATCTGTGTATGAGTTGTATGTAAAAAGCAAACAAAATAATTAAGTATACTTACGTGACGTTCCTGCAGATGCAGTAATGTTTCCTGGAGACTTCCTTCCTGTAGGGTATAGAGAGTTTTATTTAACAAAGTAGAAGGCTGTGCAGTAACGAGTCTTTCCACCAAGCATCATTTTTCAAGAAATCTCAGCACGTGGTAAACATTTTGCTGGAGAAATGTGTGAATTGTCATCTTCCAGATAGTCTGTCCGAATCTTTTCCTGGCCTGGGCACTGGCCAAGTCAGCACTGTTGACATGGGGCTCTAGGCTGAGCAGTGGTGGGAGAGGTGGCAGCAGTTAGGGCCTGAGGACCTCCAGCGCTCAGTCTCCTCACAGCAAACCCCCGAGCCTGGGCAAGCCAGCGAGAGGACAACCTGGCTACGAAAATCCTCCCTTTTGCTCCTCCCTATTCAGAAAGAAGAAGGAATTCCAGAGGAGGTTCCGAGATCTCCGTGTCAACCTGTGTGTGTTATTAAAGCTACGTCACAGAGTACTTCCTTTTCAAAGGAGTTTATAATGTCATATTTCGTTTAAGTCTTCTAGAAAGTCCCCACGGCCCGGCCAACTCCCCCACAGCGGGCATTTACAAAGTCCCTGATTGCATGAGGCTTCTTCTTCAGGAGACCCGCTGCTGAGGAAATCACCCGGTGCCCCATCCTAAAACATCTTGTGCTTTTATTTTTTTTCATGAACTCTTTCAAATGTCTCCTCGGCTTCAAAGAGCATTTCTTTGCCTTCTCTCAAGAAGGACCCCGGGAATTCAGGTGTTACTTCTCTATTTTTTCCCTTGCTCTGAGTACAGTTCTTTACTTCTCACCGTGAGAGGAGATACCGCGTTGTGTCACACTGGGGATACCCGATGTTTCAATTTATACCAGACTAATAGCTGACACTCAGACTCCCTTTTTGGCTTCTGATGAAATGTCATGTTGACCACATTCTGTTTTATACCAAGATCTCTTTCACTTCCAAAACTTCAAAAGTCAACACTCTCCTTCACATCTCATTCTAGACCTAAAAAAGTTGCCACAAGAGTTGAGGGAGGGGTTAAAATCGCACACGTGGCTCACAGATTTTGACAGCATGACAGAGGATGCTGTAACCACTCAAACTAGCCAGTGCGGAAAATGAATAAACTGTAATACTTTGTATACTCAACGTTCCTCTCCTCTTAGAATACGGACCAGTGCTGAGAAATCGGTCTCTGGGTAGACAGGCAGTGACAGATCATGACCATTCCTACGTGCTTGTTTATTTTTCTGTAGGAAGTTGGGATGGGACGGGAACACGATTACAGGGAAGTTTTAGAAAGATCCTGTAACAGCAGCGTAAAAGAGTCACTAGAGGGTATGAAGGGAGACTAGAAGCAGAAGAATGACGTGGCCACAGTCCTGCAGTCTTTGTCCTTTCAAACACTTGCCGCAAACAGTGATGTGCACGTAGGAAAGGGTGGCATCATGAACTTACAGCCTTGACCATTTTCTTTCTTGCTTGCCAGTGATGGGAGGAGTAATTCTATCATCCTCAGCCTGACCTATAGCCAAGGGGCTATTTTGAATGACTGCCTTCCAGTTATTAAGAGAAACAGACCCAGTTAAGGAAAGTTGCATTGGAGTTGCCAGGGTCAGGGACTATAAAGCGCTACGTAGCCTTTCATCAGAGCATCAGCCTCTGAGTCCCCCTTCTGGGTCACGCTTTGAGGCATGAAGGTCGACCATCAGATATTGTGCAAAGGTGTCAAGGAAAGTCAAGCTGCTGAGAGCCTGCTGAATCTGCCACAGACTGAGCACACTCTGTTCTTTAAGGACAAGGCGATAGAGCTTCTCGTGCCATGTGGCAGGCAGTGGGGATTGCCACTTTTGTTTAAGGATAACCTACTTTTAAAAAGTATAGTTCCGAGTGATGTCTCTGGGGAAGGGCTGCTCGGAATGTGTGTCCTTCGCTGCCCATCCCGGGAGAAGGCGCTTCTCTTACAGCGTCCACTTCTCACTCGAGAAGAGCAGCAGTTGCTGTGTCAGTATCAACCATCTCCCACTGTTTTCTGGAAAAAGACTCTTTACATGATGTTTAGGGCCCTGTGCCTTTTGTAGAACATATCCTTGACAGCCTAGTTCTTTAAAAGGAAAGCTTAGGGAGCCAGACAAAGGAATTGACAGGCACAGCGTGAGCAGGACCAGGATTCTCTACCTGTGGGCTTTGTTAATGCGCCTGGTTGCCGGGAGGTAGGTCTGCACAGCAGCTGGAAGCAGCTAGAAGCACCCGGCTGAGGGCGAAGCTATAGCTTCCTGGATTCACAACTGGTTCCTCTTCTATCCCTTCACAGAGAGGCCAGAACTCTACAAACTGACATCCTGTAGCTCTTCTTAGAATCCTTCAAGGACAGGTATCAGCTAGACTGATGCCACATGGCTGGGACTGGACTGGAGATAATCTTTTGAGCCCTAAAATAGGTCTGGCGAATTTACTTATTTCATGATTATCGCCCACCTCCTATGTGCCAGATACTGCTTTAGACACCCAGGGTACAGCAGCGAATGACACAGATCAAAAATCCCTGTCCTTAGGAGAAATTCACACTCTGAGAAGGGAAACAGACAGTAAGCAAGATAAATGCCACATACACACTCTCTTTACGGATTTATCAACAGCATTGCAGCCCCAAACATCATGAAAGAGTAGTGCAATCTTCCACCTCCATTTTTTTCACTTCCAATCTGACTTCACTTTCGTATGACCTGGGGATTCAGCACTGACTGAAGCTGCTTCTGCTGAGGGCACGAAATTCCTGAAACCCAACGATGTTCTCTGGTTCTTAATGTACTTCCTGTCTCTGTGACATGTAGATCTGTTGACATTCCCACACTAAAATTCCCTCCTCCCTTCCTGGTCTCTGTGAAACCAGTATTTTCCAGAATTCCTTTTCTCTCTCGGACAAAGCCTCCATCCGTTGTCCTGGCCTGCCTTCCTTTGCCGCCCACGTGAACGATGGGTAGTGCAAGGATCCTGTAAGGTTGTCTTCTCCCCTGCTTGCCCTGAAGGAGCTCACCCACTTCAACTGTTTCAATTCCCATCTGTCTGCTGTTGACTCCCGAAGGTTAGCTCAGCTCAGGCTTCTCGCCTGAACTGTTTCATTCAACAAATATGTACCGAGTGCCTTGGGAGTTCCAAGCTTTGTCCACACTCTCATTTCCTCGATGTTCCCTATGCACCTCAAAAACTGGACTTGCTATGTTCTCCCTATAACATATTCCCCTTTGTTATTCCATAGCTTAATTAATAACACTAATATCCATTTGAACCTGAAGCCAGAGATGTGAGTCATCTTTGATTCCTCCTGATATGACCCACATCTAGTTACCAAGACTTATCCATTGATTTTCTAAACACCTCTTCATCTGGCTTCCTCTGCCTGTTCCCAATTATGCAATTGGTCTAAATTTGTACTTGTCCATTGCTCTAAGAGGGTTTTTTTTCCCCTAAGATTTATTTTTTAAAGATTTTTTAAAGATTTATTTATTTATGAGAGAGAGAGAGAGAGAGCATGAGCAGGGGGAGGGGCGGAGGGAGAGGGAGAAGCAGACTCCCTGCTGAGCAGAAAGTCTGATGTGGGGACTCATTCCCAGGACCCTGAGATCATGACCCGAACTGAAGGCAGATGCGTAACCCACTGAGCCACCAAGGCGCCCCAGTCCAAGAGGGTTTTATGAGGCTTATTTTAATATTTGATCTATCCTCATCACTCAAAACAAAAGTGGCAATCCCCACTGCCTGCCACATGGCACGAGAAGCTCTATCGCCTTGTCCTTAAAGAACAGAGTGTGCTCAGTCTGTGGCAGATTCAGCAGGCTCTCAGCAGCTTGACTTTCCTTGACACCTTTGCACAATATCTGATGGTCGACCTTCATGCCTCAAAGCGTGACCCAGAAGGGGGACTCAGAGGCTGATGCTCTGATGAAAGGCTACGTAGCGATTTATAGTCCCTGACCCTGGCAACTCCAATGCAACTTTCCTTAACTGGGTCTGTTTCTCTTAATAACTGGAAGGCAGTCATTCAAAATAGCCCCTTGGCTATAGGTCAGGTTGAGGATGATAGAATTACTCCTCCCATCACTGGCAAGCAAGAAAGAAAATGGTCAAGGCTGTAAGTTCATGATGCCACCCTTTCCTACGTGCACATCACTGTTTGCGGCAAGTGTTTGAAAGGACAAAGACTGCAGGACTGTGGCCACGTCATTCTTCTGCCTCTAGTCTCCCTTCATACCCTCTAGTGACTCTTTTACGCTGCTGTTACAGGATCTTTCTAAAACTTCCCTGTAATCATGTTCCCGTCCCATCCCAACTTCCTACAGAAAAATAAACAAGCACGTAGGAATGGTCATGACCTGTCACTGCCTGTCCACCCAGAGACCGACTTCTCAGCACTGGTCCGTATTCTAAGAGGAGAGGAACGTTGAGTATACAAAGTATTACAGTTTATTCATTTTCCGCACTGGCTAGTTTGAGTGGTTACAGCATCCTCTGTCATGCTGTCAAAATCTGTGAGCCACGTGTGCGATTTTAACCCCTCCCTCAACTCTCACTCTGTTAGAGTCAAGAACTGAAACAGCTCTACGCTTAGGCCCCCGAGACCAGCCCAAGACTGGGAGGCTGCCAGCGAATCTGTGGGAACAGAAAAGTGAGTCCTGCTGTGACAAGGACATACTGTGAGCTGCCCTCTGTCTGGCTGCCCGGGCTCCCAGACCACGTACCTGGGAGGGAGGTGAGCACACTGTTGGCATGTGAGCCTTCTCACTGCCCGTGGCTCCCTTTGTGGGACTTCCACGTGGCTGTCCCTCCCCCCCCCCCCCCCCCTCCAGAATCAGACTGGAAGTGACGCTGGATGGAACGAGGCTAGATCTGTGGTTTCCCTAGCATCCAGGCTCCAGATGGTTCCTTCCTTCCTCCTGGCAGTAGCTTTTGCTTTTGAGTTTTCATAGGTAAAAGCCCTGCTGAGGCCAAGGCCCAGCACTCTGTAGCGAAGAGCTCACTGGGATGCCAGGTCAAGTCCATGAGGGCAGACTCAAGAGAACCGTCTGGAGGGTGTAATGTTTATTAGCCCGGGAATCTAATCAAAGATAGTTCAAAAGGGACCACTCAGAGATAGTAAATCACAATCAATTGAAATAGAATAATCCATGAAGATACTAAAAAGACACAACACAACCATTACAGACAAACCAGGAACTTGAATCTTTTTTCAGAAAATGCTCTGCCTGCCTTCTGCAGGCTGAGGAAGATGAGCTGACAGGCCTATTTGTCTCATGGGCTAAGCTGTAAATAACCAACTCAAAGGCTCGGGGCTCCTCCGCATGCGGCCTAGAGAAGCCGGCGGACTAAACACAGCCGTTAGGCAGTAAGTATGTTCCTGCGGCGTTGCACAGTGGGGTGTCGGAACGGGGGGGGGGGGGGGGGGGG
>NW_024423453.1:31057231-31197509 GCF_017311325.1 Ursus maritimus
CAATCCGGCATCGACACAGACGTCTGCTCTCAGAGACACACTGTTCAAAGCCCGCTCAGCAATCATGGGAAATTCTGACTCCTCTTGTTTATCTGGGGCAACACATTTAAACACATGCTTATTCTCCCCCGCCCCCACCATCCCTCTTCGATTTTGGCAAGGTAGAGGTGAGCAAGAGTATCAGATTTTATAGTTCTTTTTATCCTTTTTAGATTTTATTTGAGAGAATGAGTGAGTGAGAGAAGCAGACTCCCCGCCGAGCAGGGAGCCCGACATGGGGCTCCATCCCAGGACTCCGGGATCATGACCCAAGCCGAAGGCAGACGCCCAACCGACTGAGCCACCCAGGCGCCCCAGCAAGATAGAAACCAGTGATGGAATGATGTGTAACTGTCTTAAAGTTAAATGAAATGAATGACTACTCAACTAGATACAAAGCAAATGGTACTACCGTGTATTAATAAGGATGAAACAGAGGGATTTTCATGCTTTTATCGCTTCTGCAGGGTAAGTTAAATAATTAGATAACTGATAAGCATTCTCTTCCTTATTTTAAATACACCCATTCGCACGCACATCACTACATATGGTATTTCTTATCTCAAAATATTTGCCTGTAAGCGCTGGTGTACTTAGTCAAAATGATTGCCCAGAGAGAATCTCCCGTCCCCAGAGTTGTCGGAAGAGTCACGTCATTGCCTTAGGCAGGAACGCACACACTGAGGTAAAAGCTGTGTCTGAATATCTGATGTATTTTATTTGTTCACATTTGTCCTACTTGAGGTTAACACTACTTCATTGGACAGTTTAAAAATCATTCTGTAAATGAAATAAAAAACGGCAGCAAGAGCTAAAATAAAAACACAATGCATCATAAAGGAATGTGTTGAAAGAACACTGTGAAGAAGCAAAGAAAATGTGACCATGATGATGATTCAACAAGGAGAGAAAACCTTCAACATCTGTAAAAGGCAAAACTGTAACAGTAATAAAATTTTAAAAAAAGCAAGAATCCAAAGTGCAGGTGCGCTAGTCTTCTTTTCCACATCCATTCAGGAAATAGATAGAGCATACTATTCTTTTAATAAAGTGACAAGTTCTGCTTTAAAACATTCAGGTACGTTATCTTGCAGATTTTTTTTTTAAGTTTACACGATCTCTACTTTACATTGATCTAACTGGAAAGATGATCATAGGCGATACATGGTATATAATTTCTCGAATCTATGTAGAATATAGAAATGGTAAAGTTTATTGTTTTAGTTTTTGCTTTATTTGCAATGAGTAACAAGAGGCTGAAGATCCAGTATCAGAAGCATCAGTACTTTTACTCTTTCCAGGAAAAAAAAAAAAAATCCTGAGCCCTCTGTCATCTTTGTTGCCATTTTCAGATTCTCTGTAACAAAAGACTGTTCATTTTCCCTGAATTCTGGTCAGCTGACTTAAATAATCAGAATGGTTTTCTAATGCAAAATCAGTCTGGTATTGGTCCAGGTTGATCAACTACAAGGCATGATTCTGGTGTCATGTAAAAATCAGTTACATGTTCATAATTGTTTAGAACCTCAAATGTTTTCTGCTTGAAAGGAAACATCTGTTGAATATGATTTTTGAATAGAGGACTTTTATGAAATATATTTCAAATATTAAAAAATATTTTGAATGCTCCATAAGATGGTACAGGATTTCCCTCGGCTGACAGTGTCTTTTCCCTCTGGGAACATTCTTGTGTTCGCGGCATTCATTTTCCTTACGGGTCTACTTTCATTTAGAAAGCCCAAATACACAAATGGCTGTTGCCTTATTTAGCATTAAAGAGCACTGTTTTTCAAACCATGGCTACAGCTCAACAGCTAGATTAAGAAGTTAAATACACACATACCACGGACAGATTCATCTTTTTTTGGAATTCACTGAACAAACTGTATTCTGGTAAATCCCCCTCCCCCCAAGACAGTGTACTGTACCTATATCGAGGTGTTTAAATATTTCTCCAACGGTTTTCATTGTATTATATTATGAAAACACTAGGCTTCAAGCCGGGTACTAATAAATATTTAATTTAAAGGGAAGAAAGAAACCCCAACACAGAACATTAAAAAACAAACAAACAAAACAAAACAAAAAAAACCTTCCCCTCCCTCCCGTGTCCCCATCCCCAGTGAAGGCGCAGGTGTCAGCCTGACAGGGCCGAGATCTCATAGTCACTGGCCGAGGTGAGGGGCTTGCCCAGCATCCGGATGTTTTTTGCACTGGTGATTCTGGCCATCATGCACACGGGCTTGTCAAAGTACTTCACCAGCGCCGGCTCAGTCAGGAGGGAGGCCAGGAACTGCTCGAAGGTGATGGCCCAGTCCCGGTCCAGGCTGGTGCTCCGGGGCAGTGCCCCCGTGCCCTGGCCGCTGCGCACCAGGACTGTGTCCTCCCCAATGTCCTCGCAGTGCAGCTTGTCCTCCTCGTGGGAGCCGGCACTCAGCACCGAGTACGAGGACATGGAGCTGTCGTCCTTGGTGTCGTCATCGGAAATCAGCATGGAGGAGCAGGCCCCGTTGTCCCGGGGGGAGGAGTCCTCCAGCTTAATGTCCTCCATCTGCCCTCCCAGGGAGTGCTCCTCCTCCACCGTCAAGCTGGCCGGGAGGGGTTCAACAGACTCCACCACGTAAGGCTGGCTGGGCCCCTTCTTGGGGAAGAGCATGCCTGGGATGCCCGGGGTGCAGGTGGGTCCGCTGCCCCCACTGCCGCCCTCCTTTGCAGGCTGGCTGACAAAGAGCTTACCGACCTCCCCAATCTCCAGCAGGAGGCTGGTCACTGCAGCCGTGGCGTGGTACAGCTCCTGCTCGTTGGGGTCTTCGCTGAACATGTTATACATGGTCTTACACAGCTCAATAAACTGCCCCTGAGAAGTGATTCGGAGAAACACAAAGGATGTGACCATCTCATGGGAAGCACAGAGGCAGGACTGAAGTGGATTGGAAAGCTATTTAATATTAGGGTTCCTAGGGGCGCCTGGGTGGCCCAGTTAGTTAAGCGTCTGCCTTCGGCTTAGGTCATGACCCCAGGGTCCCGGGATTGGGATTCAGTCCTGCATCGGGCTCCCTCCTCGGTGGGGAGTCTGCTTCTCTCTCTCCCTCTGCCCGCCGTCCCCCCTGCTTGTTCTCTCTCTCTCTCTGTCAAATAAAATAAATAAAAACTTAAAATATTAGGGCTCCTGAAAGACTCCAGAAAAAGTCCTAGATGTCGGATGAATTGACGTGTTGCTTAAAGTCTCTTTACTCATGTTTCCATTCCTTTTAATTTGAAAATTTTTCAACATCCATAAAAGTAGAAAGAATGAAATAATGAACCTTCATGTACCTGTCACCTAGAGTCAGAAATGACTGTCAGACAGTTGCTCCATTAACTCTTTTATTCTTTGTTCAAGTATCATAAGTAAATCCCAGGCCTCATCTCATTTCACGTCTACACGCTTTGGTATACAGCCCAAGGTGAGCTCCAGTCCCCTCTCCCATGACATGAGCCCCCACCCACGTGACTTATCTGCTCTCCATCAGGAAACCCAGCATTGTCATCTTGTGTTACAATTATTTATACTGTTTTATCTGCCTCATGACATTTCAGCTTCTTAAGGAGAAAATGTGTTAGATATCTTTATAGCCGAGCACAGTGATCTGAAAACAGCATGAGCTTGTCTTTTGAGTATCTGAGGGTATTTTTAATAACTGAAATGAGAGTGCTTGTAGTCTCAAAACGGAATCTTGTGTGATTCACATTTCTCTGAAGGGGTCACCTTCTCACGACTGAGCCTATTTCTGATGCACAAAACCATGCACAAAACAGATCCAAACAGACCCTAACAGCCCGAGTTACCATTATCTTTGAGGGGTACTTATGCTACATTTTTCTATGACTAGAAAACAGAGCGCCAAGGTTCGCAATGAATAAACTGAAATGTTAAACACTTACCTGATTCAATTTGGGTAAATCCTTTGCGTTCTTTGATTTAGATTTATTTTCTGGAGTCCAGAGTCTCAGATAATTACGATTTTCTTGAGAATTTGCCCTCTTCCCTAAAACCGAAGTGTCAAGAAGTAAGTATTCCAAGGTCAAGAAACAAGTGTCCCACCAGCACTAAGGTAAACTAGCCAAGGAGGACATTCTTACCTCTGTCTGGCTGCAGACTCACTGTAACGAAGCCGTCATCTGCTCCGTGCTTCCTCCTGCTATCCAACCCAACCACTGCCAAGAAATATTCACAAGAAAAAAGAGCACAAGATTATATAATAAACCCAGAGATTCAGCAGTTGTAGCAAACAGAAAAACCTCTAGGTCGGGTTGCCTGATTCAGCAAAACAAACAAAACCAAAACCAAAACCCAGGACATGGCGTTAAATTTGATTTGAGATAAATAACCAATAATGCTTTAGTATAAGTGAGTCTTAAATATCACATGGAACATAGGCTGAACAAATGATTTTTTAAGTATCTCAAACTTAGCTTTTACTACGTGTTCCATATTTTATCTGATAGGCCTACTTCTCAGTAATGGTTTCCCCCAGAATTATTTTTCGCAACTGGGGTTCAGTGTAGAATTAGGGATTAAAGGAACGATGTCATGTAGTCTTCCGTACTTAAAAAATGGTGGTGTTGGCCCAGTGAATGTTGATTTCCCTACCCTCTCTGTTACATCATCATCTTAACTTTGTACACATGAGACCAGTTTTCTGCCAGGCCTTGCAGAAGATCAAGAACTTAAAAAAAAAAAAAAAAGATCTATGTTGATAAAAAGGAAAACAAAAAAATCCTACAAAATTCCTTACATTCATAATCTGGTATTTCAAAGATATGATAACTTTCAAGGAAACCACTTATAACTGTTTTCCTTTTTCTTCTTAGGACATCACAGGGCACATAAGGACTTCAAAAAGGAGAGGCATATAACCCCCACCCCCATTCCCATTCAGTCTTTCAGCTGTCAGAATACATTCTAGCAGTTCACAAGTAAACAGTACGTGCCGATCTACAGATCTGCAGACGTATACAATGAGTGGAGTCATGTCTGTGTCCGTCTAACAACTACATGAGGCAGCAGTCAGCACGGTTATTTTGTAAAGGGCCAGAGAGTTAATATTTTAGGCTCTGCAGGCCATACTGTCTCTGTCTCAACTATTCGGTTCTACCCCTGCAGCACGAAGTAGCCAGAGGCAAAACATAAACGAGCGGCTTGGCTGTATGCCAATAAAACTATTTCTAGGCGCTGAAGTTTAAATTTCATATAATTTTCCCCTCATGAAATATTATTATACTTCTGATTTCTAAAAACCATTTAAAAATGGAAAAGCCATTCTTGGTTCACAGGCTGTGCAAACGGACCATGGACCACATTGGGCCCACGGGCAAGTCTGCTGACGGCTGTTACAGAGCAAAGACAGATACAAGAGAACTCTTTCTGGCAGACACGTCCTGATTCTGGAGAGCAGCATACTAACAGGATGATGTTCTTAATGAGCCTGACTACAGCAGGGAGAGGGGAGCAAAATATATAGCTCTTTGGGCCATGTTTTCCCTAAGTCAGGGGGACACGGTGTACGTGGTCCCTTCCGTGGGCCAAGTAGCCGCTCCCCAGTAGTTGGTTGCCCGACTTCAGAAATGTGAAAAGTAACATACGAGGCAACTGGATTGGTATACTTCTCTGACTGACTAGCTTAGGAGACAGCTTCTTCCGATGACGGGGGCTCTGCAGAAAAGAAACACAGTACCCCTGGCGAGGAAAGTCGCTTACCATGTGTGCATTCTGGGGTGATATCTTCAAAGAAGTACTGAGTTGCTTCAAAAGCAGAATCTGGCTCGTCTTGATCAGAAGATGGCTCTAGAGAGAGGAGGAGAGGTAATTCTCAGATTGGCAGAACGGAGCCTCAATGAAAGCGTGCTTTAGCTGTTAAAGCAGTGACAAGGGAGGGTGAGAGCTGACGTTACGAAGGTGGAGTGGGGCCCATCACCGGGGGCCCTGAACGCCTGCGGCCTCTAAAGCCTTATGAGGGGCAGGGGGGGCTCACTCCATTTTTCACTCCATCTTCCTTTTTAACAACCTCACACCGAAGTGTCCTTTTATATCTCCTTTTTATGAGATTTTCCCAAATTTTGTGAAATGCTTCACAAACCAACTTTTAGGAAACTGTATGCAATTAAAGATAATTCTCGAATCTACAGTTCTACCCTATTTCTGTCCTTAATGCTAATTCCTCATATATATATATTTTTAAGTGTTTGCTAGATATATCCCAGCTACAGGCCAACCTTTTTAAAACCTGAGCTCAAAACCTCTCCATCTTTCCCACTTGTTTCTATCAGTGTTAAAACGATTCCTTCTTAACTCAAAGTCTCAGGGACCTACCCTCTTTTCTCTTTTACAACCTTTGTATCCCATGAGTTACCAAACGCTATTTGTTCTCTCTCTTGCAGAAGTCTGCTCTTTTCTATTACAACTCATACCTCGGACAGGTAAATGACCATGGATTCAAGCACTTACTGATTCAGGAACCGATGTAGGTAATTACTATTCAGATCACCCTTAGTGACCAGTGATTTTGTGTGTGTACACACACACACACACACACCCCAGGTCATAGCTACAGATACATGGGCTCCTCGTGTAGCTCACTTACCAGGCACGACGTGCATTTTGTACAGGAGTTTGAGTTTCTCCGTTAGGTCCCCGTGGCATGCAGCACCTAGAATCACGTAAGTACCAATGTGATATGTATTGTGTGGTGCCAACACCTGTGGGCTTAGCATTCCCCCGAAAAGTCTACTTTTTGCGAACTGAAATCAAGATACTGGGTGACAAAAGGTCTGGCCAGCACATATTTGGGGGAAGAGCTCTGGAACCAGGATGCCTGGTTTCAAATCCTTTGTACTTACTATACGCCCTTCAGAGAGTTAACCTCTCTGTATCTCTGTTTCCCCTGTATAAGGCCGGATGATACACAGAAGATTCTACCAGTGGTCTTGACATCAGGATCAAAGGAATGTGAGAATTAAATGTGAGAACACATATAAAATGCTTAAAATAGTGCCTGGCACATAATAAATGCGTTATGAATAAGAAAAATCATGACTGGGTCTCAGCACTCTAATGGAATTCAGAAATAATCTCAAAATATGTTTGAGATTGCTTCCAATTACTCATTGTAGAAACCCCGTTTAGTTGTTTTGGGGGTCTCCAAAATGTTTCTTCAGTTTAATTCATCCTAATCTATCTGCCACTAAATCACCATCACTTCAATCAAAAGAACTCTGTTACTTCTTCCTTTAAAGTCCCTATTTATTTCAGGAATCAGAAAATCCTCTGTAAATATCTAGTCTTAGAGCACCTAGTTGGAGATGAATCAGCTTTGGGAAAAGAGGAATCACAGAATCTGGGTTAGCAGGAACATCAGGGGTTGTCTTGTCTGATGTCCCACTGAATGTAGGCATCTCCCGTGATCCATGAAAGACCGGAGTCTAGCACCTGCTTGAACACTCTCAGAGACTGGAGATCGTCACCACCAGAGGCATTTCATTCCACCGATGTATTCTTAAATACTGAAAATTCTGCAGTTTTTCTGTCTTAGGATCCCTAACCTGCAATCTCAACTTCAGAAAGTCCATGAAGCCCCTAAAATGTAAAATTTTTGTCTCTATGTCCATATGTCTTTTTGTGGGGGAGAAAATATCCACAGTCCTTATTAGATCTCCAAGAGTCCATGACTCAAAGGTTGAGAACTGCTCTTTCCCTTATTCTACTCTTTAAAGGCAAACAGAATATTTCTGTTGCCTCAATACCACAAACCTTCAGATTTTGAGAATAACGCAGCTGTCTCCCTCAAGCTTATCTTTTCAAGGCAAGTTTATCTATTTTCCACTTTCTCATGTGACATAGTTTGTAAACCCTTCCCTACTTTTATGCACGTCTACCTTATGTGTCAACTTGTCAATCAATATCCTCTCTCTGGAAGAAGAGTTCCAGAAGCCTCTTGTCCACTTCACAGAATAGTGGAGCTATTCTCAACTCTTCTAATACAGACTGAATCTGCGTTCAATTTCTTATACTCTTTCACTCTGGAGTTTCATATTGACCACATGGTTAACTAAACCCCAAGATGTTTGCACAACAACTAATACTCATCATGAAAATAAGGACATTTATTAATTCCTTGCTTTGTGTTAAGTCCCATGCTATTTAACTTGTGTAGTTCACTTTCCTCGCACAATTCTATGAGATGGAGATAAATATTATCTCGATTTTACAGATGAGGAAAGTTGAGCTTATTGGTGCTAAGTACTGCATTCAAGGTCATAGACTAGTAAGTGGCAAGCCCAGGATCTGTACTGACATTTGTCTGACCCTAGATCCCATGCTTAAATCCACCATACCATATGTAAAAACGCTAGCTAGTTTTTTGGGTTTTTAAAATATTTTTTATTTTTAAGTAATCTCTCTACCCAACATGCGGCTCAAACTCACAACCCCGAGATCAGGAGTTGCACACTCCACCAATTGAGCCAGCCAGGCGCCCCTGTTTTTTTTTTTGTTTTTGTTTTCATAATCATTTCTTAAAATTTAGGATTTCTGGTTTATTCTTACCAATTTGTTGTTGCCAATCATTTCCTCCAGTCCTATTTTTTTTAATCTCATTTTTGTCATTCAATGTATTGGCTCTCTCTCTCAGCTTCATGTAGCCCACACACTGGGGGAGTAGGCCTCCTCTCTCTCTCTTTTTTCCAGTTATAAAACTACCAGAGTTGGCCTTTATTGAGTCAACGTCACATAGAAACTCATTCTTTCAGATCCCCGATATTCAAAATATCAGACATTGGACTTTAGTTGGAAAATTTGGTGAGCAATACTGTTTTTTGTTTTTTGTTTTTTAACAAGTTTTAATTTGGCCTTCTTTTTCTGTGGCTTCAGTTGCCGACTGAGTCCAGTAGAGGGGGATGAAGAGTAATCATAGTAACAATAATAACTAACCCTTTCTAAGTCACGCACTGTTCCAGTAACTCTACTGGAAGTATTTCATTTAATCCTGACAGTAACTCATTTGCAAATGAAGAAAGATCAGAGGTTAAATATCAAGCCCAAGGTACTAGAGAACTCAGTTGAAACTGATTCATTAACCATCCCACTGGGGGGATGTGTTCAGCCAGTCACCCAATCACCAACTTTTACATACTCCTACCTTTTCCATTTATAACGAGCTATCTGTCAAATGACCAGCTGCATCATGACATCTATGACATATTTAGAGACTGCCTTTCAGCAACAGGACTGGAAAAGGAGATACAGCTCATTCGTGGCTTCTGATAGGAACCCTTCATTTCTAATTCCATATAGACCATCTGTTCATGAATTTCTCGAGGGAACTTTCTGGGGACTGGCATTAAAATTACTAATCCATCTTTTCCAGAATTCATCTTTTAGTTTTTAAAGACTGAACAGAATTTCTCTTTTCTGTCTGTCTCCGTAACTATAATTGACCCACATAACTAACAACAGCTCTGAGCATTTTCCCAGTATCTGGGGCGAGGCTTACTTTGCTCAAGAACCCGATTGCATTTTGAGAAGGCTGAATACTCTTTTCCAGTGTTTTCACTATCCCGGACTGCAAGCTTCTCTTTCCTTTTCTTACTGGAGTCACTGAACTTAAGTAAATTAAATATTTATATTGATTTCTATCACTTTCTACATGCAGAACGGTCTCTTTTTCTTCTTCCTTATCCATGTCCAAAGATAATTTTTAAAAATCTCCTTTTGATAGCTACCAATCTGGTAATAAGTAGTTTACCTTGGAGTAGAAAAGACTGGAAGAGGGTCAAAGGGGTCTTTGGCCCTGGATTGTTTCGCTTTTTTTAAAAAGTGGAAGGTACTTATGTGTTACTTGTGTAATTAAAAGTTGATGGCTCCTCCTTCCCTAAAAAAATACCCTGCTTGCTGTCGTCAGCACAGACTAGTGAGATAAGGGTGAGCGATCAAGACTGACAGCCCTTGTGTGAGTCCCAGGCCCAGCAGGACTAACTGTACAGTTCAGTTCAATGACAGATTAAGTATTGACTCACTAAAAACTAATATCCCAGCAAGTTATTTAACTTTTCGGAGCTTTCATCTCTTTAACTGACAAAGGGGGTGGGATGATAATAGGAAGCAGGTGGGTAATAAAGCATAATAGTAACAGCACCAACTGTGCCCCTGGAGTGCCTGGGGTCGAACTCCAACTTTGTCGTTGTGTGCCTTGGGCAGATTAAAGGTACATTTAGCATTGGGGCTGTGCCCGGAGCACAGTAAATGCTGCATGTCACTGGGATCCCCTCAAAAGGCTGCTGTTTGGATCTTGCGATCAAGTACAAATTCTAAAGCATCCAAACAGCGTCTACACTTAAAAAAGGCTAGTTCTGGGCTGCCTGGGTGGCTCAGTGGGTTAAGTGGCTGCCTTTGGCTCAGGTCACGATCTTGGGGTCCTGGCATCGAGTCCCACGTCGGGCTCCCTGCTCAGTGGGGAGCCTGCTTCTCCCTCTCCCCCTTTGCTCGTGCTCTCTCTCTCTCTAAATAAAATCTTAAAAAAAAAAAAGGCTAGTTCTTCCATGTCCCCCTCCCCCTTTAAGCATACACGTGAGTGCTTTATATAAATAATTCTTTCCTTCCTAAGAGCATCTCATCTATACCCCTTTGCCTTTTTAAAAACCATCCGCTTCCTCTGGCCTTTAAGCCTTCTAGTCATTACTCTTAAAGATTTAGAGCACTTTTTGGAATCATCATTGGCTCCATGCCTGACCCCTTCATCTTTCCTAGGCATGTCGTTTTAAAGTACATGGCCAACGTCACAAAGTAGCACAATTAGAATCAACTTTTTTTCCCTTTTTCTCTCATTCTGGCAGCCTGACATAATGCCTGCTACAACCAGAACCTCCTATCTGCTGGGCCAACCTCTACCAGCCTGTAGCTCTTCTGCTGAATAACACGCAGAACAAGAGTTCAAAAGAACAGAGGGCAGTCCTGCTAACACAGAATCACGGTCAGTGAGGCTGACGGGCAGAAACTGCGTGCTGCTTGTGAGAGTGGGTGTCCTTGCTCATGACGGTCCTTCCTCCAAGCAAAAGGGAGAGAAAAGACCTCCATTTAGACTGCAGAGCTGTTGTGGTTTCTTCAGCCCTCTATTAAAAACATTATGAAATGTTTTTATAAAATTTTATGAAATATAATACAGTTTTTGTCAAAGA
Organism: Ursus maritimus; assembly: GCF_017311325.1. Taxonomy (NCBI): domain Eukaryota; kingdom Metazoa; phylum Chordata; class Mammalia; order Carnivora; family Ursidae; genus Ursus; species Ursus maritimus. The sequence continues at coordinate 31,068,482 of NW_024423453.1, forward strand.
AAAATAATCCACCCAAATATTTCTTTTTCTCTTATAAAGTTATCATAGTCTGTGGTTTCAGTGTTTAAGTTGGCATTTTATTGTCTTGCAGATTCTCTGATAATGTATTTTAACTAGTGCTGAGAGCTAACTAACGTAGAAGAAAATGCTTTACTCATATCGTAAATCCATTCGCAAAAAACAAACGTCACCAGCAGTCTGCAAACCTTGAAATGTGCTCCCCTGCCCTCTAAACCCAATCTTGGGAGGCAGAGTGGGGCTGGGGCCCTGAGGGCAGCACTGAGGACCACCAGGAGCGCGGCACTGTCCCCTCCAAAGTTGTCATTACATCACGTGCTTACTTAGCCCAGAGACAAACTCTCGGAAGTTTATCAGAGAATCTCCGTTTTCATCTAATAACTGGAACAAGCGGGAGGCCAGCACTTCCGAGTGAGTTCCACAGGCCCAGGGAAAGAGGAGAGCAAACATCCCCTTGAACTGCTCAAAGTCGATGCGATACTGTTCAAGGTAAGGCAGGCTGGGGTCGTGCCGGTCCAGCGCATTGCTGCTCCCGCCCCAGTAGCAGCTGGTGAGATGCTCTGCCTGGAAAAGGAGAGAACAGGAGGGTTACTGGGGAGGCGATCTCACAGCAAATACCAGGAAGAAAAGGGCCCTGCCTGACGTTGGGAAAAAGGCTTTTGGTCAACCGTGTACATCTCCTGGGGCAGTGCTCTGGTCTCAGGGCTCCCGGTCTTCTCCTTGTTCTACGCAGACCTCCACCGCCCACCCACTAACTGCACAGTAACCACCCCTGCAGCTTACATCTGGTGTGAAAGGTCCAGTTCGATTCCTGGAGGCAGGTGAAGAAAGTCCCCCCCCCAACATCCCTCCCGTACCCCCGTGTTCTTCTCCCTCACACACACACTCACAAGCATTTAAAAAAATAACTCCTGTGAAAATAAGCAAAACTTTTCATTTAAAAAAATTAAACAGAATGTTAACCTGAAAAGGCTCTGTCATTTAAGTGATCTGACCACCTTGTTTTCTAGGTGAGGGTGAGAAAGCCCAGAGGCTGAGTGGCTCTCACAGGTTGTCCACCCAGTTACTCAGAGCACAAGCATGATGACATTGGGGGTTTCTGAAGTCCTAGTGTAGTGGCCCATAAACCCCCTGTCTCTTGGTCACTGAAATTACATAAATATCATAGTCACAGTATTCAAGCTACAAACGTGTGGTCTTCTTATTGCATACATCTGAAAATAGCTCTAGGAAAATTATGAGTAGGAACCACTATGGGAAGGAGAATAGAGAGCTGGAAACAACAAAAAGCTTCCTGTTTCTGTCCTTGGAAACAAGGCAGCCTCTTATTCATGAAGTCATATTGATTCTGGTAGATATATGCACCCATTCTAGGAAGACCACAAAGATAAAACTCTTGTAAAAGAAAAGCCCAGAAGGACACCCCTCCCCCGCCATTTACAGTTAGCTCTGGATGGTAGATGGGAGAGATGGGAGGGGCATGAAAAGGAGGACTTTATTTTTACTTTATTCCCTATTGTACTGAGTATTTCACGACAGTAACGTATAAATACTGCAATAAAAAAAAAAGCACTTTCGAAACAGATCTTTCCCCCTTGCCTGGGAGTTGTGTAAGGGGGGGTCAGTCATGTGCGTAGTACTTCAGTTTTGCTCTCACTTAGAAAGGAGCAAAGCTCAAATGTCTCTATCACAATTGTTTACTAGGAATCACAGCTAATAAGTTAAGAGAGAGAGGAGTGGGAGTAGGCAAGAGAGGAAGGAGAGGTGGGGAGCAGAGACAAAGCCAGGCTTCCGCAATGCAGTCTCAGGAGAGTGAAGGAAGCAGGTCAGAGTTCACCAGGCCTTTGGGGCGCATTCCTGGCTGCAGAGGGAGGTCAGAGTGCGCCTATCAGAGGAAGGCAGGTAGGCGAGGCTGAGATCAGAGAGGCTGAGATCAGAGAGGCCGCAAGGATTGAGCGGGAAGGGGATGCCCAGCAGCCTTCTGTGGGTGGGACGGTGTTGGTGATCCGCCCCTGGGAGAAGTCCTCTTTACCTGAGCTATGTCAGTGGATAAAGGTTGCCCAGAGCATTTCCTCCTACTGAAACCTTCAAGTTACTCTGGAACCAGGCTTGAATGTGGCTCCAGGCCCTTTCATGGTGCTCCCAACCATCAGGCAAAGACAAGCCTGTACCTTGATAAGCCCCCACACTCCATCATGTAGGGACCAGGGACCCAGACATCCAGAAAGCACCTAAGGACTCATTCAGAGTTCAAGAGAAACTAGGGCAAAGGGGCCCTGAACTACATTTTCCATCAAACATGCCTCAAGGTGGCAGCCTTTCCACCTTTTTCCTCCAAGTTTAACTTTTTATTTTTTTATTTTTTTTAGTTTGAGTACAGTTGACACACAATGTTACATTAGTTTCAGGTGGAGGCTTAGTGGTTTGACAAGTTGATGAGCTCTTTGGGAGAGGGCTGCATCTTTCCTTTGTATCTGCAGAAACCCCCCTGGAAACTTTTTAAAGGACTCAAGAGGCTGGCAGAGTGTCTGACACATACTGACACCTCAATACATGTTTGTTCAAGTGATCTAACGCCGATTAGAGTGTTCAGAAGACTCAAAAGAGAGTCCATAACTGAGGTTTTTATCTTGGGTTCCACAGTTATCTCTTGAGGCTCCTTCCCAACCCTGATGCAGAGTCTCAGATTCTTTCTTGGGGTGCTGGGTAGATTTGGGGAACTCGGGCAGGGCTCTGGAGTCTAAGAATAGCGTGTTTTCTTCAGGCATATCCTCAGGGTCCACAGGACACACCTGGTACCTGACGGTGCGCCGAGCAGAGAGTGCAGGGTGCCCAGGGAAGAAGCCGTGGCTTTAGCAATCTCCACATCCGGGACTTCCGCACAACCAGCCTGGTCCTCCTTGCCCGGGCATCCCCCAGCCTCCTCTTTCTAATGTCACTGCCCTTCCCGTTACCTGTTCACAGCCTTGCTGCCTCCGGCTGCTACTCCCGCTTCTGTTCACTTACCCCAAAGCCCAGCTCTAACCTCCACGCCATCCCATGAAGCACATTTCTTCTGGTCCTCAGCATCCCTTTATAATCGGATCTTAACTGGATCCTTGTATCTTTTTGTTTTGATCCAAGCTGGATCATTATATTTTTCCTTTATGAAACCAAGAGGGACTCTTTCTTATGGATAACCAGCTTACACTGAGCAGTCGTTACGATGTACGGATAAAATACGGATGGGCTGGCATATTATAAAGACTTCACCGTCAAATGCCAAAGGGAGGCTGGTGGGGGAGGGGGTGGTATCCACTCTGCGGGTCACACTGCTGGGCTGCACGAAGGGCATCACTAACCAGCCGTGCACCCGCATCAGAAACATGCAGAGCTTATACTGGATGGGTAAGTGATCACTAATTTACCTATGTATTCAACACACGTGTTTAGAGCACCTGCCAGGCAGAGCCCCTAGGGCAGGCAGCAGCAAAACAAGAAGAAATAAAATAGTGGCGCTCTTCAGTAGCTCACAAGCAAGTGGGAATATTAGCAAAAACATTCCCAGCTATCACATCCTCTGATGCTAAGATCTATTAGTACTCAACCCAGATCTTTGTTCGTCCTTTTATGCTTCCTGCTATCTTTGCAGTCCTCCAAATAGTCATGTTTAGCTCTGGCAGGAAAAGGCACTACATACAAGAAGCTATCCAATTAGAAATCAGGATAAACCTTACGCCAGTTAGAATGGCAAAAATAGACAAGGCAAGAAACAACAATTGCTGGAGAGGATGTGGAGAAAGGGGATCCCTCCTACATTGTTGGTGGGAATGCAAGTTGGTACAGCCACTCTGGAAAACAGTGTGGAGGTCCCTTAAAAAGTTAAAAATTGAGCTACCCTATGACCCAGCCATTGCACTACTGGGTATTTACCCCAAAGATACAGACGTAGTGAAGAGAAGGGCCATATGCACCCCAATGTTCATAGCAGCAATGTCCACAATAGCTAAATCGTGGAAGGAGCTGAGATGCCCTTCAACAGATGACTGGATTAAGAAGTTGTGGTCCATATATACAATGGAATATTACTCAGCTATCAGAAAGAACGAGTTCTCAACATTTGCTGCAACATGGACGGCACTGGAGGGGAAAATGCTAAGTGAAGTAAATCAAGCAGAGAAAGACAATTATCATATGATTTCTCTCATCTACGGAATATAAGAACTAGGAAGATCGGTAGGGGAAGAAAGGGATAAAGAAAGGGGGGGTAATCAGAAGGGGGAATGAAACATGAGAGACTATGGACTATGAGAAACAAACTGAGGATTTCAGAGGGGAGGGGGGTGGGGGAATGGGATAGACTGGTGATGGGTAGTAAGGAGGGCACGTATTGCATGGTGCACTGGGTGTTATACACACCTAATGAATCATCGAGCCTTACATTGGAAACCGGGGATGTACTGTATGGTGACTAACATAATATAATAAAAAATCATTAAAAAAAAAAAAGAAATCAGGATAAAATTGGTATCAGCATAAAAGACATCTTTTCAAAGTTTTCTCCTGCTCATTGCCACATTTTTACCTATGAGGCTGATAAAGATAGTTAAGACAAAAGTATTTTTTTCTAGAAGAAAAAAATTCTACTTTGCTATATTTATTAATAAAATGTTTTGTCATTCAGACCTAAGATTGGTATGGGCTGAATTATGGAACGAAAACCACAGAAATTTAATCAATCAGGCTGTTCCTTAGACAGCTGAACAGCTTTCTTCTTATTCTAGCTACATATTTCTTTTTCAGTGTGTTTTAACATAGCTGAATATAGGAAAGCTCTAAGGGTGCTTTAATGCAGCTTAATATTTAAAAAAAAATCACAATTTACAATAATTTCAGGCAGTGTTTAAACTCAATTGCCATTGCTCCAATGAGTATTATAAAGTAATACCCCTTTTTGTCAAGTCCAAGGAAACAGCTAAAATATATGGAGTGCCACGAAGCTAAAACATCGGCTTAAATGAGTTAGGAGAACATGCTCATTTTTCACATTAAGCATTCCGTTTTTATACTCTCAGCTCTCTGTATTTACACATGTTGATCCTCACGCTGTCCTTTAACGACTTAACAGGAAAACCTACAACTAACTGAATCATTAAAGGGAACTCTTTTATTCCCCTGAATGTACATGGATTTGCTTTGAAACTCACCTTGAAAAGAGCATAAAGTTCTTCTAGCTCATCAATAGTAAAGGAAGTTTCTGTCACAATTGTCCGGACCTATAAGAAGGTAGACACGATGAATTTCACAATCTCAAAGATATTATATTGGGAAAGTTTGTGATTTTCTTCTTTTAAATCATCTCGGTCTGTCCAGCAGGAATTTATGGAGAAAGAAGGCCACTCGCTATCTTTCAAAGGACCTACCACGTTCCGTTTCGTAGTATCCTCCAGGGTCTGGATCACCTTCAGTCTCTGTTTGAATCTCATCTGCTCAATCAAATCTGCCCGGATGGTTCCAAATTTCTAGAAAGGAGCAACAGCGGTATTTCTGAGAGATCTGCTCAAGCACATAGTATCATGTCTGCAAGATTTATGGAAACACACTCCGGATACATAGAAGAAATTTCTTATGAAACGACAAGCGTCCTAGACTATACCTTTATTTATTTTAAAAGCAATTTAATAACCATAAGTAAATACAGGAAATTCTCATGCTTAACAACCGAACTAAATTTCAAAGTCAAGTTAGTCTTGCTCAAATCAACAACAGTTTATAGGGAAGAAAAGGTTAAATAAGGCCATCCAGGCTGTAAGAAAAAAATGCTTCAAAGGAAGAATTTTCTTTACAAGAAGAAAGGAAGTATCTGAGGCTTACTATTAGCCTGGGAGGTTGGAAGAAACGACTGTGTGAGGCTCCCTGTTCCTGTTCTCTAGTTCGATAGCATTTGTACTGGTTCAGAAACACACATTGTCTCTGGATGGCAGACACCATGGGCTAGCTACCTTTCCAAACTCCAAAATACCTCCTATTACCTGAATGTTTGTTGAATGAAATTTCAAAAGCTAAGTGAGTCTTTCAATCTGAAGACTGAGAAGGAATATACCGAGTTTTACATCTCCTAGCAGTGTAAGAGAAAAACAAAGAAGTTCTGCTTAAAGCATGAAGCTTGACCCATGCAAGCAATGTCTGACATGGTTCAAGACATTAAAAAGATAAAGAAAAGGTCGACAGATAATATCAAGTGTTGACAAGGTTACAGTACAACCAAAACTCTCAGATGCTGCTGCTCAGAGTATCAGTTGGTACAACCATTTGGGAAATTGGTCCACAGTATCTACTAAATCTGAAGAGATATATATACCTACGACACATTCCTAAGTACTTCCCCCAAAAGTATATATGTTTTTAACCAAAGACCTATGCTAGAATATTCATAGTGTCACTATTCACCAAAAGCAAGTAACCACTCAAATGCTCATGTTTGAAATTATGAAATGAGGAGTAGCATTATCTAGCCAAGACAAATGCGAGACGTTCCTAACCGTTGTCACACAGACTGGCAGTTGTCTTCCCAATCTGTTCTCCCTTCACGTATATGAATCAAAATTTCAGCCGAGTACCCAGCTGCTCAGCAAAAGACTACACTTCCCAGCTTCCCCTGTGGCTTGTTGTGCCAGGTGACTAGATTCTGGCTAACAGGATGTGAGTAGAAATTTCACGGACAAGGGCTCATTCAAGGAGCAGAGCACATGCACCCTATCTCCTTCCTGGGGGGATAAGACATTTCTTAAGAGTGGATAAGAAAAAGCCTGGGTCCCTGATGCCACTGAGCGCCACACCAGCCCTGAAGCACCTCAGCCGACTCAAGTGAGAGACAAACAAATTTCTATCCTGTTAACTCTACTTTGGAGTCCATTGTTACAACCGCCTAGTCTGCATCCCAAGTAACAGAAGATCTAACACTTATAAACTGCTTCTTATGGTGCTTGGCGTAAGTTCACGTGTTTTTTTGTTTTTTTTTTACAGATTTTATTTATTCGACAGAGATAGAGACAGCCAGCGAGAGAGGGAATACAAGCAGGGGGAGTGGGAGAGGAAGAAGCAGGCTCATAGCGGAAGAGCCTGATGCGGGGCTCGATCCCATAACGCCAGGATCACGCCCTGAGCCGAAGGCAGACGCCTAACCGCTGTGCCACCCAGGTGCCCCAAGTTCACGTGTTTTGTTTTAATTCCACTTAATCCCATCCCCTGGTTCTCCTCATTCCTCACTGGCTACTTCTTTTCTGCCTCCTCTGCGCATCTTCCCCATCTCTAAACCCTGAGGAGCTCCAGGGCTTCGTCTTTAGACCCCTTCTCTCTAACAACACCGACTCTCTGGGGACTCCCAGTCACGGTTCACCCCCTCTCCCGTCACCACCCTAGTCGAAGCCACTACTGTCTCTTATAATAGCCTCTAAACTTATCTTGCTTCCTCAAAGCACCTTTATTTTTCTCCCAGAAGGAAGAGTGTTCTGTCTAAACTCTGTGTCTACTGACACTATGCTGGAAACCCCAGGCGCTTTATAGTGGGTCAAATTCTGAGTCTTCAGCTCAGGCCTACAAGCCCTACCCGCTCTCCCTGCTCCACAGCTACCCCTCTGCTCATTCCCCTCCAGCCACAGCGGCCTCCTGTGGCTCCTCGAATGCGTCATGCAGGCTCCGTTGGCAGCCGGGGCCTGGGCGCTGCCTGCCCCCTCTGCCTGGCACGTGCTTCTTGCCAAAACCCATGTGCTTGCTTCCCCGTGTCATTTGTGTCCTGGCTAAATGTCACTTCGCCAGAAATAAAACCTTCATAGCTCACATCCACCTTTTACCCTGTTATGCTTCTTCTTGAATTTATCATTTTACGTTATGTTTGGTTTTTACTTCTTATACCTACCCCCCCCCCTTACTAAATGAGAACAGAGGCTGTGTCCACCGGCGTGGGGAACCGTGCTGATTTAATAAGTGTTCAACAAATATTTGCTGAGTACACTGAATCCCCATGATAATACCAGGAGGAAAGGGCTTTCCTTCTCCCCATTTCAGAGACAAGCCATCAGAAGTTGAACAAAAACTATTAACTTGCTCGAGTCCACAGAGCTGGCGAAGTATTCACTGAAAAGTACATGCTAACGACGGAACCGGGATTACTTCACACTGGGCCATAGTGTGCCTTTGATTAACAACGAGAAAGCATTAGCTGTGAGACAGAAGGAAACGAAGTTTTATCGCACCTACAACTGGCAGGGCCACTACGGGCCACGTTGTGGGCCCCTCACCATAACCTTGTCAGTTGGTACTGTTACTTCCATTCCACAGATGGGAAAACCAAGGTTCACAGTGACCCAGAGTTCCACAGGGGCGGCGCTCCAAGTTGGAGGCCCGGAGCCCAGCTCCGTACCTCCGCCACCTACCATTCCATCCGACAGTAAGTTCCTCCCTGTCTCTGTGTACGTCAGAACATAGATTTTTGGAGCTACACAAAATCTGATTCAAATTCATGTTCTTTGACTGATTAGCTGTTGTGACTGCACAATTTAGTCGCGTCCTTTGAACCTCAGTTTCTCTGTAAAATGAGACCCCAAAACTGTCCCTGTACAACTGCTGTTAGAGATAGATATATTAATATAAAGTATCAATAACAGGGGCGCCTGGGTGGCTCAGTCGGTTCAGTGTCTGCATTCCGCTCAGGTCATGATCCCAGGGTCCTGGGATCGAATCCCGCATCAGGCTCCTTGCTCTAGGGGGAGCCTGCTTCTCCCTTTCCCTCTGCTCCTCACCCTGCTCATGTTCTCACTCTCACAGATAAATAAATAAAATCTTAAAAAATGAAATAAAAATAAATTTAAAAAACTACTGATAATAGTACTAATATTAAACACTGGCTTGATAAGCTTTGCAGATTGCTAAAGAAAGAATTATTTCCCCCGAAGCCTGACCTTCAAAGGCCCCTGTATATTTATATTTAATTAACTAGATCTAGTTGTTTCTCAGGTAGAAAAGGATCCTGCTGTTTGCTAGGCAGGACCCTCTCCCTGGCACTGGCCACAGACAGAACGCAATGGAAATACAATGAGGCTTCCATCTGAAGCAAACAGTCCCAACCTAAAAGGAAACCACCGAGTCCAAGTTCCTGACTGGCTATTTCCGGAGGATGTCTAAAGGAAAATGAGCAATGAGAATGACTGGGTCCCTCTCTCTCTCTCCCCTTCTCCCCCTTTCTCTCCCACCTTTTGCACGGGCTCTGACAGAATGAAATGCTAAAAATGGGGCAAATAAAAGGTGGCTCAGTCCATCCTGGAGCCAACATTTCCCATTACCCGAAACAAGGGCCCGGGTGTAATCCTCTCTCCCAGGCACTGCACATTTCAGTCCCATGAAAAGAACCAATTCACTAATGTAACAACAATTCTTTTTCTAACAAATAGAATTTAGTGATGGGGGTGAAGGAGCCTAAAATTATTATTCTAAAATCTACTCTTCCTTAAATAATAAACAGAATTATCCATCCCCTTTACATCTCTTCTCCCATTCAATTTTTTTTTAAGATTTTATTTATTTATTTGTCAGCGAGAGAGCATCTTCTTTAAAATACACTGTTGGGGCCCCTGGGTGGCTCAGTTGGTTAAGTGTCTGACTCTTGATTTAGTTAGGCTCAGGTCATGATTTCAGAGTCGTGAGATGGAGCCCTGACTCTTAAATGTTTCTGAATTTGTGGGGTACTTATTTCGCTGGGATGCAGAATGGGGCTCACCCCTGTTAGCCAGAGGACTAAACACCATTCGCACCTGAGGGTCCTTTCTTTGGCCCGAAATCTCCAAGTGCCTGGGTGAGTGAGGCTTTGCCTTGGAAGAGTGGCCGGGGGTGGGAGGAGCAACAGACGGGATGTGAGCCTCTGGACTTAGAAAAGCTGTGAAGTTGTAGGAGGCTGGAACCAAGGCATGGGTGATAGATTCTCGAACAGCTGACGGAGTACTTCCCCCGAACTGTCCCCTGCCGCCTTCTGCAGTGGTGGCATCTGTCTGTCCTGTACACGTGTGTGTTGGGTGGGGTGGCGGTCTTCAGGTGGAGGAAAGAGAAGGATGAGGAGGAAGAAGATAAGAAGGAATCAGGATATGAAGTCAGTGTGGACTCTGTTTGTTGGAGTCGCATGGAGTCTCTTACGTTTCCCAAATGGGTTGTCTCTCTAGGGTCCTCCGATCTTTAAAGAACTCTCAACTCATGACAATACTCACATCCATGCAACACCTTCATAACTCCGGGTCAGAAAGCAGGCCCTTAATTTACCACCAAAGTTGCTCTCCTCAAGGTACTAACTCTTTCAAGATTTTTGCCTAGCAGAAAGGGCTAGAAAAGCCATTGTCACACAAGAAGAAGGCTTACAAAAAACACTTGAATCAGCTTCAATGTAAAATAGCCCATGTGAACCGATTATTAGCTAGCTTGAACATGCTATTTACAACGTAAGAAAAGACGAGTAGCAGTAGAGACAAACAGACCTAGGGTCTGAATCTCAGCTCCAACATACCGGGAAACCTCGGACAAGCTACCTAACCTCTCTGAGTTCTGTTATCTGTAAAAGGAGCATAAAAATACAACCCAACTCTCAGTCTTTGGATCACTGATTCTGATAGGGCATGGAAAAGTCAAAGCACAATGCCCTGTATCGTTATATATTTACCTACAATTTATTTTAAAAGTTGTAGAAATTACAAAGAGGCAGCCAATAGGCTAGAAAGACCGTGGCACGTACCGTTTGGCCCAGAGAGTATTTTGAAAGTTAGGCCAATTCAAATAAAATCATGACCTCCAAGTTCTCTTGAAAAATCATAGGTTCTGGAAACAGTGGTTCCTCATCTCCAGTGGCAGACAGACTGGCCCACCACCAAGCAGGCCTTTACCACCTAGTACCCCAAGGCCACTTTTCCCCACTCCTTCACCCCCTGCCCACTTGGTGTCTGCCTTGCGGGCACAGTCATGTGAACTTGCCACCTGCTCTTGAGCACCTTCTCTGAAAATACACCGTTGGGGCCCCCGGGGGGCTCAGTCAGTTAAGTGTCTGACTCTTGATTTAGGCTCAGGTCATGATCTCAGGGTCGTGAGATGGAGCCCCTGCACGGGGCTCTGCGCTGGGCATGGGGCCTGCTTCAGATTCGCTCTCTTCCTCTCCCTCAATCCCACACCCCCTCTCCCCCTCTAAAAAACAAAACAAAACAAAACAAAACAAAAACAAAAACAAAAACAAACCCAAACCCCCATAACTCTGTTAATGTAAAGTCTGGCCTCTATAAAGGAGACATGCTTTTGACAGCTGGGTATTATAGACAGGGTACAGTTTCACAGTCAGATATGGATGCAAATCTCACATTCCACAGAAGTTTCACGAAAACCAATGACCCTCAGTTTCCTTATCAGCAAAATAGGGAAAATTATCCCTACTTCTTTGGGTTGGGTAAGAAGTTTATGTGCTACACAGGCAAAGCAACTATTACAGGGTGGCTGTTATTACTCCTAGTAATGTTGGCAAAAGGGGGAGGGACAAAGCACATATCTAAAGATCAGGCAGAATGTACCAATGTTGTAACTCAGGTTCCACTAACAACTGGTGATAACTAATTTAGAGGTCTACATTTCTCTTTTGAGGGATGAGTAGCCTTTTAAGAATTAACTTGGAAATCAAAGCTATGCATTAGCAAAAAATGTCAAGCCCCAAATGCCCTCCTGTTAGAGATACATAATGAAGGGTTTACAAGTGAAATAATATGCTGTCTAGAGGTTGCTTGAAAATACTCCAGGAAAAAAAAAAAGTGACTTAGATGAAAGAGATCAGAAAAATGTTGGTAACTGTTGGACTGTGTGATGGGTTATGGAAATGCATCAGGTCATCCTTTGGATTTCTACTGTGCTGGAAAACCTCTATACATTAAAGAACGAGAAAGAAAAATATTCACATGAGGTGTTGATAAGGTATCCCCAGGACCGAGCATGATGCCTGCCATAAGACAGGCACTTACAACATCTTAAATGAAGATTTTTTTTCAATAAATGGGTAGACAAACAGTGTTTCTTGTATCTCTGGGGTCTTCCCCCACTGACACAACTGTAGTATCTTCTTTGCCAGTCTATTCCTTCAGCTCTCCCCACTCCAATTTATTGCACGGGGAGCAGAAATAATGTCCTTGAAGAAAAACTCCCCTCAGCTTCCAAAGGGCTGTTGAGTGCCTTGCAAATAAATCAGTGGCTTCAAGACCCCCACTAGCCAGCCTCTCCTGGACCAACTGATCTCATGTCCATATGTACATGTACAATTCCATCTCCGTTCTATCCAGACAAATCCCACTGGCTCTAGCTTTAATGCTAGAGAGCTTTCTAGCTGTGTGGCCTGGAAAAACTAGCTCAACCTCTCTCAACTTACGTGTTCACCTTAAAAATGGGTTAATATTTACCTGGTGGGGCTATCTGTGAAGCACCCTGCCCACACAAGGTAGGCTCTCAGTGAGCGGTAACTTCTGTGGTCCTCATTAATAAGCTCGACACATTATCTGGAACTTTCCTAACTGCTTGTCCTGCACAAACTCCTCCCTGTGTTTTATAAGCCACATCCTTCCCCTACTTTTCTCAGATTCAACCCACTGGGTTGGGTTGTCTTGAACACGAAGAAACTGCACAGTGGCCATGTGCGTGCTGTAAGGTTCTTCTTGTGCCCTTGTGCTTCTGAGGAGGGTCTCACCTTGGTCTATGGATCAAACCCGAAGGCTGGGGCTTTGTCTTGCACTTCTGCATAATTCTGCAAAATTGCAGAGCACCCCCCCCCCCGGCCCACAAAAGAGAATACTGTCTTTCAAATGGTCTGTACAATTCCTTCCAGTAGGGTCTTAGGAGAACTTAAAATGAGCAAGAATTTCTCCATGAGGCATTTATGAATAAAGTTATCATCTCATCAGGAGAAATCTGATCGATAGCTAACCTACCTCCAGCCACCTGGGGAGTCCTTGACAAGACCTCAAAGCTGAATGTACTTCCAGTGTTTTTCCTACTTTTCTATCTTCCTGGCACAGAAATAAATGTGTTGCATGCCTCAGAAAACCGGTGTCATGCCTTAGTTCAAACCAGGTTATAACCAGCCTCTGCGACTAGTGGCCCCATTCTGCATCTAGGGCAGGGATTCTCAACCCTCACCAGGCACTGGGACCATCAGGGGAACTTCTAAAAAATACTTATTTCTTAGGCCTCATGCCAAAGATACAGATTTAATTGGTCTGGAATGGAACCTGGGAATTCACATTTTTAAAAGGCTGACTTTGGAAAAAAAAGTAAGTGATTTTAATGCACAAGCGAGACTGAGAACTATCAATCTAATGGTTAGGAGGGAAAAAAGAGAAAAGCAAGGGTTTGTGGTGGTCCCTCTAGGCTGAACTGTAAGGCACTGGGGAGCCACTGGAAACCGATGAGCAGTGTGGTGACACGAAGTAGAGACAAGAAAAAACCAGTCATGCATCGAAGACCAGGTGATGCAGGCATCACATCGGTATCAATACAAGGGGTCGTCTATCCAGGCAGAGGAAGGAAACCGCTGCTGTATCCTGCGATAGGATGCTTGACAGCCAAAGGGCCACCACAGGGGATCAGCCGGACAGGAAACCAGCCCTTGGTCTTGCCTCCATTCTCTTCTCTTTCCCATTAAAAATAGCTCAAGTGCTGCCTCAGCATGTCGTTAGCTTATCTGCTGTCAAGAATAAAGCTGTGTTTCCACATACTAAGCTTTATGACTTTGGTCCAGAATTCTCTTAACAACAAAGGTTTCAGGGGATGACTTTAGGAAAAAGCACCCACCGCTATAATAATAACTATTGCCTTTAATCACATGGGCTCTTTTTCTGGAAAAATAATCATCCAAAATTTCCAACAGACTGCTATCCAAAAGTCCTGAGGCAATGATGTTTCTTTACTGAATTATGATAATAACCAGTTTTGGAGAGACTGATGTGAAATAGCCATCCTTAACCTCCACTGGTGGAAATATACATTAGGACAATCTTTATGAAAATTGGACAGCATGTGCTAAGAGCTTGGAAATAATTCATACTTTTTGATCTATTCCTATAGATCTATTCCTTAGAATGGACTCTAAGAAAATAATCAGAGATGTGATACTGGCATACTAGTTTATCATAGAATATAGAATATATATATATATAATCATACCATATAAGTTTGCTGTAAAATACTGAAAATTTGGAAGTAATCAAAATAAATGTCCAACAAAAGTGACCAGTTAAATAAATTCTGGAACTTCATTAAGGCAGAATATTAATAATCTATTAAAATTATGGCTTTACAAACTATGGAAAGAGCCCAGATGTCCATTGACAGATGAATAGATAAAGAAGATGTGGTGTATATATACCATGGAATACTACTCAGCCATCAAAAAAATGAAATCTTGCCATTTGCAATGATGTGGATGGGACTCTAGAGGTATTATGCTTAGTGAAATGAGTCAATCACAGAAAGACAATTATTATATGATCTCACTGATATGTGGAATTTAAGAAAACAGAGGATCACAGGGGAAGAGAAGAAAAAGTAAAACAAAACGAAATCAGAGACAAGCCACAAGAGACTCTTAATCACAGGAAACAAACTGAGGGTTGTTGGAGGGAAGGTGGGTTGGGGGAGGGGACAACAGGCCGATGGACATTAAGGAGAGCACGTGATGTAATGAACACTGGGTGTTATAAAGAACTGATAAATCACTGAACTCTACCTCTGAAACTAACGATACACTATATGTAATTGAATTTAAATTTAAAAAAAAGAAAAAATTATGGCTTTAAACAGTATTTAATACATTAGAGTGCTCGTTGTATATTTTAAGTGAAAAATAGGATTTGCAAGGCACTTTTTAGTAGAGACTTATCTTTTTAAGTGTATTTTGCAAATATAAAAACATACTTGAGGGAAAATATGGTAAATACAGTTTATAGACTATTTTTTCCTCATATTTTTCCATAGTTTCTACATTTTAAAAAATAAACATGCATTACTTTTATGATTTTTTAAAAGATACAAAAAATGTTTTGTTTTCAGTATGTACTGAGTGTCAATGAAAATTTTTAAAAATAATAAATGAACAGTCTTGCCCCCTTTATGAGTGAAAGGACACAAATTTCTGAAAAGGCTTCTGGATCTATACCAATATTTTTTAAAGCACCAAGTTTTTTATTCACTTTAAGAGAGGTTTCTTCTGACCTCAGCTTGTCCCTCACCATTAATCCAGGCTGTTCCTAGTTGGCATGCGGACAGTCACAGTCCTACAACCCGCACACATCTGTCAGGGGTACTGTGCTCAGCAGAGTATTCACGTTCTTTCTTACTGATCATTTCTATAAAAAGTTTTCAGAGTCAAGGATCAGGAAATGAAGAAACCATTAGGTATTATGCACACTTGAGTCCCTGAGGCTCCACAAACCACCAAATGCCCCTGAGTGCATAACACTGGCTCCTTCACCTCTAGAAGCTCATTAGTTCTACTCTGAGACTCAGGACGAGATCCAGGGTCACTGTGGACCGGAAGGCTTCTTCCCCCACCTACGCCAAGCAAATTTAGAGAAATACGAGGACTCTGGGTCTTCTCGAGGATGGTATACACTATTCCACGTGTCCTGGACTAAAGAGAATTGGCTTGTTTCCTTCAGGGAAGACCCAAGTACTTGGCATGAGACAGGAAGTGGATTGATGCATACAGGTCAGCCTCACCAGGCCTGCTCTTGACAGCCCCTCCTTAATACACCCAGAGTTGAATGTGAGCTGCTACTTGGTCCAGCTTCAGGGTGGGCATGGTAAAGAAAGCACCAGAGGGTCAGAGCTTGTCATGCCATTTGCGCTATGGCCTGAGACCCCACGGGAGTCCTAGGCCCCACTCTGTTCCCATCCCTGGAGCTCAAAGCTGTCAGCTGGAAGGCAGCTAGGCAGCTGTTTGCTTTGACAATTAGTTCTCCGAAGGTGAAAGGAAGCAGGTATACCCGTAGTTAGCAATGGAAGCAGGTGCCGCGCTCTCAGAGCACTGGTAACACTCGGGCAGGAAATGAGACCCACCTCATAAGACGTTCTGATGAGTCTGAAGATGTCTACCTCAGGGTAGGGCTCCACGTCATCACTGAGCAGGGAGTGGAGGTGAGGGATGGGAGGCAGTGTGCTGTCTTTATTGGTCACACTGTCTAAATACCTGGACAAAGAAATGAATCAGAAGTCACGGGAGGCTAATTTGGAATTCTCCCATTACGGTTCTCTACCCATGTTCTGCAAACGCTGCATTTTATTTTATTTTATTTTTTTAAAGATTTTATTTATTTACCTGATAGAGAAAGAGACAGCAAGAGAAGGAACACAAGCAGGGGGAGTGGGAGAGGGAGAAGCAGGCTCCCCGCTGAGCAGGGAGCCTGATGCGGGGCTTGATCCCAGGACCCTGGGATCATGACCTGAGCTGAAGGCAGATGCTTAATGGCTGAGCCACCCACGCGCCCCTGCAAACGCTGCCATTTTAAAAAAAGCCTAGAATTTCCTAAGAACAGAATGAAATTCTCCTTCTAAAGAGGCAGCTTATTAAAATAAATCCTCAGCCACAGACAAAAGTGGGCATTATGATTACCACCAAGCCAATTAAGACTCATGAAACCAAGGAGGAAGATAGAAGGCAAGTTCAGAGAAGAAGCCAGAGGCGGTTTACAAAGTGAGGCTTAGGGGGCACCTGGATGGCTCAGTCGGCTAAGCGTCTGACTCATGATTTTGGCTCAGGTCATGACCTCAGGGTCATGAGATCAAGCGCTGAGGCTCCGCGTGGAGTCTGCTTGTCCTCTCCCCCTCCTCCTCCCTCTGCTTGCGTGTGCGCACTCTCTCTCTCACATAAATAAAATCTTTAAAAACAGTAACAATAACAACAACAACAAAGCGAGGCTTCGCCCGTTACCTTCCCAAAACAGTCATGGCCTCCCCGTCGTCCTTACAGCTCAACAGTTTGTCCACGTTTGCATCCAGCACAGCCAGGGCCAACTGGAATATCACCTTGATTCCTTCATAGAAGAAACAGTCCACGACCACAACTGCACTCTCAAACGGCATCACGCTGAGGAACAGCGTGAGGAACCAAGACAGGGAGATGGTGGAAATCACGCCCAGGTCCTGCATGCAGTCGTACAGCTGGGGCACGTAGTCCCGTGCTAGCTCCTCGAAGACACCCTGGTCCACCAGTGCGCCTGCAGCAGGGGTGGGCACAAAAGGCCACAGGTGAACCCACCGCACCTTCTTCCTGAGGGACCCCACCAATCGGCTCGGCTAAGATAATCTAGCTCGCAACTGCTGCTGAGACAACTGGGCTCCTTTCTCTAACTGTTCTGCTGCTACCATGTTACTAGTTACTGTGTTACTAGACCAAGGTGTCAACACTGCTCAGTCAGCAGATTAGTTCTGGGTGCTTCTTCTCTTTCCGGAGCTTTCCTGGTCTGGTTCCCTACCACAAAAGAGCAATAACACAACCATAAGGGTTGTTGGAAAGGTCAGTTTAGAAAGTTTTCCTGATATGTAATTGTTTGGTTAGGCATGAAAGATATATCTCAGTAGCTCCATTTCTTGGCAAACTTATTTAAAAAACAAGTCACTTTTCTGGATGCATAGTCCCCATATATGAGGTGAGGTTTTTTTGTTTTGTTTTGTTTTGTTTTGTTTTGTTTTTAATGTGTCTTTTTTAAACTTAAAAGCATTCCAGGGGTACCTGGCTGGCTTAGTGGCAAGTCAGCATGAGACTGCTGGTCTTAGAGAGTTAAGTTCCAAGGCCATGTTGAGTGTAGAGATTACTTAAAAAAGAAAAAAAATCTAAAAAAAAAAAAAAAAAGCATTCCAGTTGTACATACATTCTCATGATCAACTTACTGACATTTCCAGAGAAGTATTCCAATGAATCAAATTAGTGTGAAAAGGTTTAGATATGAAAAGCACAAGAGGGAAGCATAAAGCATACATTTTACCACTAGCAACAAAAAGCTTGTCCTGCTAAAATCAGTGTCTAATACTTGAGAGGATTATAAGGAGTAAGAACAGTAATTTGTTTAAAGGCTTATAGTCATTGTTTCCTTGCAATGAAATCAGTTCTGAAAAATACTATAGAAACTTAGTTTTGGATAAATTTTTAGATGCTTTTTTTTTTTTTTTGCATACTTCTGCTGTCCATAGAGTCCATCCGCTTCATGAAAACTTTTTTTGTCAAATCTGATTGATGGTCAACATGTTTGGTGCAGTTCCCACATGCCACAGAGTGACAGCGACATCGAGTGTTTTCTATAATAATTTCTCTAACAGTGAAACGCGTATATTCTCTTAAGCTCCATGGGGCTCCTTTGAGTACAATCCATATTAATTCAAGCCCTCTCATTCCCATTTTGGGAAACTGGAATAGTCTGAAACTCTTTTGGCTAATGGTGCCTGGAAATGGTGTTCTAGCCAGCACCCTGGCTCTAGGAACACCTTCGCGATGAGCCACGGGTTAACATGTTAACTCCATCCCCACATACCAACAACTCTGGTGTTGTAGTAATCAGGAAGCATGCGCTCGCACAGAGCCACTAGCAGCCAGAAAGCTTCCTCCTCTTTGGCATAAAGCAGCAGCACGGATGTGACAATATTCATGGCCTCAAGGAATGAAAAAGGGTGTCATCAAATATATTTCAAGTGCATCAAACACAGGTTAACATAAGAAAGTTTGTGGACCTAAAAAATTACTGAGTTAGTCTCACAGGGTCAGCAAACTTTTTCACCAGAAGGGCAGGTAATAAGTATCTCTAGGCTCTGCAAGCTCCACATACATATTCTTCTAAGTTTTGTTTTGTTTTTATTACTTAGAACCCTTTAAAAATGTACAAACCTTGAGTCCTTGAGCCTGGAACTGCTAAGGGCATTCAGGAACACCAGTACTCACTAAGGACTGAGCCCCTGTACGCAGGCAGGCCCTCACTCAAAACCTTTGCCCCAAGGCTCTTTGACAAAGCTTTTAACCTGCTAAAATCTCAGTGTTTCTAATCCTTAATTCACAAGGTAAATATTTCCTTTTTAATCTTCCATAATGGTTTCTATAACCCAGTACACATGGCCTGAGGCTCTCCTCTGAGAACAATAAAACCTTTCAAATTTGGAAACCTCACCCACTATTTCCATCTGGATAAGGATGGTAGAGATAAGCAACAGTGATTTAAATTCTAAAGTAACCTACTTTATTAAAAGATATTACCACATAGCTCATAACCACTCAAGGCTCAAAGTACTTTAATAGTCCTCTTAATTAAAAAGAGAAAGATCAAAAGATAAAAACGAATTCTGTAATTGTAGAGGCCAACTAACTCCTGTACTTCTTCTGATATTTTACAAACCAGTAACTGCTCCTCCGACTTCTACAACATACATACCAAAGAAAGGAATTTTGGTCTAATAGGCTTTTTCTTGTAAGTTGTAATATTTTCCCAAGTGAAATCATTATTAAAATTCCACTTGAGAATTAACCTGCTGATTCTAGTACACGATCAAAGTCACGGTTAGCTCCTTAGTCATTCAGTCAAGGTAAGTTTGTAACAGGCTCTGGACTAAGTACTGGGCGAGAGGAAGTGGGGGAGTACAGTGGTGACGAGTCTCGCAGGATTTATTAGATGGAAAGGTTAATTAATCAATTTGGGGGTGTACTTAAGGGCTATCAAAAAGGTAAAATACAGTGGTACAGGAAGACCCGTACTGTGTGTGTAGAGGAATTAAGCCTGCTTTAGTGTTTATCTATCTGCCTACCTACCTACCTTTCCCTCTATCTATCCATTTTTGCGTTAAGCGGTCATTTAGTAAAAAATATATTATGCCATCTTTCTGGATTTGGGGGATGTTTGAGGTATTTGTCAATATATTAAAAGTTGTATTCTGCTGTGATTTCTTTTCACATTTTTTTGGAATATAGTTGACCCAAGTTTATACATGAGCTACATTCATCGCCAGTGTAGCTACCCGTCCGTCCCGACAGACACACTGATACGTCGCTATTACAGTATCGCTGACCACATTCTTATGCTGTGTCTTCTATTCCCATCACTTGCTGATTCCAGTACTGGAAGTCAATATCGCCCACAAAAATATGGAATGTTGCACATATTTGCGTGTCATCCTTGAGCAGGGGTCATGCTAATCTTCTCTGGATCGTTCCAATTTTAGTGTAGTGCTGCCAAAGCGAGCACAAGCCTGCTTCGGCTTTTAGCTGGGCGGTCAGAGAAGGCCTCTCTGAATATGTGGCCTTTAAGTCTAGAGTCACGTGATCTTGGCGCTTTCCAAATTGGGCTAGATGTACCAGTACAAGGGGTAATTTTAGTTGGTAGGGGGGCAACGTTTTTTGAGTACTGGATTAAGCATTTATTTTCCTGGGTATTAAAATATAATCATAAGATATAAAAGTTATGTTCTCAAGTATGTTCTTACTTAAGGTGCAAAGTAGGAGCATTATGGGACTCAGAATCCAGAATTACAGGCCTGGGGCTCAGACCCGCTCTCTTTTACCTCAGGGAGGGATGAGGGGTAGCTCAGAGAGTAATCAGAAGCGACCTGAAGGTCACCTAGGTATGAGGTGCCGGATCCAGAAAGGGCATTTTGTCTCCCAGCTCCTCTGCTCAGTGCTGTAGTACCAATCCAGGGAGAGTTGTTCCCTAGGGGCTATCTGGCAATGTCTAAAGACAGTCTGGCTGTCACAACTAGGCAGTTCCACTGGCATTTCGGGGAGAGGTGTTATTAAATGTGTTATTAAACAGGAATGTTATTAAACATCCTACAAAGCATGAGACAATCCCGAACAAAGCATTATCCAGTCCACAACGTCTGTAGTGCCAAGGTCAAGAAACTTAAATGCAGGGATGGTTCTGTTAACCATTCTTCTTTATTCTTCTTACTGACTTACTGGTTTATAAACAATAATAATAATAAAAACCACCTCTGTCATTTACCTGGCAATATCCTATGTTAGGATTTCGAAAAGCATAAGCTGTTAAGACTCTCCTTAGAGCAGCAATGCCCATTTCGTTCTGGAAAGCTGGGTGTTCTGGAAGGGAGCGGTGTAAATCCCTCTCAATCTCTTCTGTGGCGAGATTATACTTCCCCATGGACTTCTCCACTAGATCTTCGTAGTACCCGGGATGCGTGGCCTTCTCGTTGATGGCACCTAGGAGATACCCAGCAGATACACCATCCGAAAGGGCGGGCCCTGCCCTCGGTCTGCAAACACAGCTTACCCGGTGAACCTCTTCGCGTTCCTTACCACGCAAAGGACACTTGCAACATAATGACAGCCCACAGGTGAGGGGGGCTGTTGCAACTGCGGCCAGACTAATAAATTTACTTGCGGCCTGAATCCTTCTTTCAACTTCATCGTAAGCCAAATCAGAGGTTTGCAAGCTAAAAATCTGTGTTCCGCAGAACTTCCTCAGATGATTCTGGGGCACTACTGGGGCAAGAAGAGGAAGGAATAAGAGGGAGCCAAAGCTCCCCCGTCTCATCCCTCCCTCCACCATAGCAGGTCTGCCGGTATTTTATTGGGGTTTTCCTTAAGATTTCACTCAGACGAGAAAGTTCTGTCTCCCTTAACAAGTTTAAAAACGGCTTGCTAACGCATAAGCTTTGAAGAGCTCGAACGGCCATACTGCAGGGTAGGAGCAGGTGTTCAAATGTAGGCAAGGGTTTTTAGGATTGCAGTGGGTGGTGTGGGCATTCCTCACAGTGAGCACCGCTCTGGAGTCCTCAGGTGGTGGGGATGAGGATGGGGAAATGGGTTGAGAATCACTGGTTTAAGATATTTGCAGTTTAAGATTCTTGAAGACAGAAAAGCCTGTATGAAAATATCTAAATCTAATTAAATATAACGTGTAATTATAAATATCTATACATACATAGACATATACATATATAAAACACACACACACATATATATACATACTATACATACTACCCCCCCCCCACACACACATACTAAATGACAGGATAAACTGATCTGTATTTCACTGATTAGAAATTAGAACCCCTGGGCTGGCCTGGACTGTGTCAATGATAGTCACCCAGAAGAGACAGCCTTCCCACTCACACTCACCCTGGAAAAGGAAGTCTGGTTGACAGCAACTTAACACTGGCTTTTGCTTTGTTCTCAAGGGAGATTTGCAAAGCTATCTTACCATCTGGCCTGCAGGTCACTTCACTGCGTACACCGAGCCAGGGCCTGGTACAGTGGCTCTGAGAGTCATGGGGAGCAGGGCGGGACCCAGGCAGGGCTCCTCTATAAGGAGTGGGGCTCTCTCCATAGGTGAGCTGGCTTGCATCCTACCACATGTATCCTACCCCCAGTGAGCTGGGTGGAAATATGAGCTGAGGGCCTCTCCACCCCGTGGCCTCACATCGTCCATCACCGTTAAAGAAAATATGGCGTCCAACTCTAAGTGTGTCTCTGCAACAGTGCTGTGTACTATTGTGTCCTATTCCTTGGCTCTCACTTTGAATCTCATTTTCAGCCAAAGAGCCTGTAAATAACTTCTAATTTGAATGAGGTTGAAAATAACATTTTTCATTTGCTGTATCAGTGTCCTGAGTCAGTTTGTCAAGGTGACTAGTTCTCCAGACACAAGGAAGACAGAAGACGGGACAGTAAGGCTCTTCTTGGGCTGGATTTGTAATCAGAGATCATTTGACTCAAATTTGGATTTCTAAATGAGGAGTTAAGGCTGGTCTACTTAAGGAAAATAAGCCACGTAAATGAGGATAGAACAAGCTAGTTTTACATAAATCACATAAAGCCAATTATTTTTCAGGATTCTATCCCCCAACTGCTGAGATGTTAATACATCTCATTACGGGCAATTATCATTTATATCTACTTTTAGAAAGAGATATGAGTTTGTTTGGCTGTTTTTAAAAGGTTTTCCTGTAAGTGTGGCCACTATTCTTTTAATTTTAATGTCATTTTTAAAATAAAAGGTTTTAGTAACAGCACTTGGGTTGGACCATCTTAGGTTCAAATAAAAATATTCAAATAAGCTTATCTAAGATGATTACATTTCAGGCCTCTAACCAGGTACAGCAACTGATTTATAAAGACTGGTGACACCAAAAATTGCCCTGATGTTCACGACGGAAAAGACCCCTGGGATACACTGGACACTTTAGGCTGGGAGGAAGGCATGATGGACCTAGCCTGAAGAGCCTCTGGTCTCCAGCAAGACTCAAAGGTGACCCCACAGGGCTCTGTTGGGGCATGAGCCTGGCTGTGGACCAGTGAAGGTGGGCACATCTTTCCCACCGGTCCTTGACACACCCCCTTCTGTCCTTCCTGGCACTCCAGCTTGGGGTGTTAGTGTGATCTAGGCCTTTAGTTCTAGTGCACATTCTGGCCTCTCCTTCCCATTTCCACGTGATAACCAGAAAATCCAGGCGGTGGCAAAAACCAAGGACGAGGCTTTCTCATTCCTCCCTCCCTGTGTCTCAATGACTCCCAGCATGTGCCACACTTAAGCATTCTCAATGACATGTATTCTCATCACTGGGCACAGCCAGGAGAAGGCAAAAAAACTCCCCAAATCACAAAGAATTACGCTNNNTCCCTTTGGTTCTCTTTTCTCCTAAGTAGTGTTAGTGAAGGGATGGAAGAGGTTATGCAGACTTGAGGGATGGTGGCTTCAATATCTGGACACTTGTATATGTGTTCTGTGTTTTCACTGAGGGACTTCAACACTCTAGGGAGGAAAGGCAATTTAGTGCTGAACTGGAGGGCTGCATATTTGAAAGAGCCCAGATGCATGATGGAAGGCGGAAAGGGAGCGCTGAGGTCCTGCACACTCCGGGGCCAGGGCCCCCAGCCCAAGCCCGGTCATACCTGACAGCAGCAGCCAGAGCTCCCCCCGCATGCTCTCTGGGATGCCCTTCAACACCAGCTCCCGTGTTTTTTCTGTGCGGTACATGCAGATCCCTTGCCCATACTCAGCAAAGTGAATCTTCCAAGCTTGCTCCTTCAAAAATTCTTTGGCCTGAAACAGATAATGAAACATTATTATGTCCCAAAGCACTTCAAGGATGGCAAGGAGAGGTTGAATGGAAAGTCAGAATATCTCCCCTAGTGAATGGAGTGGTTATGTTCTGGACAGAACTCTGACGAACAAAGAACTCAGATTTTCTAGAGTCCTTCCCTCATTTGATACCGGAACCTAATTTGAAGCCTGTGGTTCTGCTTTGAAGCTTTCTGGACCAGAATCAGAATTCCACTTACCTGAAACAGGTCAGCAGAATGCAAATTATATTTATGGCTTTATGTCCACACCTCCAAGTGAAAATGAGTTGATAATTTTTAAATGTGGGCTGAGAAATTATGTACTTGTTGGCTGACTTAAACAACAGTTAAAAACAAGACAAAAGTCCTTTCATCGAGCCCCGCATCGGGTTCCCTACTCAGTGGGGAGTCTGCATCTCCCTCTCCCTCTGCCTCCCCGCCAGCTCTCTCTCCCTTGCTCTCTCTCTCAAATGAATAAAATCTTTAAAAAAAAAGAAGAAAAAAAAAAACTCAAGACAAAAAAATGTCACCCGTACTTTATAACTCATCTCCTTCCGTGAAAAAGCCATTCTAAAATTTAATGAGAGATTTAGATAAAAATCTGCTTTGCTTACAGGAAGGTATTTATTTACATGGATACTTATGAGTTTACTTTGATTAAAAAATATTTTTAAGTGCTATTGTTCTAACATGGAAAGCTTCAGGCACAAGCAGGAGGCACCCACCAACTTGGGGTTGAATTCCTCCGGAGACCGCCGTCGGTACATGGTCATCAGGGTCTGGGTGGCTGTGGGAACGCTGTTCCCGTTCAGGTTAAATTGGCGCTCTCCATCAGCATCGGAGCTCGTGCTTCTCTGGGGGCTGGAGGAGACGAGGCTGCTGGGCCGAGAATACACCTGCCGACGCAGAGAGGAACAGATGTTGAAAGAGTGTGGGCTGTAGAATCCACTTCTTCAGTGTCCTCTGTACAGACACCAATAGCTATGTCATGGTTGCCAACATGTTTCTTGCTATGTGAAAACAGGAGGACGGCAGCAAGCCAGCGCTTGGTGGAGATTAAACAGGTGTGTGGGTCATAGACCATGAAGCTTCGATGCTCAAAACAGGTTTCCTCTTATTTTAGATGCATTTTTGCAGCAAACTGGTTGGCTGCTAGGTTCTGGTTGGCATGCGTGCAAAGCATGACATGGCTGAATCAACTCTTATGGGACTGCCTCCCCATGCCCGCTCTGGCTTCTGATGCCCCCGTGAGCTTGGACCAGGTGGACGGAGCAGGCATGTTCCTTGTGAGGTCATCATCTTTACAATACATTTCACCTGCCAGTAATTGCTCTGTCACTTGAGCTGCTCACCTATCTTCCTGGGCTCCACTTTCCCTGGATGTCAGCCCAGGGCCTAATTAAAAAGGGACACAGTATGTATTTTATCATAATAAAGTCATCATCATGATGTTGCATTTCAGATTCCAGAGTTTATTTAGTGACCTCTGTACATTCCCAACAATGTCAATATACGGACCAGAGTCCCTTGTTGCGTAAACAGGACCAATTACTTAATAAGTTTTTCAACTACAAAATAAGAAGGTTAGGCCAGATGATCTACAGGGTTCTGTCCAGCTCTGTGATCCCAAAGACAAACTCCATGAGATTTAAATGAGCTATTGCTGAGATATTGCTCTGGGCATCAGGGTAGCTGCCTTATCTTAGCATAGCTTGAGGATCAAACAAAATGGACAGGGAGGGTACCACTTGGGCAGAGTAAATAGGATGAATGCATAGACCCACAGGCGAATCCCACAGACCTCATCATCTGAACTGTTGTAGCTGCCTGCAAACTCTTTGTCCGAGTATATCTTGGAGGTCGTCTGTTGCAGGAAATCCGAGATCCTCTGCACTAGAAAGTCTCTATCTTTCAAATTGGCAAATAGGAAGGTCATCCTGTTCCTGGTGCTGATGGATAAAGGACTAGGGAGTACGCTGGAGCTATCTGCCTTTTCCACAATTGTCACCTGAAAGAAACAGGAAACAAAGAACATTACTTTCCAGGGATGACCCAACAGCAGCCTCCGAGTAGCACCAAACAAGGAATGCAACACTTTTACATTCTGTAGGAACCACCCATATTCTACTGAGGCAAAAATGAGATTCTCTGACTCTGTTCCAATAAAAAAAAAATAGCTCCTAACAACTCAAACTGGAGCTCGTATCAGAAGCTGGACTCATCGTGCTGGTCTTTCTAAATCAGCAGTTCTACACTGGGAGTGATTTTGCTCCCGCAGAGTCATCCGGCAACACCTAGCGGCATTTCCGGTTGCCAGGAGTGAAGGGTACCAGGCATCCAGTAGGCGGAGGCCGGGGATGCCGCTCAACAGCCCACCGTGCACAGGACAGCTGGCCCCCAACCAAGTCTGGCCCACAATGTCAACGGGGCCACAGTTTAGAAAACTTGTGAAAAAACTCCCTGGTTTTCATTAAAATTTCAAGGAGTCCTAAAGGAGAGGACTCCTCGCTGCTGCGTCATCCCTAAGAGACAGAAACAACCTGTGATACCGGTGCCTTTTTACCAGGCTTAACGTTGGGATGGTTTCCAAAACCGCACCAGTCTTTCAAACATCTCATTCGAATTCCAGGGCTTGCAACCCTCCTCTTACTACCTGAACATTTTAAAGGCTCAATTCCGAACAGACACGATGTAAACAGCTTAATCGCAACCGCACTGCACGGGCTGACCGTGCGTGCGCGAGGCTGTGCGCATGCGTGTGGTGAAGTAGCTCTACCACGTGAGGAGACGAGCAGGAAAGGACATCTGTTTCAGCTCTGAACTGAAGACATACATTTGGGTCTTTATAATAGGATTTTCATCAACTGGAAGCTAGGGTAAGTGCATAAAAATATTTTTCTTTAGCACAGTAGGAAAAAAAATCTCAAGGCAAGCCCTAGATAAATGGTTTATTTGCAGCAGCTCTGACTATATCCTTCAAGTTCAGTTTCTCCTCCCCTCTTCATTTCCACCTGGTAAGCTGTCTAGACAGGTTCAACTTTAACCTCCTCATCAACATTTTCATGTGAAATACATTGTCCCCAAAGCAGAATTTGAAAAGCTTTTTCCCCTTCACAGCTAAGAAACCTGTTGGAGTTGCCTGAAAAGTTGAATGGCCCTAAGTACAACATGGGGACAACTGGGATCCACAGAGGGAAGACTGCAGGACCTGACTTCTACTCTCAGATTTTAGCAACACATACAGTTAGATATGTATTTATATATTTTTTAATTAAAAAAAATTTATTTATTTGAGAGAGGGAGGGAGAGTGAGTGGTAGGGAGAGGGGGAGAGAGTCTGAGGGAGACTCCACGCTGAGCACAGAGCCTGAGACATGGGGCTCGATCCCACGACCCCAAAACCATGACCTGAGCTGAAACCAAGAGTCAGACGCTTAACTGACTAAGCTACCAGGTATATTTATATACTTTTAAAGGAATCCCCTGAGGTACTTGGAGGTGCACATTTTTCCTAATGCAAACAAGCTGGAGAAATAGGAAAAAAATTTCTTTATCATGAAGAGGATTTTCCCATGGTACTTAAAATGTACTAAACAGTACCTATTTTTAAAAGATCTATAGGGGTGCCTGGGTGGCTCAGTCGGTTAAGGGGTTGCCGTTGGCTCGAGTCATGATCCCAGAGTCCTGGGATCGAGCCCCGCATCGGGCTCCCTGCTCAGCGGGAAGCCTGCTTCTCCCTCTCCCACTCCCCCTGCTTGTGTTCCCTCTCTCCCTGTCTCTCTGTCAAATAAATAAATAAAATCGTAAAAAAAAAAAAAAAGACCTATAAAAACCCCTTTTCTCACAATAATTTTTTCTGATTCTTTTGGTCACCAGCTGTCTCACACTAAATGACAAATGCCAAGGGGACATAAGGTTCAAGTTCCTCATCTAAAACCCAGATAGCCATGTGGACTTGATGAGGTCAAAGTGGAAAGTCCTTTAGCTAGATTACGAATACCGAAACAACCAGAAAGCTCCCACATAGAACATAAATGCTCACATGGACCACAAAATATTTTTTTGCTGACAAATTATTTCTGGTAGGATCCGATCCCATAAGTTTTGTGACGCGAGCAAAGGGCAACAGCTACATACGAGTATTCTAGTTTAATGAGACACGTTTCATTACCAACTTGGGTTATAAAAATAGATGGGAATTTAGTCAAAGCTTGATGTTTAACATGTAATATCTGCAAGGTAATTTGCGATTAAAAAAGAGAGACTTCATCTGGAATCTCTAATGAAAAACCCGATCGGTTCACTTCATCTCCCTGCTTTGCTGCCTCAGGAATTTCTTCAAAATCTGTAGTAACATATGATCCTGTGCCTATTTGATCCACCTTAAGTCTGTCTGTGGAATATACATTAACCATCTCCAGTCCATATTTTAGCTTATTTATAAAAAATTAAATGAAACAACAATTCCTAGTTTATATAGTCCTAAAGTGGCCGCTTCACGTAGGATGTTCCCAGGGAGGCTGCTGCCCAACAGTCAGCTTAAGTCAGTTCTAAAAGGTACCCAGTTCACGGACAGACCCCCTCCGCTCAGACAGATCCCATGTATGGGGGGAGGGACAAAGGGAGGGGGGAGGAGAGGGGCCACCCCATCACTTTTCTGTCATTAAGATAACGTAAAGGTTGTAAAAATTACACTGAGTCCTTTGCTTCTTCCATTAGTTGGGATTAGGGATCTATTGTTCAGTACTCTGGAGATTCATCAGGTTAAAGGAGGGGCACGGCTGCCCTCTTTAAAGTTGCACCCACCCACCATCACATGCTTTATTTCTCAAGGCTACTACCTCCAGTGTTGTTCCTCCTCTAATTTACCCTGAAATATGACTGGGTGATCTCTGCTCTACCAGCTGTTAGGGAAAACAAGCAAGCCAAAGACGGGCTGAGAATATCAATCCCCGTTCTCTCAGCTGCCCTGAACTCTCACTATTGTACTGTATGCTGCACTGACGGGTGAAGAAGCCAGCAGGAGGTGGGGAACAGGAGAGCAGACATCTTGAGCCCGCCCCACTCCTTCCTTATCTCTATTTGGATAAACAGAGTGAGGACTCCCTCGGATTCACCAATGCGCATCCTTAATCCTGGAACCCTTTGCCCTAGCTTTTGCAGGTAACTTCCTTTTGGGTCATCCTTGGTGAAGAAAACCAGAAACGAAGAAAATGAAGTTTAGTAACAGTCTAAGGCAAAGAAGGTACATTTGCTGGAAAAAGTTATGAAATCCACTCCAGAGCCAAATGTAAGTACTTGTCGAATTATCCACCTCAGAATTCACCCCCGCCACATTTCACCTCACACAGTGTTATAATACCAGTTTGCTCATCTTAGAAGAAGCAGAACTAGATTTGTCAACTACCTAACATTTTGGATTCTTTCTGACCCACCCATTCGGCTTCTTGGAATTTATAATTCCTACTTTAAGGAAAATTATATATATAATTGGAAGAAAACGAGAAACAATGCAAGAGTCCAAGCACAGGCAACTGAACAAATAAATTTTATACATCCAGTTAACGGAATAATATGCAGTCATTAAAAATGATGCTATAAAAACATTTAATGATATGGGGGCAAGTTTACTATACATTCAGTGTTGAGGGAAATAAGCAAAAAACAAAAATTCCCTATGTTTTATATCTAAATAACATATATGACATATACACAGCCAAGTACAGAAAAAGCCTAGAAAGCCATACAGCAGAATAACAGGGGCTACCTTTGACTGGTGGAGTAGGGATGAATTTTGTTTTCTTTTTATTTGTCTGTACTTTCACAAATTTTCTGTGATAATGGTGAGTTATTCTTAAAACAAAAGAAAACAAGCAAAAACAGAAAAAATCTCTTTAAATAAATATCTCTTTAAGAAAGGAAAAAAAAGGCAGAGGGATACTTGAATCCTTTACTCTAGGGAATCTTAACAAAGGGTCAATCTTAATTACATAACCGAAGTTTCTAACCACCTTAACTTCTAGAAAAGGACCAGGGCAGGTTGAAAGTGGTCTCCAGGACTAGAAACTGTAGGACTCTAGCCCCCAAGAGCCTAACCTGGAGTTCCTTCTCAACTCCGAACGTCAAGACAAGTTCTCCGAGGGAGTACTGGAACCACCTAGCACCGTGGAAACAGGGCAGAGGCCACCTCCTCCCCAGAAACAGTAGAATGCGTACAGAGTAAGAAGGAACAACGTCTTCATGGTGCACGAGAATCAGCCTGGGACTTTATTAAAATTCAGATTCCAAAACCTGCAGAGATTCAGAAAATGTGGAGCGGGCTCCAGAATCTGCCTCTGTGGCCAACAGCCCCGGTGGTTCTGTTGCTGGTAACTGGCCGACGAGATCCAACACTTGGCTTTCTGATTCACAATCTAGACTGTTTCCTTGGGACCAAGCTGCTCTTAGGCCATGAGCAGGTGTAATAACTACATTTTCTAGTTTTTGTATTTGATGCTTTGATATCCTGGGCCTTGCTGACCCTGGCAGGGGCCATCCTCCCAGAGTTAGCGAACTCCAAGAGATAATAAAGGACTCACCTGGGAGCAGGCCATTCCTGTGCAAACCAAGCATGCAGAGGCCACCACACTGCTTCCACCTCCTTTAACCCAGCTCTCACACTCAGGGTCAACTATCCTTGCCCTGGTCACCCTGGGAGCCCAGATACCAGATAGCTAGGGATGGCCCCTATGCCCCTGCTGAAATTATTCCAACTAGCCCATCCTAAACCTGCTTACCTTGCCTTGCCTGTTTCTTCCCATGGAAATCACAATAAAGGCTCTTGCCCCTATTTCCTGACTCCCTCCGCCTATGGACCAACCATGGTGCTTCCCCAGTGTGCCCCATGGCCTCTCCCAGAGGGATGGTGAGTAGAGCAAGCTCTCTTTCCAGGACGGCCACCTCCTGATGTGTTGGCCTCACCACACCTGAATAATAGTAAAATCTCCATTTTAAAACTCTAGGCGGGAGGCCCCTGGGGGGGTCAGTTGGTTAAGTGTCTGCATTCAGCTCAGGTCATGATCCCGGGGTCCTGAGATCGAGTCCTGCATCGGGCTCCCGGCTCAGCGGGGAGTCTGCTTCTCCCTCTCCCTCTGCTCCTCCCTACTGCTCATGCTCCCTCTCGCTCTCTCTCTCAAATAAATAAAATCTTTAAAAAACCCCAAAAAACCTCTAGGCTGCCTTTTCTAGGAAGGAAAGCTCTTTCAGGTCACTGAGAGCAATGACAACACACAAAAGGGGGTGACTGGGGCCACCAAAGAATTATGAACATTCACCTATGGTTAAAAACCAACGCAATGCTGGTAAAGAAAACATCTGTGGTTCACATAGAAAAGGATTACAAAGGAAACTCTTAGAATATCCACTTTGACCTGACACCTACCTCCCGGAGTGGGATGATGAGGCTACACAGATTCTCGCCCTTGCTGGTAAAGCAGATATAATTTGTGGACACAAACATCTGCCCCAAAATGTGCATTTTGTTGAACGGAGTCCAGAGGGTACAGTCGGTGTGGCCGTCTAGTTTTTCATCTTTGGGCAGCCGGAAAAGTGCACGGTATCTCTCACTCTTTGCCCTGGCATCAAGATCACTGGAAAGCAATAACAGAGTCACCTGACAGCGAGAGCAACATTTCAATGGCTTCTGAAGGAGGCCGCAGGGGAGGTCCCCATGCCCATCTCTCTGCTCCTCCATCCTGTCAGACTCATCCCCACCTTCTCGCCCTTTCTATTGGAGCGAACTCTAACCTAGGACCCAGAAGCACAATTTAATTATTTTAATATACTCAGGCCCCTTGGGCAGTCATTTTACAATCAATACTATAAATGCTAAAGAATCTTAGGAAAACCAGGTCTGGATAGGAAATCCACTCTTTTTCTAAAGGAATACAATAATTTCTAAAGAGATTATTCGCACTTCTCCAGAGCCACTTTTGAGGCCTTATCGCTTAAGAAAGATCTAATGAGAACGCAGACGAGCCTCATGAATCTACTGGCTATCACTGTCCGCCCTAAAAAGACGACAAAATTGCCTGAAACACAGAAACAACTAGAGTTTCCAACCTCAGCTCAGTTGTTTTTCCCCCTTTTTCCTGTTTATCAAGTCAGCTGTTCAAACCTCTCCTCTCAAGCTTCTGTGCCACCTCGGCCCCTGGGTGGTCGACTTTCTGGCTCCCCAGAACAAAGGGGAGCTCCCCCCACGCCCTCCCTTTTCCCTCCAATTCGCTTCCACCCTCACCTGCCCTTGCTTTCTTTCCATTGCAGAGGGAGAGGTATCGACACACATGCAAGCGATTTTTCCCATGCCCTATTGGATGTCGCTTCTATAATGACTGGTTTTCTTACAGCTTTAGCTCTGTGTCCCCTCCTTCCCCGCACCTACCTTCACCACAAACCCTTCCCCTTCTATCCTATATTCAAATCTTTTACATTCTAAGAAGAGCACTCCCTCCTCCTTCACCACTGAATTTCTTGAAAAAGCAGTCTACACTTGCCTAATTCCCATTCCTTGCCTTTCCTTTGTGACTCAATCCACTGCAGTAACACCACTCACCCTCAACCAGTCCACTGAAACACCTCACCGGACAGCTTAACGCAGTGATCTCTTGTCACGTTCCAATTCCCAGCTGTAGGCAGGCATTTCCAATCCCATCTATGCTCGGGGCCGATCTTCTGTGTGATGCTCTGCTGACAACCAGCTCCACACAATCAAAACGGAGCTGGCGCATCCCTTGGACACGCTCTCCCTCTCTCGCTCCCCACTGCAGTTCCGGAGAGTTCTGTGCATATACTCACACTTGACAGCATGGACTTTTCCCTCGCCCTCTCTCTAGCTCCACTCCCACATCCGGACTTCCAGGTTTGTCTGCAGCCTCTCCTCGTCACATGCCTTGCCACTTTCTAGACACTGATGGACTTCATTCCCTCTGTGCTTTCCCCTTGAGATTCCGGCATCATGTTATTCCCTCTGCCTGAAACAGCCATCCTACTGAATCCGGATGGGGAACTTCTACTACCTCTTGAGATCCATTCCAAGCAGCCTCCCCCAAGGGCCTTTCCCACCACCCTGTCCCATCTCCCCATAGCACCCCGCCCCCTAGGACCAGAAGAGTTCCCGTCACTTTGTGGCAGAGTTGGCCGTGCTGGCCGTGTCCGCCTCCCTCATTGACATTTGAGCCCTTCAGACAGCCTTTTTCAGTTCTGCATCTATACCCAGAAAAGCGTTCAGAACCTTGAAGTGATTCAGAAGAGGTTATATTTCATAAAAGAATGTAAGAGTTTCTCGTTCCTGAAGTGTGTAAGACTCTGTCTCTGTCACCTACCGTTTTAGAGCTGACACTTTTTTAGGAGACTTCCTTTTCAGTTTGGGCAGGGATCTGTCCTGTTCAAACCCCTCATTATCTAAGAGCTGCCTCATGGCGATGTTGGCGAGCTGCTCCATTAACTTGAAGGTCTCGCTGATGCTGAGAAACACGGAGAAGAAATGTTCACCGGACCTCGTGCTCACTTTGATCACATCAGGCAGAAGCAGCGTGGCGTTCTTCTCCAGCTGTGTGATGTCCACCCACCGGATCACCAGCTTGGCTGAGCACGGGGAACAAACTGGTCAACACCGGGCCCCTTAAAATCCCCGAAGGATCCTTCAGTCTCACAACCCAGCCCCCGCCCGCGCTGAACTCCTCTGAGTGGGCATGCCCCATATTTATTACTGTTTTGTCTGTTTCAGAGACAAATTCGGACCCCAGAAATTCCGAAGTCATCATGATTATGAAGTCCATGTCGATGACATTTATCATAGCTTCGGGGAATCTCTGTTACTTAATAACCTTTTTTTTAATAGTGAAAATAACTGACTTCACTTATTATGTAGTTAAAACACAGTGTTGACCGAGTCGTAACTACAGGTCTGTTTTTGGCATTTTGACGTGGTTTATGCGTTTAGGGCAAACCTCAGCAGACTTTCCCAAGCTTCCCTCTGAAATTCGAGACAACTCACCTTCCCTTCCCATAAGGAAAGAATAAAAGCAAAGGTGGTTAATACTGAGGTACATCCAACCCTGACGGGGGACCTTCCCCTTCCAGTAGCTGCAAGAGTAATAGTTGACGAGCTTCTCTTCCTCGGGCATCCCGAACAGCCTGTGGAATTTCACAATGGCTTCTTTAAACTTCTCCGTGTCATCATCTTCCTTCACATCATTGATCTTGTTATACTCTGCAATGATGCCCTAAAGCAAGGAGACAACGAGGCACGCCACGAGCATTAATAAGACTAGGGCTGCTTTTCGCTGCCTGCTGTAAATACTGGAAAGGAAAAAACCAATTCCTAATGCTAGAATTTTTTTTTTTAATTGATACATTCTTTTTCAAAGGCACCCCCCAAATTCTAAGCCCGTTACCGAGGAGCACTTGTGCACTAAAAGATCTTCAAATAACAATATGGATTTATCTGTTTATTGGTGCTAGTCATTTTAAGAAGTTCACTTATGATGAAGCCCATGGTTTTATTCTACAAATGAGGAGATGTAAAGATTTTGCAAGTTAGACTCTTTTTCCTAGCTCATCATGACGAAGTCACCCCAAAGGTCAATTTCTGCTTTTCTCAACATTACTACTTCATTAAGAGAACAGAGATGGTTGGCTTTCATGCAGACCAGGGGAGATCCATTTGGAACCAGGGCTAATTCGGGGGTGAGCAGGCTCTGGTCACGTGCTGCGTCAGGGAACTTCAGACAAGCACGAGGTGGCATGAGGGCCCTGGACCTCTGGGTGGGGAGAAGAGCCAGTTCAGGAGAAGGATGGACAAACCTTTCCCAGTTGGCAAATATACCTACAGCCTATGTGACATTTTGAAATTATCAATGCCTTTAGAGGGGGAAAATATATATATATAGAGAGAGAGAGAGAGAGAGAAATAAATGAATGAGTAAATATATATATATATATATATATATATATATATATATATATATATATATATATATATATATATATATATATATATATATATATATATATATATATATATATATATATATATATATATATATATATATATATATATATAAATGAATGAGTAAATAAAAGTGACTGAGTGGGAACCCACTAGTAAGTAGGAGCAGTTGGGTTTCTAGGCAACCCCAACGGCCAATCAACTTAGAGTAAGCCTGGAGACCCTCAAGTGGGCTAATACCTGTTCCCCTGGACCACTTAGCAGGGCTCTGACCTAAAGTCAGAATAAGGAGACTATTAGAAGGGAGTGAGGTATAAAAAAAACCAAATGATACCCATGTTTTGAGTGGAAAAACATTCAAACTGCATTATCCCAGATCTACCAACTATCACACTTCTAGAATGCTCATCTAAATTTAAAAAACCAAACTGTTTCTAATGTGAGAGAATTTGTGAGGCTACAGAACTGAGACACAACACTTTGGAACGCTCCAGGGCCTAGTACGTAACATCAACAAACCAAGCCTTGCCAACTGATTTCAACAGTCAGGGTAATAGTCCCCATCAGGTTCAACTCCCAACTTCCCCACCTTTAAGAAGAGAGAGGATGTAGAATGCAGAACCTCTCCTTAGTTTGCTTGTAATTTTCTAGCCAGGTGGACCAGATGATGGAACAAAGGGATGGAACATCTCCTTCCTTTATGCCTTACAGGTTCTACGTAACATAAAACGGGTTATCCTGGTCCCAGGCAACAGCTCCACATCACTTAGAAAAATTACTACAATCCAAATATTTGGGATGCCCAATACAAATTTAAATACACAAAACACACTGACACAGAATTCACAAAAAGGAAAATTAACTTCGTGAACATGAAAAAATGTTCAACCTCATAATCAAAGACAGAAAATTCAAACAAGAAGACCCCAACTTTTACCTATTAAAGCTGGAAAACCATTTAAACAACCAGAATGCTGAAAAGTGAGCAATGGTATAATTGCACAGGGATTCTACTAAACTGACAGTCTCTAGGAAGGGCCACTAAAAGTGTGTAAACTAACTCAGTAATCAACATTTTGTAATTTGTAATCTATCCCAAAGGAATGAAACAAAAACTAGAGGAAGACTTATATGAAAAAGTGTTCACTGTAGTGTATTACTGTTTGTGCCTGCCCCCACCGGTCTCAAAGCTAAGGAGACTTCTAGAAAGAGAGGAATGGTAAGGTCAATAGTGGGATGATATTCCACTATTAAAATAACAACTAAAAATTTTATAACAATTCCAGTCAAGGAAACAAAGATGTGATACAAAATTATATGCACAGTAAGACTACTATGATGATAAAATGCACCCCAAAAATCTAGAAAGAAATATGCAAAATGTTATCTATGGGTTTGGATTATGGTTGCCTCCTCTGTAGTTAATTATTACATTTATAATTTATAAAAGTTAATTAAATCTCATAACAAATAAATTTGTTGGTTCCCTTCATTATTGGACAACTGAGAATGCTTAAACCATTCATTTGCACATGAATGACATTCTTTCACACATAATTGCATTAATAGCAATTCCTTTCTCATAATTGGTTTCAGGGGAATTAAATGTGACATTTTTGGTATAATAAAAACAGTGAGAACAGCTATTTGACATAATTGGTCCTTCTTTTCTTTTCTTTTTCTTTTTTTTCTTTTTTTTAAGATTTTATTTATTTATTTGACAGAGACACACAGCCAGCGAGAGAGAGAGAACACAAGCAGGGGGAGTGGGAGAGGAAGAAGCAGGCTCCTAGCAGAAGAGCCTGATGTGGGGCTCGATCCCAGAACGCCAGGATCACGCACTGAGCCGAAGGCAGACACTTAACGACTGTGCCACCCAGGCGCCCCTTGTTTTATTTTCTATTTTTCTGTGTTTGTGTTTGTTTTCCTCCTGGCTATTGTCACTTCTAAGCAATCTGCATCTATTGCCCAAAGATAGTACCATCTGAGGGAGGACTAGCAAAACCTAACTGAGGACCTCGGTAGTGGCTCCTGGGCAGGGAAGAGGCCTCTCGCCCATCCCCACACCAGTCAGCGGTCCCCTGCGACACGGTCAAATGAGGAACCTCACACTCTCTCCATTTCCATTACTTCCCAGAAATTCAGACACATGACTCAGAAATGAAATGAAGAAGTTATAAAATCAGAAGGGTTTTATCAATAAAATAACTCTCAGTTATTCGAGAACACTCTTTTGTTTGGAAGCTCCCACCTCCTCCCAGCTTCAAACTGACCCTTCTGAAATCAGCCATCCTGAAGCAGCAAAAGATCCATCTTGGGGGCAAAGGGTAAGGGAAAGGAAGAGGGTGATATGTTATACGTGCTTTTGGGCTGCTCAGCCCTTCCTAATTTTATGTGGTCCAGTTAAAATTCCGTTCTCTCCCTCAAAAATATCAGACCCTAAAAAGCAATGATAGTCTACTTCTTTTTCTGATTATAAAACTACTACTTGTTCGTGTAAAAGTTTAGTGAAAGAGAAGAAATCAAGTAGAAAGTGACCATCCTGTGTAATTTTAATGAGAAGAGAACTATCAGGTCACTTCCTAGAATTCTTCCTTAACCTGGGTGTAAAGAAAGGCTTCCTAGTGATGACTAAAAATTTGGAAGGAATTTCTAATTTTGACTAAATAAAACATTTAAATGTTCCATGGCAAAAACTATCATGAGCAAAGTCAAAAGACAAATGACAAACTTAGGGAAAATATCTATGATCTATATCTCCAATAAAAGGCTAGTCGCCTTTATATAAAAGAACTTTTAAAAATTAAAGAAAAATAAGACCAAAGTCCCATAGAAAAATAGGTGAAAGACATGAGCAATCTACAGAGATATAAAAATGGCTATTAAACATTTAAAAAGATGTTCAACTTCAGTCATAAGTGAGATAAATGTAAATTAAAACAACACTAAAATATTTCTCCCCCATCAGATTGGCAAAGCCTCAAAAGCTTGATAATCTACTTTTTTGGTAAAGTTGTGGGAAAACAGGCATTCCCATACATGCCAGTGGGAATATAAAATGGTACAACTCCTGTGCGCGGGGGTGAATTTGGCGATATTAAGCAAAATGACAAGTGCATTTACCCCTTGATTTGGCAATCCCACTTCTACCAATTTATCATAAAGATAGATCCCCACAATACACACACACACACACACACACACATGGAGATTATATATATATATATATATATGTAATATATCTCCATATTCATATATATCATGTATATTTTTATATGTGTGAATTATAATTCATCATATACTATATGTTTATATATGTATAATATATATATCTATATACATTATATAATTATAATGTATAACACACACACACGTGGAGATATATATATATAATATATATAATATATTATATATATATAATATAGCTCCATATTCATATATATCATGTATATTTTTATATGTGTGAATTATAATTCATGCATATACTATATGTTTGTGTGTGCATATATATATATCTCCATATTCATATATATCATGTATATTTTTATATGTGTGAATTATAATTCATGCATATACTATATGTTTGTGTGTGCGTATGTATATAACTATAATTTCTAATTATAATGTATAATTTATATACATTATATACATTATATAATTATAATGTATAATGTATACACACACACACGTGGAGATATATATATAATATATATAATATATTATATATATATAATATAGCTCCATATTCATATATATCATGTATATTTTTATATGTGTGAATTATAATTCATGCATATACTATATGTTTGTGTGTGTGTATGTATATAACTATTTATAATTTCAAAATATTGGAAACTACTTAAATGTCCAAGTGTAGGAGAGTGCTGAATTCTCTATAGCACATACACACATAACATGCACCTATGAAAAAGAATTAGGCACTAAATGCAATGTGGGATCCTGGATTGGATCATGGAATAGAAAAGGACATGAAGGGGCGCCTGGGTGGCGCAGCGGTTGGGCGTCTGCCTTCGGCTCAGGGCGTGATCCACATCAGGCTCCTCCGCTATGAGCCTGCTTCTTCCTCTCCCACTCCCCCTGCTTGTGTTCCCTCTCTCGCTGGCTGTCTCTCTGTCACATAAATAAATAAAATCTTTAAAAAAAAGAAAAAAAAAGGACATGAAGTGGAAAAACTGGTAAAATCCAAATAAAGTCTGTAGTCAACAATATTGTTTTTCTAAAGATCTATTTATTTGAGAGAGAGAGAGAGAGTGCACATGCATGCACACAGGACAGGGTGAGCAGGGGGAGGGGCAGAGGGAGAGGGAGAGAACCTCAAGCCGACTCCCCATTGAGTGCAGAGCCTGATAAGGGGCTCGATCCCACAACACCGAGATCATGACCTGAGCTGAAACCAAGAGTCAGATGCTTAACCGACTGAGCCACCCAGGTGCCCCTGTAGTTAACAATATTGCATTACTGTTCATTTCTTAGTTTTGATAAATACACTATGGTTACAGAAGATGTTAATATTAATGGGAGCTAAGTGGTAGGGTCTATGGGAATTCCCTCTCCTATCTTTACAGTTTTTTTGTAAACCTAAAAATTAGTATTTCAAAATAAAAACAAAACTATTAAAATGTTTTTTTAAAAAACAAACACAACATGTGGATACTCTCTATGAACTGATATGAAGTGTTACCCAAGAGTTACTGAGTGAAAAGAGCAACTGCAGAGGAGCATACGTACATGAAGGCTTATGTGTAAGAATTAAAAAGAAATAAGAAAAATACATACATCTGCCTCTTTTTACAAAAAGAAACACAGGAAGGACAAGCCAGATAAGAAGGAAGTTGGTTAACTAGAAGAGGTTGGGGAGAACAGGGTAGCAAGGAGGCAGAAGGGAGTTAACGCTTTGGGAAATTTACAATTTTGGAAGCATGCTAATATTTTCTGCATGCAAAAAATGAAGTTAAACTAACAATGCAGCAAAGAAGAAAGGGCCTGAAACTGAAAGCAAACTGAAACAAAGGGTTGATTCCAGGACTGGGACAGAGAAAGTACAAGATGAGTTTGGGACATGGGGTGCCTGGGTGACTTGGTTAAGTGTCTGACTTCAGCTCAGGTCATGATGCCGGGGTCCTGGGATCGAGCCCTGCATCAGGCTCTCCGCTCAGCGGCGAGTCTGCTTCTCCCTCTCCCTCTGTGATCTCTCTCGCTTTCGCTCTCTTTCAAATAAATAAATAAATAAAATCTTTAAAAAAAAAGAGGAGTCTGTGGCATCCCATATAGCAGAAGTAAAGTGTTCAAAAAAGCCACAGGGACATGTCACAAGGACAAAGGAGGCAATCTGTAGGTGTTTCCTCTAGCTAAACCTGGGATAGTGTGAGTGCCAAAATTATTAAGTCCAGTAATGAAACATGAACAACTGAAAAACACAGGAATCCACGAGTCCATAACAAAAATAAATCAATGAATAAATGCCAAGAGAGCTCTTGCTTATAGCAGAATAACAGGTGCCAACTGATAAATGTGAGAGAATGCTGGGATCAGAAAGCGATCGTTTTGTAAAAATGTCACAGCGAAGACTGGTTCAGACAAAAAAATCACGAACGGACACTAAATCATGGGGCAATTTTGATAAGGAGTAGGTTATTTGCATGGCTTTAGAGTGTTTTCCCATAGAACATTTCAAATTGTTTATTATTGGAAAAGGCAAAATTAGTAACTCTACAGTGGAGAACCCGGGTAGGTAACGCCTTGCTGGGTTTCTATCAGCCACGAGGGGAGATATCATGTGCCTCCAGAAATGACACTCTGAAAAGGACGTAAGGTCACTTATGAGGTGCTCCTCCTGGGTATGCATAATCAGAATCAAATCCTAGGAGACATCTAACAAAACCTAAAATGAAAAATATCCCGTTAAAAAAAATAGAAACACATACATAAAAACATGAATGTCATAAAAGACAAAGAAAGGCTATAGAAACGTTCTAGATTGAAGGAGACAAGAGATGAAAACCAATTCAACAGCTTCCTAGACTGGATCTTGCACTGGACTGAAAGGGAAAAAATGCTAGACACTGGGTCAATGAACAAGATTGGAGTATGTGCCAAATACTAAAGTATAATGTTAACGTTAAATTTAACAGAATGTTCTCAGAAATACACAGTGAAGGATTTGGGGGGGGATTCCCCTCAAACAGAAAGTAAATGAGCACTCCATTGATACTGTAAATGGGGTAAAATGTTAACAATAGGAGAACATGCAAAAAGGTCTACAGGCTCTTATTTTTACAACGTTTCTGTAAGTGTGAAATTATTTCCAGTTAAAAGTTGAAACAAAACAAAACAAACAACCCTCTACCTGTATTTTTCCTCTCACAAATGTGGTGATATCATTCTCGTTTTCAAAGATGGACAGTGTCTGCAGTAAGTTCTGCTCAAGCCATTCCCAGTGTTCGGTGATTTCCTTTCTGGAACCACCTGTATGAATAATAAGATGATAAAACATGATACTAACATTTCGTGAATTTACAAGATACTTAAATAGACTCATTTCATCAATACGCAGTGTCACTAAAGGAGACCGCTGTCCCAACAGCTCTGCCTTTAAAATGCTTTCTCCCTTTCCGAGTAAGCAGTGTCTTATAGTCAAGTCTGATCAGGTGGGTTCAGAAACTTCTCCGACGCTGTCTCCGGTTAGAAGATAGCAACACTTCTCCCACTCACTTCTCTGGATTGGGACTTGAGCACGACCCTCCACTTGTCTCCCTCCTAGAACCTGCATGCCCTTCACAAGGGAAGCTAGATCTCGTTAGGATACGAGGTTACGGTTGTTAAGTTGCAAGAATATGAGAGCTTTGGTATGCCCCTGGAGGTCTGATGTAACCACCTTCTATAATGGGCAAAAATGATCCTCGCTCACTTCAATTATGAATGAGATGTGAAAGTGGACGATCGCTGTGGAACAGCTGCCTGGCTCTCGTGAGCATGGCTGCCTTGAAATGTAATGGGATGAGGTCATCCTCACAGCCTCCGAGCAAGTCACCACACTTCGGTCAGTGATGAGAAGCATCAGTCACCTCGCCTGGCAAGCTCCACACTGACACAACCCTAGCCTTGTAGCGCACGTAATGGGCACCGCTCTCCGCTCAGGGCTGCACAGGTCCCACGGAGGTATGCCGCCAGGATGTGGCTGTAAAGATACTGGGCTAAATTCCTTCCCCTTCCCCTTTTATTCTTGCTCTGGGATTGTTAATGATCTTGCAGAAAACCATGTTTTAGAAATCATTCATATCCATATATATAAATCGTAGGCTACTCATCCCAGAATTAAGGAATGACTTTCTGATTCCACTGATTCAACCTCCAGGCATCTCCTTAGATTTCCAAGCTTTCTTTTCCTTAATTTCTTAACAGTGTCTCTTCTTCTCTTTGTTCTCTGTCACCAGTAATTCACGGTAAGTCAGAATCGCACTCTGACTCCTGACAAAGAAAGGCGGGAGGCACGAATGTGTCTACAATGATACTCAGAACTGTCAGAGCAGAACTAAAATCTCCCCGAGGTGAGGCAGGTTTGAGGGGTTTCAGAACCACTGTGTAAGGAGAGAAAAAACAAAACCAAACCCAAGTTCATTTTCTTTTCTTTTAACACTAACCACCAAAGCTGCCTACACGGAATACCGATGCAGAGGATGAAAGCAGATTTGTTCGTAGAGAGGCAGCGCTGTGAAACACGAAGAACAGACCGCTGATCTCTGTGGGCGTTACCCATGGCTCGTTATTTGGGGCCACAGTCAACCACAGGGAAAGACAAGTGATGACTCTGTACCGCGATGTCACGGAGAGAGCTAGAACGCAGACACCTGCGCCCCCTCACTCCGCCACCAGCCAGTTGGATGACTTTAGACAGTTTTGTTTAATCTGTAAAATGGAGATGAATTAAACACACACACACACACACACACACACACACACACACACACCTTTATCCATCTCAGAGCAATGCTATAAAAATCCCAAGGAATAACGTCCACAGAGATACTTTGGAAAATAGGAAATATTTTTCAGATGCAAACAACAATGCCCATTTGGAATATTGAGGGGAATGAGTCATTTTGGAGTTTACCAGAGTGCTTTAAAACACTTCAGACTTCAAAATTTTAAACAGTCACTGGAAAGGTTTCTTTCTTTTTAAAGATTTTATGTATTTATTTGAGAGAGAGCAAGCAGAGCATGAGCAGGGGAGGGGCAGAGGGAGAGGGAGAAGCAGACTCCCCACCGAGCAGGGAGCCCGACTCAGGGGCTCGATCCCAGGACCCTGAGATCACGACCTGAGCTGAAGGCAGACGTGTAACCAACTGAGACAAGCAGGCACCCTGGTCACTGGAAAAGTTTCTAAAACATGCCGTGCCCTTCCTTGTCCGTAAACAGGTCCCTACCATCACCAGCTGTGACTGGCTGTGATAGGCAGATGGAGCCTGTTAATGCCTGCCAGGAGCCCGCCACCCCGGGCACCTGTGCTTGCTGGCACTGTCGGATGTGTGCACCTCGGGACAGAGGCACTCCTGGAGACCCACGGGACGGCTGAGCTTCCACAGACCTGCCGGGCACAACTCCCAGCACCTGTCTGATCTTGCTTCTTCTTCTGCCCCTGCCTATGTTGATCGCAGAGGTGCTTTCCAGAGGCTGGTTTTCACACGGTCTGGCTATTGACTGGTACCTTACCATGCGCGGCCCTTGACCAGGTACTTGACTTTAGAGTCCTGGTTACGTTGGCTCTGGAATCCAGCCTCGGCTCACCCTCACTAATGTTCAATTATTCTGGATGGAAAAGTCTATCAGCTACAAGACCCAGGACAGAACAGGTGTGCTTTCAGCTTTGCACATGCTGCCTTCAGAGTGTTCTTTCTGCACGTATTCACGTAAGCACACGCAGCCACCCACACATGCAGGGTAAAAATGGTGTAGGTGCACACATATACTCATTCAACAAACATTTACTCATACTTCCAACTGTCGTGGATAAAATACAAAGACATTATGGCTAATTCTCATCTTTTTTTTTAATATATATTTTTTAAGATTTTATTTATTCATTTTTAGACAGAGAGAGAGAGCACAGGGGCAGGGGAGAAGCAGAGAGAGAGAGACAGTACCCTTGTACTAAAGCTCAGATTTACTATAAACATTGTTTCCCCACCTACTGCCTTCTCTGCCGTC
Source organism: Ursus maritimus (assembly GCF_017311325.1). Taxonomy (NCBI): domain Eukaryota; kingdom Metazoa; phylum Chordata; class Mammalia; order Carnivora; family Ursidae; genus Ursus; species Ursus maritimus. The sequence goes on from NW_024423453.1 coordinate 31,112,808, forward strand.
CCAGGACCTGCTGTGTCCCACCTGTTACACTGTCCGTCATGTCCATGATCTCCACCTTGTACCACCTAACACCATATGCACCACCGGCTCTTCTACTTCTTGCTGCCCAGGATGGAAATCCCCGCATTTCTATCTTCGATTACTACCACTGCCCCCCACTGCTGCTGCCCGTGAGGCTTCCATTCTGCTCTCCATCTCCTGTTGCTTCTCCCATACTTCTGAGTGTCACATGAAAAGACTAGGCCTCTAGAGTTATCCTGAGCCGCTCACTGCTCCCGCATATAGGAGAGGAGCCGACACCGCATATCTCAGCATCTTGAGGTCCTGCAGCTCTTTCAGTGTGCTCAGTGCCTTGGGCCTGCTTCTGTACTACCAGACAGGTTTTGGAGGTTTCTTCTGGCTCTATCTATTATCTAAGATTCCAAAGTTCCAGAAGACTGAGCTCTAGATAAGGAAGGACTTTGTGTACCATTATAGGAAACCATTTTCACCATATACTACTCGAGAAGAGAAAAAGACACAAATGCCAGCAGCCACTGGTAGGTTCAGGAATTAACTATGGACACTTATCTATACCCAACAGATACTTTTTTTTTTTTATTATGACCAGTTAGCCAACATCATTAGTTTTCGATGCAGTGTTCAATGATTCATTAGTTGTGTATAACACGCAGGGCTCATGACAACATGTGCCCTCCTTAATACCCATCAACCGGTTACCCCATCTCCCCATCCTCCTCCCCTCTGTAACCCTCAGTTTGTTTCCCGGAGTCCATAGTCTCTCATGATTTGTCTCCCCCTCTGATTTCTTCCCATTCATTATTCCCTTCCTTCTCATAATGTCCTCCACGCTATTCCTTATGTTCCACGTATGAGTGAAACCATATGATAATTGTCTTTCTCTGACTGACTTATTTCACTTAGCATATTCCACTCCAGTTCCATCCACGTCGATGTAAATAGTAGGTATTCATCCTTTCTGATGGCTGATTAATACTCCATTGTATATATGAACCACATCTTTATCCATTCATCTCCCAAGAGATATTTTCTAGGGTGAGTAATGAAATATACCTTTTACATTTATTGCTTACTATAGAAAAGCACCACATTGTCTGAACACTTTCCTGAATGCTCCAGGTTCTGGGGACTAGAAGTACAATCAATAGGGATAAAACAGAGCTGGATTCCCTGACCCAGCAGACGAGACAAATTCTAAAGACGCCACTCTTCTAAAAAGTATTTCTGTAATCAGGTGTCCATTCCTGTCCAGTTCTCACTCCAGACCAAAGAGTCCACATTACCTCTCAGAGATCACAGAGCAAATGTCCTGTTAACTGCTTGAGACCCACTGTCACTTTGCTGGACCACTCTTTAGGAATGAGCAAAACGCCAAAGGAAAAATGTTGAAATCCTAAATGTTCCTTATAAATAGCTCTTTCCTTTCTCAAGACACTAAATACAAGTGCTGCAATAGTTAAGATCTTGGAAACCTTCTTTTGTTATTTTTGAAGGCGAGGTAACAGGGGCTCCGGTGCTGTGACTAGGGACTGGTCTGTTTACCCAGAAGTTTGAACAGAAGGTGTTAGATGCTCAGAATAAGAAAGGAAGGGCTTGGCTGTCGATTTTCTGGAAAGGCTTCATTTGCAGAGCTACAGCAGGAAATCCAAGCTGACCTGACTGTGCAATCAGCTGGAACAACGAAGAAAGATGGCATTGGGAATGAGAATCCTTCAGAAAATCCAAGTCAATCCAGGCTGAAGCATTCTGCTGTGGTAAAAACTAGATCAACACTTGAGGGGCTTAAGGTTACTTAGAAATTAATTTTGGAAAAATGGGAATCTTTATCTTTTGGAGTGGTGGCTTTTGTTTTATTTCTTTTGTTTTGTTTTTAAGAATGCTAGTCATAGGCCCTGTTGCACATATCTGGGCAAAATCTGAACATTATTTAAGATGATGAAAAATACAAAATCATCCTAGTCTAACCTTTCACCTAACTTAAAATATATCTTAAAGTACATAAAGACTACTTGAAATAAAAAGGAAGAAGTATTAAGATGGACCCACGATTTGATTCTATCATATCTGGCCTCTGAGGATTAAAACAAAGGCTTAGGGCCCTACTGATAGATAATCAGCAGCTATTTCTTTGTGATGCATGATTACCTAGCTCCGAAACCTATACTTAAGGATGAATACCTACCATTTACATTGATGTGGATGGAACTGGAGGGGTTTATGCTAAGTGAAATAAGTCAATTAGAGAAAGACAATTATCATATGGTTTCACTCCTATGAGGAACAGAAGGAATAGCGAGGAGGGAGAACTGAAGGGGGGGGAATCAGAGAGGGAGACAAACCATGAGAGACTCTTGACTCTGGGAAACAAACTGAGGGCTGCGGGAGGGGAGTAGGTGGGGGGATGGGGTAACTGGATGATGGGCACTAAGGAGGGCACGCACGTGTTGGGATGAGCACTGGGTGTCATACGCAAATAATGAATTATTTAACGCTACATCTGAAACTAATGATGTACTATATGTTGACGAATTGAATTTAAAAAAAGGATGTTAGTTGGGAAAACAAAACAAAATGCAAAAAAACAAAACCTGCGTAAGTGCAGTAAGTATGACTAGAGATTAATAATAAGAAGCCTGCTTATCAGGGAGACAAGATCACATCATAGATCAGAACACAGGCTTTGATGTCAAAAAACAGTACAGCTGGTTTCAAAAGTACACATACTGACTTGTAATCGTAGGTAAATTACTTAATTTCTTTGTGCTTCAAATACCTCATCTGTAATATGTAGGTAATAACCCATACCACATTGGTTTGTGCTGGGGATTAAAGAAGATAACACACACATGTGAAGTCCTTAGCACAGGTCTAGAATACACAAAGCACTCAATAAACAGCTGCTTTTGCTATTACCATTGCAAGCAATAGACAAAGATCTCATTTGACAGGTGATGCAGGACGCATTTCTAACTTCTGATGTCAGGGCACTAAGATAGCGGCTGTTTAACCCTTGCCTGAGTAACACACATTCAGCAAAAATCTCTCTGGCCGTGGCATCATTATGTTCAGACTGCAAAGTGTGCACGTTACTGGAGTAAGGTGCGCCTAGAACAACTCCTTGTGTAACTACTGTAAGCTTCTTACATAACCCTGCCTCTGATCTCTTATGGGTCATAATAATATGCTCATAGCATTATAACCACTTTGAGAAAAGAGAAGCCCGGGTAACTCCTCCAGCCTTGACTGTAAAATTCTTACAGTCCTGGATGTGGTTGATCTCCTTACTTTACTTATCTCACTTAAGTGCCAAGGTCCTTTCCCGCTCTGATGGGGAGAAAGTAAGTGGCTATCTTTCTGGAAGGCAATCCAGCCAGAGACACTAAAAGCCTTACAGATATGTATACTTTTTGACTCAGCATATCTATTTCTATAAATTTACCCTCAAGTGATGAATAAAGGAATGTGAAAAGATTTTTTTCAGAGGATATTGATTCAGGTTGTTCAAAATGCAATTAACATTAGGGGAAAAAAGACTCATGTTTCCGATAATAGTGTATCAGATAAATTATATTACACACAAAATAAAATATTGTCTACTTATTAAAACTGACATTACAGAAATAGTTTTATTAACATGGAAAGCCTATACATATATGTACATACACACATATATACATATATGTTTTTACATACACACACACACATATATATACAAAGTCTCAAAGGTGATTTGGAGGGGCTCCTGGGTGGCTCAGTCAGCTAAGCGTCTGACTTTTGGTTTCGGCTCAGGTTGTGATCTCGGGGTCTTAAGATCAAGCCGCATGTGGGGCTCCGAACTCAGCGAGGAGTCTGCTGAAGTTTCTTTCTCCCTCTCCCTCTGCCACCCTCCACACCCGTGTGCTCCTTCTCTCTTTCTCTAAAATAAATAAATAAATCCTTAAAAAAACATTAAAATAAATAAAAAATAAACAAAAGGTGATTTGGAGAGTGGCATTATTGTTTTCAAACTTTTATTCCTTTTGCTTATCCGTATTTTCTAATTCTCTGCAATGAACATGTATTATTTAAAGAAAAAAACAAGTTCTTTTTTTTCCCCTGGAAAAAACCCAAATCTTTAGTTTTTCTCCTTGCCTGGCACAGCCCAGACTGCAGACACCTGAGCTTCGCTTTTTTAAAGATGTATTTATTTATTTAGAGAGAGAGAGAGTGAGCAGAAGCGGGAGGGCCAGAGGGAGAAGAAGAGAGAATTCCAAGCAGACCCCCTGCGGAGCACAGAGCCTGACACGGGGCTCGACCCCACAACCCTGAGACCATGACCCTAGCCCAAATCAGGAGTTGGATGCTTGACTGCACCACCCAGCCGCCCCTCAAGTTCTTTTTCTTAAGCTGCTGTGTTCCCAAGGATACGAGAATAGTTCTTGAGCTACCCGGACCAAGAAAGGATGGTAAAATACCAACTTCCACATTACATGCATTTCATGTGGATGGCAACTAAATTACCCCACATTTTCTCTCTCTAGTGTAGAGAAACGGCAGAAGCAGAAGCAACTAGCAATCTCTAATTAAACGCTGGGTCTTCCCAGCTGCTGACTGCAAGAATGCTTCATCATAAAAGCCAGTATAGCACTGCTCAAAAAGTGCTGGGCTAGGAAGGGGGAGACCTAAGAATTAGGTCTCAGCTCTGCACTAACTAGCTACAACCAGCTTTGTGAACTTGGGCAGTTCACCTTGCCTCTGCATCCTAGTGAAATAAAACTGTTAGGCAAGATGGTGACTAAAATATCTTGCAGGTCTGAAAATGAATGACCATCTAGGCCCAGATGAAATTCTGGGATGGTAAAGAAAAGAGAAACTAAATCAGCAGGGAGCCCAATCAAGGCACTGAGCAGGGCTGTGTCATCAGTGAAGTGCCCATCAAACACACATCCCCCACCCCATCTCCTTTATCAGCCCTGCTGGAAGGTCAGATGTATCCACAGGGAATTGTCATCAGCTCCTTCTTTCTTTCTGTTTGTCTCTCTTCTCGGTGGTCCCAGAGCTCCTCTGTAGACAATGTCTTTGGAGTTACCAGCATTTTTATGTGTCTATATTCTCACTGAGGCTGTATAACCCTTCTTACAGTTAGAACCTTCTAACTCTTCTAATAGGGAGAGCCAAATGGTTTGCCTTCTACTGAAATCCAATGAAGGCCAAGGAGGGCAGAGGACTGGGCTCTCTCCAGCCTCTGGGGCACCAAGTCCAAAACACCAGCTGCTGAGGGAAGACCTGTAGCTGTTTAGCTCCCTAATGAGAGCCTCAGATGCAAAATGGTCAGTCAACTGACTGGTGGGGAGAAGGGGAGACTGTCGGAATATAACAAGCTCAACAAAGCTGGCTAGACAAATTCCTATGGTACTGCTTCGTTTATGTTCTTAGAGATGGCAAAAGGTATAATTTAATGCATAAACCACTGAGCAAAATGCAATTCAGCAGGCTAGAATTGATGGCACAATGGAATATCAACCAAAGAGAAAGGTGGTCGGGACGCCTGGGCGGCTCAGTTGGTTAAGCATCTGCCTTGGGCTCAGGTCATGATCCCAGGGTCCTGGGACCGAGTCCCATGCTGGGCTCCCTGCTCAGCGGGGAGCCTGCTTCTCCCTCTGCCTGCCACTCCCCCTGCTTGTGCTTGCACTCTCTCTTTCTGACAAATAAATAAAATAAATCGTAAAAAACAAAACAAAACAAAAAACAAACAAAAAAAAAACCAAAGAGAATGGTGGCTTCATTTTGGGTGGTAGTGGAAAAAAAACAGTCATTACTGAGGACTGTTTTGGGGTCCCTTTCCCAATTAAAGGTCTCAATGCCAAGGAAAAGTAAAAAAACAAAACAAAACAAACCAATCAATCTGGATACAACTGTTAAATTAGAAGCAGCATATGAAAATAATGTTTTACCAAATAGCTCTTGCTTTTTCCCCGCTCTTCTTTCTGTATGGTTCATACCGCCAAGGGCCAGGTGACTGACTGCTAGATTGGGAGTAAGTGAGACTCAACGCAAAAGACTCCCCCTGCCTGGCTCTTTGCGGCTCAAGTCTAAGGCAAGTCAAACACCTAGGATTTACCCCTGCTCTTCTATAGAAAGTGGTCTACACGAACACACTGATGGTAGACGCTCCCTTGAATCCGATTTACACGCTGTGAATTCACGACGCGTACGGCGCACAGCAGTGTTTTGCAATCCTGTGGCTTCTACGGGGCAGGGAGTCAGACTCACCTAGTTTTCTGCTGATGCTTCTCTTACAGCAAAGATTCATGAAAGTTAAGCAAATTAAAAAGCTCTTGACACACTGTCCCACCAAATACCAATTCTGTAGTTCGCAAAAAAACAACATTAAAATTACAAACTGAAAGGTCAGCGTATCAGAGAAATCTGAAAGCTGGCAGCTTCCGCTCTTAAAATCCTCTCCTGAAACGGAGCCAGCAATTTGGGTTTTAAATGGAAATCGGTAAGAAGGACTAATGGGTGAATGGGACTTTCACACTGGTTGTCACTTCCGTGGAGTCTTACATAAGGAAATTCTGGAGGTATCTCTATGGGTAATCAATATCCACAAAAGCTAAACTGAAACTGTTCTTGGCTTATTCTAATGAGATCATGCAGTTGTGACAGGCATTATTTACTGGGGAAATGAAAGTACATCTCTTTGTGGGATAAATTATGCCATCAGCATGTATTGCCTCGTGTTCCTTAGCTTTGGTTTGGCAAATAATTCAGGAATAATTCAGCTTTGAAACTCTGGGCTCTGTCCTACACAAGCATTCACAGGAACACCCGCTTCACAGAATCATAGAATGGCAAAGGCCCAGAAACTGAGGAGTAGCGACGTCGGGTCACAGGGAAAGAAGAAAAGGCTAGGGCTGAGGCGGCAGGGAAAGAAAGGTCACAGAGGCACACACCAGCAGCTCCCCTCACCGTAAACACAAGCTGACTGGCAAGGCCAGGCGCCTAGAGTTGCTGTGAGGAGACGTATGAGGGCTCCAAGGAGCTCCAGACTCCAAAGGATCTCAAAAGCCTCTGGACACAAGTGGTAGGCAGGCTGGAAGGTGACAGAGAAAGTGTCAGAGTGTCCTTTCCACACGGTTGTTAAGTCAAGTGGTTAAGCGGCTCTGCCTGATTTCCAATTCCCTTTCTTTTTACCTCTTCACTTGCTGCCTACAATGTCTGTTTTAACACATTCTAGAATGTTTGCCGACTAACTGTGACCCTTTCCCCACCCCACCCCCCAGGGCGCTTCCCCTCTACAGTAGCTATTGGGTCCTTTCCCTGTGTATTGAATGATGGCTGGAGTGCTGGCTTAGAAAAGCCTGGGTGGCTGGGGAAGGCCTGTCTTCTTCAGGGTCCCCGCTTCCCTCTTCCTTTAGCCTCGATCTCCTTCCTCTCGCTCCAATCCCCAGCCTTCCCTCCCAGGTAGTTTTCTCCATGCCCTGCACCCTGATGCCATTCCTTCATTCACCAGAATGCATAAATGACTGATATATTCCATCATTTCTCATGGGACTGTTTGCATCCTAACCAGAATAACTCGAAAGGAATATAACACTACAAAGTTAGAATTTCAGGTACCATTAAATCCTTGAGGGAGCATTCCTAGGGCACCAGGGCCTTCTGGCAGCTGGAAATCACACCCAGATAACCTCTCCTACCTGTGTGAAAGGCCAGCTGAGATTCCTGCATTTAGCTGGGCACCCTGCAATCAGCTGGCACTGCGTGGTACTGGCTCACACTGGGCTATAATTGAATATTTATTTCTGTTCTCAAGAGCAGAGACCGGATCTAATTATTGTTATATCTTTAGATCCTAGGACAGTACTTCCTACCGAGTAGAGATCAATTTAAAGACTGAGCAAAGTCAACTGAAAGAGCTCCCAATGGCCGAAGCTAGAATGATTTGAGCAAGAAAATAAAGCAGCATTGGACTCCTCCAAAGTATAAAATCAATATGCATGATTCCATACTGATAAAAATAATTGAATAAATGAAAAATCCCCACTCCTTAAGGGTGGGTTGTGCATAGTGACTTCCAGAGAGTATATAGCATGGAAAGGGGAAGAAGTAGTGATATAACAGTGCAGAAACCAAAAAAATACTTCTTCAGCTGGGTGATCAAGGAAAACCTCATCAGTCATAAATTAACAATGTGTACCCTTGCTTGACATAATGTAATAAAAATAGCACTTTATCTCTCTGATCTCCCTCAACAAAAATCCATCACCTTAGCCTAATCATGAGAAAAACATCAAATTCCAATAGAGGGATATTCTGCAATATACCTGACTAGTATCCTTCAAAACTGGCAGGGTCATCCAAAACAAGGAAAGCCTGAGAAACTTCCACAGCCAGGAGCCTGAAGAATCATGACAACTAAATATAGTATCCTGGATAGGATCTTGGAACAGAAAAAGGACATTAGGTGAAATCTAAATAAACTATGGCTTTTGTTTAGTAATAGCGTATCAAGGGGCGCCTGGGTGGCTCAGTCGGTTAAGCGTCTGCCTTCAGCTCAAGTCATGATCCCAGGGTCCTGGGATCGAGTCCCACATTAGGCTCCTTGCTCAGCAGAGAGCCTTGCTTCTCCCTCTGCCTGTCACTCCCCTTGCTTGTGTTCTCTCTCTCTGTCAAATGAATAAACAAAATCTTAAAAAAAAAAAAAGTAAATTAGCTAAAACAAATGTACCATACTAAGATAAGATGTTAATAAAAAGGGAAACTATGTATATGAGGGCAGATTAGAGCTCTCCGTACTATCTGCCCAACTTTTCTGTAAATCTAAGACTGTTCTAAAATATAAAGTCTAATAATAATAATAATAATAATAATAAATCAAGCGGAGGTAAAAAAATGGAAAAAAATTAAGTTCTCAGTGCCTTTGCTTTTTCTATGGCTATTTGCAAAGCCACATGCAAACTTATACCTAAAAAAAATCTTGGCCACTTTGGGTTAAAAATTCTTGTGAGAGATCCAATAATGGCAGGGCTGTTGACCACCTTTTTAAACACAGGACATTATTATAGATTATGATCAGGGGGGAAAAAAAGATCCCTACTCAAGTAGGAAATAGGGTGCTCAGATATGTAAGTATTACTTAGTACACCCAAGTAGTCCCCACATACCTTTTCATTTCCCAGCTGCCCATGGAGTTAAGCTGGGGTCACGTGACTGGTTCCAGCCAACACCGTGTAAGTGGAAGAGATGTGTGTGACACGTCTGGGCCCAGGGAGTTAGATGTGGGCGTGCCTTTATCTCCCACTTTTCCCTTCTAAGTCGTTCTCCCATGCAGGCTTTGTGTCACTATGGATGGAGAAGGCCCAGGATCCAAAGGAGACTTTGCCAGAGTGAGAATGGGGTAGATAAAGGAGCCATTAAGATCTGGAGTCTACCTGCTTTAGTGGCTATGGTTAATTACCCTAACATACCAACTGATTGTATTCCCAAATAAAGGTTCCCTCCCTTCTGGCAGAAAGTTAATGATAATGTTTCTCTGTATTTCTGAATATCACTACTTACCACAGGCGATGGTCCAGTAGACCAAAGAGTCTGGAGTCTGGTATAGGATTCGGTAAGGAGCCACCCGAGCGCTGGAGTCCAGCACGACATCAAGGGTACCCACGAGAAGGCCTGAGGGTGGAGAAGGGAGAAGAATGCTTAAGGGTTTCCCCAGTGCTTCCCCAAATTCCCAGAGGCAGTGTCCACACACTCCTTCCATTGGACCTCCTTCTTCCCCTACAACCCCTCTCGACAGCCCCTCTCCTGTCGCACCCCACCGTGACAAAATGTTCATCTGAAACAGTCCGATGCTGGCTCTACAGTACTTGTTCCAACAACCTCCAAGAGAAACTGCAAAGTTGGAAGGCAGTCTGCTGGTATCAAAAATAATGGGAGGCTGACAGAGCTGGGAGCTCAGTCCCTGGCATATGCCGGTATTTACAAATGCTTACTTAAAATAAAAATAAGTACGGTATTAAGCACTTATGTGTTGGTGTCTCTGCTTTATCTACATTATGCCCAATGTGTATTACTTCCTCCCCGTTTTCATCTAAGAAACAAATCCTTAATTTGAGTAACTTGCCAAGGCTGGGAAGCAGTCATGTCTATCTGAGTCAGTGTGCCAGGCTGGCCTACATATTATTTTAATCTGTCCCACTTTTCTTTGTATTGAAAAAGTATAGGTCAGCTCAGCAAACACCAAGGAAGTACCTACTAGGTGCAAGGCCAAGCCCCCGGGCACAAAACATAGTAAGACAGAGTCCTTAAGGCATTTATAATCTAGTAGGGGAGAAGGCCAAGCAGTGACTGAACACTTGTTTAGGCGTGAACAAGGACTGTGAAACAAGCATTTTCACACCTCAGTGGCAGAGTCCTTTGGCATTTGTCACATCCATCATTAAAACCAGAGATGGCTGCAGGTGACTGCCCTCTGCAAGGATGCAGTAATTAGGCTGAGGACCAGAAAAGGCATTGGGGTAGCATACGGTGGCATTCTGTGGGTCAGGAACCCCACTGATCTGTCCAGACCCTGGAGGAAACTTGCCCACGTCATCCAAGTCCAGGATGCCTCAACAGTCAACAAATGAATTTATCTATTTATTTGTGAGAAATGCAAATACTCAGTACACCAATGCTCACTTAACAAGAGGCAGTGTTTTCTGTTCTCAGGAGTGCAAATCTGTTTTGTAAGTACCATTCCTCCAACACCCTTCCTCCAGGAAAGAGTGCCTCCTCTATCTACCCCAGCCTGGTATTAGGCCCCGAACATTTTCTTCACTATTCAAAAATAATATGGACACACCCACAAATTTCACAAAGTCAAATAAACTATATCCCTAACTTGGCAGGATGAATCCAGAAGATTACCATAAAGTAAATGTCCATGATTATTCCAAACGTCTGACAGAAGTCAGCAGGGAGCAGGATTTGGACTCAGAAGAACCAGTTAGGAACTTGGGCTACTTTTCATCTTAGGGCAAGACATCTTATTTCCAATGCCTTGGTTTTCTCAATGACAAAATGGAGACAGTATCGCAGTTACAAGATTGTTCTTATAATAAGATCGAATGTAACAGGATTTCAGGGCAAGAGGCTGAGTGGAATAGGGGTTAAGAAACCTGTCTGGAGGGGCGCCTGGGTGGCTCAGTCGTTAAGCGTCTGCCTTCGGCTCAGGGTGTGATCCCGGGGTCCTGGGATCGAGCCCCGCATCGGGCTCCCTGCTCCACTGGGAGCCTGCTTCTTCCTCTCCCACTCCCCCTGCTTGTGTTCCCTCTCTCACTGGCTGTCTCTCTCTCTGTCAAATAAATAAATAAAATCTAGAAAGAAAGAAAAGAAAGAAAGAAAGAAAGAAAGAAAGAAAGAAAGAAAGAAAGAAAGAAAGAAAGAAAGAAAGAAAAGAGAAAGAAAGAAACCTGTCTAGAACTTGCCAAGACACTCCTTTATTTAGTTTGACTTCTACTTAGATGGCATGTCTATTAAAAATGGCTTTGGGATACTACTGAGAGAGCCTGCGGCTGCGAGGGGAGGCGAAAGGCCCCCAGGCTCACTTGCTCTGCTCCTGTTGAAGAGAAGCTGCAGACCGGGAAGCAGGAAGCTCAGTGCCTGGCTCATAGCAGGATTTTCAGGAAGTTCTGCTGAAACTCTTGCCACTAGTATCTCCTGACATGTTGTCTTGTGACAATGTCTTGAGGTTTGGTTCCCACCCTATCACCATATTGAATACCTTGCTGTGGGTGATGCCACTGAAACTCACTTCCTTCTGCACTGGCAGCCTGGGGTCATGGAAAGAGCCATACTGCTGAGTCACCTAGCGTGCCCACGAGCTCAGTTCTGGCTCTGACTCTGACAGAACCAGTTCTGTGGTGTGGACATGCCACTTAACTTCTTGTTGCTTTGACTGGCTCAGTTGTAAAGTGATTATAATAGCACTTGCCTTCCTGGACCAAGGTTATTAATCAAGAAGCCTACAGGAGGTTAACCATGGGCAAGTCCTACAGTTGTCCTTGGTCTTTGTCCAAGGACAGGAGCCCATTTAGGTTCACTCCAAACCACAGTGACCATAGTCAACCTGAAAACACCAGGAAAAACAAACTTTCACTAAAGTGGAAATTAATTCATTTGTTTGATCTGGCCTGTAGGAAATACATTAAAATCCCTACAGCCTACAGTTTTCCAAGGGGTAAATTTCCACATAATGCCACGCATGTATGCATTTTTGTTTTCTCTACTGTGGCGTGGATTTACTGCAAGGACCTCTAATTCCTTTTCATTTCTCTGCAGATGAAAGACTATATTAATAGGAAAGCAGAAAAGAGCGTGAGCTAAGCTGGATTCCCTTCAATGTTAACTAGAAACACGAGTACATCATTCGTAACTGAGTGTTTGTAATACTTCACTCTTCTTGAATCAAAAGAAGAAATGAAATCCCCAAATACTGGAAATGTCACGTACATTGATTCAAAGGAACACACACTTCCTTCTGGGCTTCGGGAATTCGGTCAAGGATTAGCCTACAGGGTTTAATGAGCCTACAAGAGTGTCCTCACAGACAAAGGTTCTTCATGGGCAAGCACAGCTCGTTGGGCAGAGCAGCCAACAGAAGCGGTCCTGGTTCTGGAATTCTTCAGCCCTGGCCCTGCCACCACCCAACTCTCACACCCAGCCTCCCTGAGCCTCAGTTTCCCCATCCTTAAGGTCTCACTAGACTTCTATACTCTGTAACACACAGGAGGGAAGGCCTCTGAAAAGGTTCAACCTGATCCACTCATCTTGGCCACCGCAAATGTCCCCAACTAAAATCCATCTTCAATACCCACGATCCTAATTAACAAAATCTCCAGGGTCACTCAGGGACAAAGAGAACTGGGTTGTTTAAAGAACACACCCCAGAGTGAGGGCTTCTGATTAGATAGCAGCTCATGAACGCTCAGTGTGCATTCACAACTTGGCACCACCAGCTTCCAGTAAGATTTAGATGAAAACAAATAGGTACACACATACCTACTAGAGGGTCCATGCTGAAATGCTTTAGACTACAGACAGCATAATATTGTAATACTCACATGACGTGCACTCAGTACAATCAGAAAACTGTTGTGAAAATTCTTTGAAAATTTAAGGTACTAGATATTCAGACTCTGGGAAACAAACTGAGGGCCTCAGAGTGGAGGGGGGTGGGGGGAATGGGATAGGCCGGTGATGGGTAGTAAGGAGGGCACGTATTGCATGGTGCACTGGCTGTTATACGCAAATAATGAATTGTGGAACATTACATCAAAAACTAAGGATGTACTGTATGGTGACTAATATAACATAATAAAAAATTATTATAAAAAATAATAAAATTAAAAAAAAAAGTAGTACTGTGAATCGAGGTATGCAGGTGGCCAGTCGAATCAAGAAATACACTCTTCCACATTAACCCAGATGTGCCCTTTCCCTTTGTAACACTGACCGGAATTTCCCCTCCATTTGGAATGTTGTGCTTATCTGTTAACTCTCACTTCCCACTGCCTTAAATGACAAATTCCTAATTATTTAAAACCTCTCTTTCTACCCCTCATCCCCTCCAAGTTCTGCTTCTGTAGTATCTATTGAATTTATTTAAAATTACTTGCACATTTGCCTCGTTCCACGTGGACTCCTCTTTCCAAAGGACCTCTTATGGTGGAGGCTGACTCTCTCTGACTCCTAGGTCCTGCATTTTGCTTGGGGCACAGTAAGCCCTGAACACACGTTTGATCAATGGATGAGCGCTAGGTTTTGAAAACCTACGGAAGTTACCACTGTGCTACCTACACACTATGGGTACAAAGAGTCAAGACTCTGGGAGAGGGAAAATATTCCCCCTATAGCCACTATCCATACAGAATACTACAAGATGGGAAATCTGAGCCAGAGAATCCAATCCCCCTCACCCCACCCCCCCAAAAAATCAACCCAGCAATCAAGATTTTCTTAGAAGTTTTATTACTCATACCTCTGAAATGGCTGTCAAAATACTGAACCTTTGATCATTTCCCACACGAAGCGCTGGTAGCAGCTGCTCTCGTCAGCTATTTCTGGTGTTAAACAGTCTTTGATTGCCTGAGATAACTGAGTCAAATTATGGCCCTCAAAATAACTCTACCTATTGTATTAGTTTGGGGGCATCTTGTAACATAAAAATGCTGTTTTCAAGGAGATTCAGAAAACACTACAAAATTGGTACGTTTAGGCTTCCCATCTGCCTGTGGGCACTGGAGGGTGTGCGATACACACAGTCATCGCTCGCTCTGCTCCCGTGTAGGAATGTAGGAATGTGCCTGTGACAATGACCCATCACCTACTGACGATCTTGGAATACCTTAACGTTAAAGGGGACAAGATCCTACAGCTCACGCAGCCTTCCTCCACCCCCTCAGCCACGCAGCCAGTCAGAGGTCTACAAAGACCATGGCAGCAGAACGGTCAAGTGCACGGGCAGGGACAGTCCCTCCGCTGAGACTGCCACAGATGCCCTAAGCACTATTGTTCAAGGATGGCTTTCAAAACCACAGAAGAGTATAGGAAATTACAAATACATGCGCCACTACTCTGACTTTCAACATCTGACCTCAGCTGCTTTGTTTTTTGTTTTTTTTTTTTTAAACAAAGCAAATGTAACACACATAGCAAGGGTCCCCTTAATGCCTCCTCGATCCTATTTCCCTCTCTCCATTCACCACTGTAAGGTTGTTTTGTATTCCCCCCACCCAGGTCCTTATACTTTTATTGCCCCTCGTGTACATACACGAATGCACACTTAACACTGATGTGCACTTAAAAATTCACATTAATGATGAAGAGTAGAAATTGTTTGGCAACCTGTTTTTTTCACCCAATAAAATGATGATAAAGTTGACCCAGGTTAGACTTGTAAATTTGATTCACTCGTTTTAAATGCTGTATAATATCCACTGTATAAATATAAGTTACTCTTTTTCCTAATAAAGGACATTTTGGGTTTATCTCCAATTTTTTTCCTATAATAAGCACTGCAATCATTTTCCTTATATATGATGTTTTAAGCATGTGAAAACATTTTAGAATGGAATTGTTGGGTCATAGGGTAAGTGCATCTTTAAACCTTATCAGACATTACAAAATTGCTCTCCAAAGTGATTATGCCAACTTACTCTTACCAGGAAAGCTAGAGAATGTTTCTCCACAATGGTCCCAACACTTAGTATTATCAGTGCTTTGGTTTTTTGGTTTTTTATTTTCACCAATCTCAAGGGTGAGAAATAGTATCCATTTGTTGTTTTTGTTTTTAAGTAAGCTCTACACCCAGCATTGGGGCTCAAACTCAGAACTCTGAGATCAAGAATTGCATGCTCTACCAAGTGAGCCAGCCAGGTGCCCCTCCTTTGGTTATTTGAATTTGCATTTTTCTGATTATTAATGAGTTTGAGTATCTTCTCCTGTTTATTGGCTATTCAGGTTTCTTATTCTGTGACCGATTTGCCTTCCCCACCAAACTGACTTGTGCTGGGGATCCAGTTCAGAGATTCAGAGTTTACCTTTTAGAGGCTTCCACGAATATATACCCTGCAATTCATTTCACCAAATATCCACTGATCTCCCTAAAGCCAGAAAGGCGTATACTTGGACTTACTTCTTTATATATATTCTATATATGGAGGGATTTGGGATCAGTATTTACAAACCCCTCTGCATCACTCCCATGGAAAGCTTCCGTAGGTCACGGGCTCCCACCTTCTCCTACCTGCTGCTCCCAAGGTGTTATTGGTACATCCCCTGTAAGTCTTAGCACTGAGGTAGGGTGACATGCTCTTAGGCAGAAAGTAATTAAACAGTAACACCCAGAAGCAGCTGCTGACAGAGTTATAACCTCCAGAGACACCGCAGTTTCTACACTTCTCTTAATGAATCTTGTTTCTTCCCACCAGTCTATGAGCTCCTGGAGGACAGGCACAGCCTTGTTTACTTTGGAATTCCCAAAGCCTACAGTGAGTCCCTCAAGTTATGCTGAATATTTATAAACTGGGCCACAAAGTTTCACTTTGATGGACATTGGAAGAAACCAAGAATTATTTTCAAACCTTATTCAGCTACCATAGTACCTAATAAGTTCTAGCAAATTGACCTTAAATAATTAAAATTGTCTAAGAATCATTCAATGAATGGAGACCAACACTTGAGAAAAGGTTGGAAAATCCCACCTCGGAGAGTGTGAGGTAATACAGATCAAAGCCACATCTAAACTTTGTACCATGGGAGATCAACTTCTCTAATTTCAGAAGTAATTTGCCACTTTTTAATGAATGTTGAGACTTATCTAGAATTAAGATGGACCAAAAGCGGAGATACTTTGGGAAATCACAAGTCTTTCTATTCTCCTACTTTTGGAAACTAGTCCAGAGATTGGCAGTTGTTGCCGAAAACCCAGAAAATTACCCTAAAGTTTAGCCGGTTTAAACTCTTACGCCCACACACAGACTGGGAAACAATTTGTTTGCATATCATACTGGCCAGGGGACCAGGCGAGAGACTAGGAAAAACCATCCTGTGTGCAGTGAAGGAGAATGCTGGAATCGCCAGTGGGGGGTCAGCTCCAGGGCTATAAAAGCACCCGAGTCCATAGTGTCACCATGAACCATGTAAAGGGACACACGGACTACTGCAGACCAGCTACAGTATCTCTGAGAGGGGCCCTGTCTGTAAGGAGCTGAGGGATGTAGGTTTGTTGGGAGAGATGGCTGGGGCTGGAGATGGGGGCAATGGGTTTCTCAGTTTCACAACCTCAAAGAGTCTAACAGCCTTTGTCAAACAGGGGTCGTACTGGCTAAAAGGGAGAGACTGAGCCCCAATACTGGGATTCTACCTTCAGTGTAGAACTGTCTGGGCATGTTTTTATTTTAAGTATTGCATACTTTCTAACCCCTCTAGCATGTTCAGGTAAAAACAGTTTCTCAACACAGTTCAAACCACTGTTGTTGATTTAACAGGCCATCCACAACTCTCTCAACTTCAATAGCAGTCTGTCATGACATCATCCCAGCCACAGGTACATCATGGCCGCCTTACCATACAACAATGCCTCTCTCTTAAGGGGAGAGAGGAGAGTGCCCGTCTTATACACACACACACACTCACACGATGTCACCATTTGTGGAAAGATGAACTCACGAGAAGTCTGGTAGCACAGGAAATACCCTGCCAACTCTGTCAATTAGGCGAGTACTCCTCAAGCTATTTGTTGTTGTTGTTTTTTAAAGATTTTATTTATTTATTTGACATAGAGAGACAGCCAGCAAGAGAGGGAACACAAGCAGGGGGAGTGGGAGAGGAAGAAGCAGGCTCATAGCGGAGGAGTCTGATGTGGGGCTCAATCCCATAACACCGGGATCACGCCCTGAGCCAAAGGCAGACGCTTAACCGCTGTGCCACCCAGGCGCCCCTCCTCAAGCTATTTGTGATCAAACACCAGTTTGGTTTTAGTCTCCAATCGGTCATAGACTGATGACACTTTTGTAAAATATAGTACATGTGAAATGCTATCTCTATAGAATATGAAAAAAGACAAAAACAAGCCTCCAATTTTTTTCTTATTTAATTCAACAAATTGCTCTAGGTTTCTAAATGCTTAATCTCAATTTATGTTCTTTAGCTCAAGGCAGTGGTAACATATAGGTTGCAAACCAGTACTTTGAATAGCACTAAATTAGGGACGGGAAGGCTGGAGGGCAGTAATTTCCTTGGGACTGTGTTTATTAGAATCACACGCATCGTTTTAAAGAGCACATTCAGTTCTATAATACGCATTTTTGGGGGGGAAATTAAAACACTTGTCTACCCACTGCATTAAAACGAAAGTCAACAAAGTCATTTCTCAATTGAAGGCAAGAATATATGAATGGGGGAGGCATGAGGATTTTGTTGTATATTTCTTCCAAGGGCACTGGTTTAAAAGTGTGGAAAATCTGCACTTCTGCATTAGATGAGTCTTGGGAGACCCTTGATGCACTTCTTACCAAGAGGGGGGCAGGCTCAGGGGCAGAAAGACAAAGCTCAGAGAGGCAGAGCACTCCCTCTGGAGTAGTTCGAGCTCATTCTGCAAGGCAGGGTCTTTGAAGTTCATGCTTGCTTATATAAGTACAGTAGTTCCCTCTCCATGGTTTCACTTTCCTGGGTCTCACTTCCGCCCAGTCAACTGCCATCAGAAGTAGATGACCCTCTTTCTGATTTGTGGTTAGAAGGCCAACAGTAGCCTCACGCATGGCACAATGCCTACGTCATCCATTTCACTTCATCCCACCACGGAGACATCTGATCATCTCACGTTATCACAGGGAGAAGGTGAGTGAGTACAGTCCAATAAGATATTTCAAGGGAGAGAGACCACATTCACATAACTTTACTAGAGTACATTGTTATAATTGTTCTATTTTATTAGTCGTAATTGTTGCTAGTCTCTTACTGTGCCTAATCTATAAATTAAACTTTACCACGGGTATGTAGGTATAGGAAAAACATAGTATACATGGGGTTAAGCGTTATGCACAGTACCAGGTGTCCACAGGGGGGTCTTAGAACATATCCCCCACAGACAAGAGAAAACGACTACACACAGAAAATGAGGGCTCAAAAGGAGAGAAAGAAGCCAAGACTGTCATATTCTCCACCACAGAAGATAAAGCACACAGGCTGGTTTATACCTAGAGTAAGTGCAGAAACTACAATCTGAAGAGCATTTCCGCAGCAGAGCCGCTGTCATACAGCCAAGGAGTATGTGCTGCTCAAATCTACCAAGCACCCTTGAAGGCCACGTCTTCCAGGAGCTGCTCCGGTTCACCCTGTAGCCCAGTCTCTTAAAAGTCACATGCACCTCCTCCTACAAAAAGGCAGGCCAGTTGGAATTGATGTCTCCTTCTCTTTGGGGCCACGTCTGAGAAGGAATCATTAAAATATTTTAATACCTTACCTAACACCCCAGTTAGGACCAACTACATAATTTGCAGGGCTCCGTACAAAAATAAAATGCAAGTCCCCTTGCTTGGGAATTCTTAAGAATTGAAAGACAACTAGTAGCACATTCAACCAAGCCCGGAGCCCTCTAAAATGCGGGTTCCTGGGCTACGGCACAAAGCCACATCCCCAGCAGGCCGGCCCCAACCCCAGTGGGGTGGTGGTGATTTCATCCCCACAGACAAGCCGGTTGTTCTCAGACTTTTAGCAGGGATTCAAGTCTGCTCTGACATAGACCACTGAGGACAAGGAACTGAATTTATTTAAAAAAACGCTCTAGGTACCTGTGTGTTCTGATTCCGCAAACAAGCCCTCAACCCGAAAAGAGGAAGGTAGGTGCACTTTTGTTACATTGCCAGATGCTTCCATATATGCAACAGGAAGGTGTTTCTGATTTTGACTGTAGAGGCAGGTATGGAAAACTGCAACTGGTGGCTCAGGGCTGGCCAAAGTCAGCCTGCAGAGTGAAGATGGAGGGACCTTTCTAGTGCTGGTGGGAGCAGTTCCACACTGTGAAGCCCACCATTTCTAAGAGATAAGCCACATCCACGACCTCACAGAAGCCTGGGCACGATGCCCCTCGTATACCTTCTACCCGGTGGGCTACACTTGTAGGAGACACTCACTGTCCCAAGATCATTGCCAACCCTCCTAATTCATGTAACCCCTTCTCCACAACGAATTCATATCATGAGATAGAAGCAATCATGAATTTTAAATTACATTTAGGTAATGACCTAGTATGTCTAAATAAGTTATAGTATATTTACGCAATGATAGATATTGAAAATCATGCCCTTGGGGCGCCTGGGTGGCTCGGTGGCTTAAGTGTTGGACTTCAGCCCAGGTCATGATCTCAGGGTCCTGGGATCCAGGCCTGCACCCGGCTCCCTGCTCAGTGGGGAGTCTGCTTCTCCCTCTCCTTCTCCCCGGCACCTCCCCCCCACCAACTCATGTGCTCACTCTCTCTCTCTCAAATAAATAAAATTTTTAAAAATAAAAAATAAAATCATGCCCTGAAATGATTATTTAATGACACGGTGAAGGATGTCTGGTATGTTATGTGAAGAAAAGAGCACAAAACTAAAATTTTTGTTCCATAGGATTCCAACCAAAATATAAGTATAATATCACCATATTATAAACTATAATATATGCATTATTTTTAAAAGACTACAAAATTAACATATTGGTGGGTGAAATAATTTTACTTTTTTCTGTATTATTCTGTTTCCATAAGTTTTTCAAATGTACATTCAATACTTTCATGATGCAAAAAATTGTTTTGTTATCTCAATTACTTGCAACCTTCTATCGTGGGCCTGTTTTACTTACAGAGAGGTAACAGCCTTAAGCAAATGAATGGTCACTGCGTTCGTGAGAAGGCTGCTACTTCACTCAAGATAGTCACAGGTTAGTCACCTTGTTGCTAGAATGCAATCCCACGGGGATGGGGTCAATATCTAAAAGAATGGCATCCTCAAAAACACACTCTGATGGAGAGGGGCCTGGCTTTATCTTTCAGAAATTTGTTTAAAGTTCATTTTTTCCCTCTGGTACACAAAGCGTATCAATACCATAAACTGATCCATATTCAATCACGCGGCAGCAAATTGCTTAACTCAATTGTAGGGACTACAGATTGAAACAACTAGCTTAAGTCAGGAAGTTTATATTCCCCAAATAAAAACTACAAACGTTAAATGGATGGAATTAGTTTTGCTACTTTCATTACTGAGTCTTCATTGTAATAAGTACCCATGGCCCTGCCTTTGGCTACACATAAGCAAGGCAAGGAAAGAGGCTGTATGTGCTTCTATTTACATAGCAAATGTCCAGGAAGGATGTACATTAAACTGTTAATAATGGTTACTTCTAGGAAATGACATCGATATGAGGAGACACCCCATAGGGAAGAAATCAGACTCTTTTGACTATTAGAACTGTATTTTTTTTAATTTTTAAATATTTTTATGCTTTTGGAACTATGAAAAACTAGACTCTTGAGTATGTATTACAACAAAGTAATAATACAAGAACTAATAAAGAAAAACAAAATATTATAATAAATACCCTGCTCTAAGACTTTATAAAAGATGCAACTCTGTACCCTCAGCACACCCACAGAGTGATTGGGGGCAGAGAGCAGAATATCATCCCGGACCTAAGACTGCCTTTCACCAGGGACTATGGTCAAGGCTAACACACAGGGCTCAGAGGTGGCCTGGAGTGAAAGATGTGGCAGGCCAATCACACCCTCTTCCAGGGAATTTGAGCTGAGAAATGCTAAGTGAAAATTCAAATAGCTACAGAAGCAGAAGATGAAAGGATTTCAAGGCAAGGGAACGGAACGGAGCACACAAGCCAGATGACAGGGAAGCAGAAACACCGAGGTAAAGGAAAGAGGGAAAGCAGAGGTCAAGAAAGGCAGCCGTGCCCCAAAAGAGAAGGGGACAGAAATGCAGAGGGCAGACAAGCAGCCTGCCCCACAGACACACGTGCAATCCCCAGGAGCTGGGAGGGGAGGAGGGAGGAGAGGAGCCACTTCCCCACTGCTGCCTGGCTCCCTGTCAGCTTTCCTGAGCGAGCCTGGTTCCAGCTCCTGGGCACCCCGGCTACAAGCACCAGGTACTAGAGGCCTGAGTTCCTTGCACCCAAAGCGCCAACTAAAACCCTAACTCACGCCTTTGGCTCATCTAAGCTGAACTGAGTAAACATTCCCTTCTGTACGGCAGGACCACTGGTTACATAACCAAGTATCAAGGCATTAACAGCAGCTTAATAATATGCTTTCCAGCCTTGCATCCCAATATTCCAAAACAGACAAAAATAGCAGCTACAGGACTGTAATGACAACAGTCATGCTATTTCCAGGGGAGTTAGAGGAGCCACCCAGCTTGATCACTGGGAATTTTATCCGACTCCATCACCTGGAAGGCATGCACCTCCCCTTGCCTTCCCTCTTCAGAAGAATTCCAGTTTGGGGAGCCTGGGTGGCTCAGTCGACTGGGCGGCCGACTCTTGGTTTCAGCTCCCGTCATGATCTCGGGGGTCCTGGGATGGAGCCCTGTGTCTTTGTCTTTGGGCTCTTCGCTCAGCAGGGAGTCGGCCCGAGGATTCTCTCTGCCCCTTTCCCTGCTAGGACATGCACTCTCTCTCTCTCTCTCTCAAATAAATAGATTGATATCTAGACAGAGAGAAGAATTCCAGTTCTAGCTTAGCCTTAATGCACCTAGATAAGGTTAAAGGGATATTTCACAGAACTCATTCAGTTTGTGACACATCAAGTGATAGCAGCCTTCATCTAAGGTCCAGGTAAAGCTTCAAACAGAAAAGTGAGCAGGGAAGACCTGAATATAAAGCGGCTATCATGGCACCCATGACTGGAGAAACTAAACAAGGAAGCTTGCCAAACATGGTTTCACTTTGCAAAGCCAGCTGTGTAGGAGCAAGTTACGCCCTTATTTTGCCAAGTTATTATCATAATATTATGCATTTTTCAATATATGTAAATGACCTGCATATGCAAATGAGTCCCTTATGGAATACATGAGATCCAAATGAGATTTCCTAAGAACAGTTCAGGTACGGCCTCGAAATAGCCTATAAACTATTTGGAAAAATACTGATAATGGATGGAAAAAGGTTTCACTGACAATTACAAAAGCAGTATACGGAGGTGGGGGGAGCATTCCGTTGCAACATGATTTTAAAGTTGTTTTCAAGAAACTGTTCTTTTCTCCTGTTATAAACTATGTCATGACACAAGAGACATGGAGCAGCATGACCCCAACGGTGTGATACCAGCAATGTCACCGCCTCAAACATCCTCAATTAGAGACTGAAGAACAAAGATGAAAGGTGAGGGAAATCACTTTTCTTTTTTCTTCTTTAAGATTTTAGTTATGTATTTACTTATTTGACAGAGAGAGAGAGAGAGCGAGCACAAGCAAGTGAAGAGGCGGGCAGACAGACAGGGAGAAGCAGACTCCCTGCTGAGCAAGAAGCCCAATGCAGGGCTCGATCCCAGGACCCTGAGATCATGATCTGAGTCGAAGGCAGCTGCTTAACCAACTGAGCCACCCAGGCGCCCTGGAAATTATTTTCCATATTGCTGTTTTACTAATGAATGGGGAAATTAAAGTAATAAAGGTCTTGTGATGTTTCTCTCACCCTGAATTACACCTTTTACACCTAGCTCCTTAATTTGCAAGTGAAAGTGACATATGTACACATACATGTATATACATGCATAGTGTAGACACACGTACGTACACACACATACCATAACACATCACGCTCATTGAAAGCATGTTCATTTAAACCGAGTTTAAAGTAGTGTGGGCTCTGAAAGACCCCTGAAAGCTTGGCTTCGATCTTTGGATTTAATGGAACATGATGATGCAATGAAAGAATAAGGTTACATCAAAATAAATATTTTCAAACTTTTTAAAAAGATAATCACATGCTAGAATTCCTTTTATGCCAGTGTTTCTCAACCAATATACTCTCTGAATAAACACCAAAAATGCCATTCTCTCCCTCAGATTGTTATGCCGCCTACGCATGATTCTGTAGAGAATCACCTTATTTTCCCTGAATGGAGAAGACACACACAGAAGATTTTTGCCCCAACTTTCCTTTCTGTCATTTGTTTGAGAGAGATACAGAGGGAGATAGAAATAGAGGGGGACAGAGAAAAGGCTGTTTTTTAAAACAAATTATCAGTTATAAAATAACAGTATTTTAAAATTTTTTATTTTAGAGAGACAGAGACAGAGAGAACACAAGTGGGGGGAAGGGCAGAGGGAGAGGGAGAGAATCCCAAGCAGACTCCCCACTAAGCACAGAGCCTGACGCGGGGCTCCATCTCACTACCCTGAGATGGTGACCTGAGCTGAAATCAAGAGGCAGACACTTCACCCACTGAGCCACCCAGGCGGCCCTAAACTGACAATATTTAAGAAGCTTCTTCAAACTGCACTAGCTTCCTGTTCATAACTACTACATAAATCATTCAAATATGGTCTCTGATGGCGCATTCACATCCCCTATCCTTTTAGACATGCCTCCCCTTTGTGCCCGTTATGACAGTTGATGGCTATCAAATTCATTTCCCGACAGCGTGTCCTCTGGAGCCACGGATGGCAGGGACAGGCACGACGCTGGGCACAGAAAACAGGGGCAAACGCTCTGCTGAGAAGGCTCGGGCACAGGGAGGCATGGCGTCCCAGCACTCCCCGGCTTCCAACTTGCCCTTCACGGCTCGAGGGCCAGGGCCTCTGAAATGCACACCACGGATCAGGAGGGCAGATTCTTTCCGCAGCTCAGTCACACTGTGAAGACCAGGCACTCGGAGAGGCATGTGTTTCCCGCCCTCACAGTTTCCATGGGGAGCAATCCGGTGCAGTCTACGAGTGGCAGGAAAGCAGGACCCTGGGTTCCCAGGTGCCCACCCCTTACTTCTCTGTCTGCTAGGCCAAGAGATGGTCACAAGTGTTTGTTGTTGCTGGGTTTCTGTTTTGTTTTTTGCATTTTCAGAGTTTTATTGAAAAGACAGAAAGGCCATTCCCGAGGGTTTTTGTGGAAGACAAGCCATGCCACTCAAGTCTGGTTTTGAAATACACTTTCAGCACTGGAGAGGCACATGGATTCCGCAGCCCTCGGTGGAGCTGAGTGGGGTCTTCCCCTGCGTGTCCTGCTAAGACTACCATTTGCAAAGTGTGCTGTGATGTGAAAATAGGTGGAAAGCTCTGTGTTAGACAAAACAGAGCACAACAAGGCTTCAGGTCGCAGCACATTCCACTACAAAATTTCTATACATTTAATCTCAGTGACATAATTCAACTGAGTTAACAGTATGTAATTGTCCCATAGTTTGCCTAAAAAGTTGTACTAAACATGCTTTAGTTTACTTAAATGCAATATATGTATTTTTCTTCTTTTATAAGAAAGAAGCATAAGGGTGCCTGGGTGGCTCAGTCGGTTAAGTGTCCAACTCTTGATTTCAGCTCGGGTCATGAGCTCAGGGTCATGAGATAGAGCCCCGCGTCAGACTCTGTGCTCAGTGGGGAGTCCGCTTGAGACTCTCTCCCTTTCCCCTGCCCCTCCCCCTGGCTCATGCTCTCTCTCTAATAAATAAACGATGTTTTTTAAAAAGAAAAAAAAATACACCCAAATTTGTACATTGGGAAGTGATTCATGCGACATTTGCCTGATCTTTGCTTCTCTTTATGCTAGTTCTTGGGAAATTTTTATTAGGATCAAAAAAAGTCTCCCCTAAAAGTGTTGGGATCTCTGATCCCTTTCTCCAATCTTCTGAAAGGACCCCGAAGAAGTGAGCCAGGGCCACCCCATAACCGGTGCCCAGGTCTCAGGCCTCCTGCCCCCCAGCCAAAGAGTCCAATGAACAGACAACCACTGCGACTAAACACCTTCCCATGAGCAAGCCAAGTGATTAGGAAATTACTAACATGCCTACTTCAAATTATTTTCAAAAAGATCACCAGGAAAACCGCTTAGAAAAACTCAGCTCTTCTAACTTAAATCTGGAAGAGTACCCGGGAATCCAAGGGAAACATTTAGATGTTTGTACTGGCCTACTTCCTTGAGGGAATAGGAAAGTTTCTAACGTGGCAGGGCCCACGCCGTGTTGCAAAGAGTAATCACAGGCAATGGTTTAGGTTCCCACTTCCCCACTCAGGAGCTGTGTGCCTTCGGACAAGTCACTTAGCCTCTCTGAGCCATAGTTTCCCTCCACTAAGTCGGGGATACTTTATCTTCTCTGCCCGTCTCCCACGGTTTTTGGAAAAGTCAGATGACATATAGAATATCTTGCCTGTGTAATGTATCTAGAATTTTTTTGAAATAATGTTTAATTTTAGAGCAAGAGAGAAGCTTTAGGTCACACATTTCCATCTTCTTGTATTACAGAGAAGGAGACTGAGCATTAGATGAAAAAGTGCTTGCCAATGTTATGTTTTGAATCCTACTAATGGTTATAACTGTCTAGAAAAGATGGAGGAATAAATATGGTCGCAGTTCTGGAGATCCTCACTTTGTTGGGCATTGGACATATAATCTATCTCTACTCTCTTGGAGGAAAATGGGATCTGGCTGGGAAGACAGGAGGAGTCCATGCAGACAAGTACTATTAGAATGACAATTTGCTCTGTTAGTTCAAGGATGCATGTTAACAGATGCCATAGGGGCGACTGCCCAGGGCTGAGGTGCTCCTGCAAGGGACAGTTTTGAACAGTGTCCTGGAGTTGGGCTTTGGTAGAAGGTAACACTTAAAAGCACTGAGATAAAACTTGCTAAGAAAGTAAATCTTAAAAGTTCACACCACAAGAAAAAAAAATTTTCTCATAACTATGTATGGTGAAGATGTTAACTTGACTTATTGTGGTGATCACTTTGCAATATATACAAATATTGAATCCTTATGTTGTACACCTGAAACTAACATAACGTTATATGTCAATTATATCTCAAATATATAAATAAACATATACATTCATAAATACATAAACAGCTAGCATGGAGAACCTGAATGGGATCCCAGTTTGACTATATCCTCGGGTCAGGATGGAGCAAGGCATACAATTTATAAAAACCACAATTTCTTCACCCAGGCAAGGTTGCAGCAAGGATTAAAAGATGTGATGTGTAAAAAACATTTCCACAGCGCCGGGCACTTTGTAAGTTTTCAATAATAGGAACTACGGGGGTTGCTGAGGTGTGGCAGGGTAGCCCAGCCAAGAGGGCAGGTATGGGGCATGCTTGGGGAGTGACCACGAGGTTTGGAAGAGAGACCAGATTGTGGCTGGGCAGCCCGGTGCTACACCGTTTGGACTTTACTCTACCCATGACAGTTTCCGTCTGGAGCTACATAGGTTGTTCAGAAATCCCTCTGATGGCGTTGTGTAGTAGTTGGGAAAGGGGGAACGGAAGCCAGAAGACAAATTAGGAACTTTTTATGAGGAGGAGATTTACTGAGCCCCTTCTTTTATACCAAGAACTTTCCTTATACAGAATCACCTCTTTAATCCTTGTGAACCCCCAGCAAGTTCTTACCCCATTTCACAGATGAGACAATAGAGGCTCAGAGAAATTAAGGATGAAGCCAGGATCTGTGAACTGTCCAGGTGAGTCCACGGTGGTGCTTCCCCCGTACAGGTGATAAGGGCCACAGGCTGTCAGGTGCAGCCAGAAAAAACAAATACCGCTTCATTACCTGTCATTACTTGGACGGTAATACTGGCCATCGCAGGGAAGGTGGCAAATTCTCTGCTGTTTTTATTTCCATCAGGGGCAAGGGTTTCTTAATCCACTCTTTCCGGGGAAGAGGGAGGGGGACTAGCCTTTGAAGAGCTGGTTTCTAAGGTGACCCATAAGCTTCTACCCCTGGTAGCAAGTTCGACCCTCACAAGTTAATATTTTCCGCTTACTGTCCAGGAGGGAAGATGGACCCTAGTAGCTGGGCCCACACACCAGCTCCTCATGTGTGCACCCAGAGGGGAGCCACTGTGGCCCCAGCAGCAAACACAGCTCCTTTCCTGGTTCCTAGAAGGTGCTTTTCTGTCTGGGATAAATGTCCTCACTATAGCTCAGCCAGCCTTCAAGGAAGTTTCCAGAATTACCCTGGCATCTAACTAACAACAGATAACTAGACCCAAAGGGAGAACCTTAGGGTCTGGGGAACAGAATCCACATTTCCACTAGAAGCCTGTTTATACTCTGGTTGGAGAAATGAAATGAAAATTGCTCTATATGCCAAGCAGATGTATATTATTCCAATGGACCCCTGAAACAACCACCAGTTATCACCAATAATATCTAACACCGATACCGCTATCACCAATAATGGCTAACAGCAGTGACCATATGCCAGCTGCTGTCCTTATCACTTTATATGCACTTTCTAATTTAATCCTCACAACATCCTATGCCATATATATATATATATATACACGTATTTTTTGTCATCCCTATCTGATGGATGAGAACACCGGGGCGCAGAGAGGTGAAGCAACTTGCCCAGTGGGCACGCAGCTTAGGTGGCAGCTCCAGTCACCGTGCCCAGGGCAGGAGGACGGCAAAGCCTGTGACAGCTCACCGTACCAGCTTCTAGAATCATTTCTTTAAGGGAGTGGAGGTTGCTCAGAAGGAAGTAGTACAAATAAAAAGAGGAATAATCAGAACTTCCTCTAGTTTCCAGAAAATTCAACCTTATTTCAGTCCTTATCTACTTTAGATCCTACAGTGTCCTTACCATTTCGATAACTTTTTTAACCGACAATCTATTAAAAACTGTGGTATTCTCGTCAACCCCCACTTGTGGAACTGTCGGAAATTCTCATATGTAAAGATGACTCACAGTCAAGATGAGAGACTCACAATAGGCATTGTCTTGGAAACTGTGAGTCAGCTTAGAGCACCGGTTAGCCTGTAACAGATCCTGATTTAGCCTCCCATCTGTGAGCCCACAGTGGTCCCTCACCTCTCTTCATCTTCCTAAATCCCAGAGTGGCGGAAGGCGGAACACTGGTACCTGGCTACCAGCAAGGTTTTGTGACAGAGTACTTGAGGAGTCCCCGTCTTCCGGCTGGTCTGGTGAATAACAAGGTCATTTTGACCCAGTGTCTAGATTTATTCTCCAGTGGCTGAATGGCCATCTTGGCATCTTGCCCAGCATCTCCATTCCCTTAGCATACAGTCTTTCTACCTGCTAACACCTGCTCATCTCTGCCTATGTCTTAACCAACTGCCTTTTGCTGAGACTCTCAGAAACATGCCTAGCCTCGGTGGGTCTAAGTGTCTAGCTCCATTCTCCCAGGGCCGGCCTGTCCCATCACCAACCCAGGATTTAACCCTCCCCTGCCTGGATTCCCACAAGGCCGGAGCCTGTTTTTCAATCAATGGAAGTAATAACTGATGCTGAATCCATACAAGTCAGGGGCCTTTGGGGGACGAGAAAAAGTTAATTCAAGCCAAGCTTCAACAATCAGAATAGCTCCAAATGACACGAAATCAAAGAAGTGTTACAATATTACCTGGGCATATGAACCAATTGTCTGCCCGTCTCTCATATGCCATGATGAAGACGGGTATCTGGTCATTTGAGAAGTTCCACTGATCACAGATCATTCTTCACCTTCACTCATTTCCCATAAAAAACACCAGCCCTCAGAAATCTAGAAGGAACAGTGGCTGTGTATACTGCACCAAGTGTGTTTACCGAAATCCTTTCTATTAACCTTTTCGCCTGGTTCTACAAAGAAGTAAATCACTGTCATAATAAAGCCAAGGCCATACATATTTTTACTCAGTCTGAACTTAGGTCAGAGATCTAAACATGCCCCGAACAGACCATTTATTTATCAATTCAATCATCCATTCACCCAGCAAACATTTACACAGTGACTTACCAGATGTCTGGTATGGGGCTGAGTCATGGCAATGCTATGTGGATCTTAACTAAACCCAAGGTTAGTGGAGACTAACTAATTTGGTAAATAATGTAATTCTGGCCTGATATTAATTCTCAAAAGTAATACCATTCTGGGGTGCCTGAGTGGCTCGGTTGGTTAAACATCTGCCTTTGACTCAGGTCATGATCCCAGGGTCCTAGGACTGAGTCCCACATTGGGCTCCCTTCCCTTCTCTCCCTCTGCCTGTTGCTCCCCCTGCTTGTGCTCTCTCGCTCTCTGTCAAATAAAAGAATTAAATATTTTTTTTTAAAAATTACAAAAAAGACCTAATACCATTCTAAGCCTTTCACTCTTCTTTCACTCTTCAGCTATTACTAAATCAATTAGACCACTATTTTCTGCTCCATGCTGTTACTTATTTATTTGGTGGGTTTTTTTTTTTCCATATTACTTTGAAAAGACTCTCATCACCATTTTGTCTGAAATGTCATTCTCATCCCCTGTAAGGTGTGCCTCTGACTCTCCCCCTTCTTTCCTTCTCAGAGCATTGAATTTTGCCAATAATTCTCCTTCCTGTCTACTCAATTATGACTAATTACTCTTTGGGCTCTCTCTTATCATCTTTCATGCCTCCCCTCATCACTGCTTTTCTCCCTCTTCTTTACTTCTTTCAACTTCCTTTGGGAGTGGGTGAGCTTTTCATTTTTTCTTAGACCATCAAATTATATTGCATGATGGAAAGCACAGTATTTACTCATTAGAGTCCTTTCAAATGAGAAAGGCCTTACTGTGTCTGAGTGACTATGGCATCTCGAATTACAAACTCTAATAACTCCTAGTAATTACCCCTTATATGCTGTACACTCACTCTCAGCTTCTCTTCTCAAGACCCTGGGTGGCTGACATAAATAAAAGGGTGTCCATATACCACAACTTAATCATTTTGGCCTTCCTTCAAGGACTTACTATGAAGAAGGCATCACCAACAGACCCTGCTTCAAACTAACCGATTTTTATCATTACTTTCCAGTCTTTGACAGCTTCCTTCCAATTTGGATAGGCACTTAAAATTATTGAAATGATTTTAACATATAGGCTCCATAAAAATGTCAAATTTAATGATCAAAAACGCTGCTTTTCAGGGGTGCCTGGGTGGCTCAGTCAGTTAAGCATCTGACTCTTGATTTTGGCACAGGTCAGGATCTCAGAGTCGTGAGATCCGGCCCTGTGTCAGGCTCCCTGTTGGGCGTGGAGCCTGCTCTGGATTCTCTCTCTCCCTCTGTCCCTCCTCTCTCCCCCGCCAAAAAAAAACAAAAACAAAAACAAAAAAACTGCTTTGCAATGGCATAGGTAGCATTACTTTCTGAACAAATTTAAGATAACGAAAGTCACAAAAATAGCAAGTGATGGTATATTTGTAAAATGAGACCAAATGGGCCTGATAAATGCAAGGTCACTGTGCAGTTTCC
Organism: Ursus maritimus; assembly: GCF_017311325.1. Classification (NCBI taxonomy): domain Eukaryota; kingdom Metazoa; phylum Chordata; class Mammalia; order Carnivora; family Ursidae; genus Ursus; species Ursus maritimus. The sequence goes on from NW_024423453.1 coordinate 31,143,763, forward strand.
AGGGTCAGCTGGCCATTTCTGCTCTACCCTTCTCTCTTACCAAAGTGCTAAGGAAAAGAAACCGGATACAGGCTAAGGCCGGGGGTGGTCTGTTACTGGATTGATAGGCAACTGAAATGTCCTCGTCCAGTGTCAGGCCCTTGAAGCTCTGCAATAGGTAAGAGTGATGTAGGAAGTACCACATGACTCCAGAGTCATGTGGCTATGACGTAACCCAGAAGTACAACCGCCTCAGCACTGCTGAGTACATGTTTTGAAGGCTTTTTCAAAATTCCCTTTGAATTTGGAGTAGGAAGGCTTTCTATGATTCACAATCCAGAAACCGCTTTTTTTAAACCCCCAAATTTCTACATGCCAAAAATACCCTAAGTTATGTCAAAAGACAGACGGGGGAAAAAGATGCAACTCAGATCACCGACAAAAGGCTTACGTCCTTAATATATAAATAGTTCCTAAATGCTGGTAAGAAAAAGAGCAGCCACCCAATAGAAAGTGAGCAAAGAACAATAACAGACAGTTTACAGAAGAGGAAAGAGAAATAGTTTATAAATATATGAAAAATGTTCAACATCACTTATAGGAGAAATGCAACTTAAAAACATACCGAGATACTATTTTCACTTATCAGAATGGGAAGAATCCAAAGTTTGATAACACATTCTCTTTACAACGAGACTGGGAAAAAAAGGCAGTCTTCACATAGTGCTTGGGAGAGTGGAACTCAGTAAAACCCCAAGGCAGGGTGATTTGGCAACATGTATCAAAATTCCAAATGCAAGTATCCAATGGCCCTGCAATTTCACTTCTTGGTATTTACCCTACAGATCTGTTTCACTTAGCTAAATAACATTTACAAGGTTATTTATTGCAGCATTAGTTTTATAGTAAATGTTTGGAAACAACATAGGGGAGAAGTTAAAGAAACGATGGATTTGCCATATAATGGAATAATAGGCAGCCATAAAAAAAAGAAAAACAATGGCAGCATTCTATGTCCTGATATAGGAAGATATACTGTTCACTGAAGAAGAGTAAGGTGCAGAACAGCCTTTCTGTACAAGGAGTTGAGGGAAGGGTGGGCTAAAGCTGTATACTGGTGTTTGCTTGTATATGCAAAAAAGGATCTGGGGAAGATACACCCAAAACATGAATACAGTGGTCACCAAGAGGGAGGAACGGGGCTGAGAGATAGTGCAGTATATACCTTTTAATAGTTTTGGGTCTTTGAATCATAGAAATGTATTATTATTCAAAACTTATTTATATTTTAGGAAGTAATTTCCTGACTGTCAAAGATGTTCTTTGCTGAGAACAATAATAAATCATTAACCTCAAGAATTAGAGGCTACCTGAGGGAAAGCTGCTAAGAGTCATCATTTGCAGTCTCTTTGTGTCTTATACAGCTTCCCAAACATGAATTATGGACCTTAAAGGTGGAAACATTCTCACAACCCCCACCCCAGTAGTATCTTTCCTTGAAATGGCATTACTTACATGCACACAAGCACAGAACCAAGTATAAACTTCTTATGCTCAAAACTCATTTACTTTCTAAAGCCAAAATGTATTTTCAAATTAAATAGAGCAAAATTATAGAACCAAGAAAAATCTAAAATAACCAGATTATAATTGAAAGACGAGGCTGATGTGTTTGAACTACACTGTCCCTTAGGGCAGGAATCCTGTGTAGGTTCTCCGGGATTCAGTATATTGCATTACCTTCTGTTACGCTACCACCATCTTCCTCTATTCACAGTCAGGAACATCTGCGTGGCCTGTGTTTAAATCATCGGACCCTCCTCTGACCAAATGTATCTTTGATGTATTCCCCTCCTCCGTCAGTTTCTCAATGGCTGAAAACAGCTGATAGCAAAGTATCAGACATAAGGCCGAGCGCTACCTGAGCGCTGAAACTGCTATCGTTCATAAGATGGTCACTCCAATAATCCAGGATAAACTTGTATTAAGATTATTTAATTCACATTATTAATTTTTAACATCAATGTGTCTTCCTATATCAGGACACAGAATGTCGCCGTTCTTTTTCTTTTTTGTGTCTGCCTATCATTTCATTAAACGGCAAATCTATCATGTAATGCTGCACAGTGAAAAAATCAACTTTAAAAATTATGAAGAGAACTCAGGCTGAGAGTGAACCCAGATCGTAGGATGCAAAACACAACTGTAATCAGTTACTATGTTTGTGAGATGCTGCCCCTGTTCATTGCCCCAGTTGAAGACTCTGCCCTGGTTTTTAAGCCTCTGAGGGATCAACTCTGGCCCCTGAGCCTGCCTTCACCTTCGATGCCCTCTTTGTGTCACTGCGCACAGCTGTGGAATCGCCTGGTCCCGCTGCAGTGCCCACTTCCAGGCTTACAAACCCCATCCCGGGGCAGAGTCTCAAACCACTTATGGGCTAGGATGAGAGTGTGGACGATCCGTGATGACATCATCCCCATTTAGTACAAATGACAACTCTCCATAGAGGGCGCATGCATTTCAATCTGCATTTCAAAGTGTCTCTCAGTAAGTCTTCACCAAAACCAAGAAACTAATTTCAGCATGAAACATCTGTGCAGATTCTTGCTGAATCCAGGCTCTCAAGCGTAGGGATGATGTCATGTATTTTTGCATCTTCAGTGCCTAAACACCTAATATGTTTGACGGATGAGTGAGTCAACGGATGAATAAATGAATGAATGGGTGATGAATTAGCAGAGAGTACAAATAGGGAAAAGGCAAAAAAGAGCTCATCCAACTGTACTGTGGGCTGGTAGACTCTAGCTGAGACATGAGCTGGCCTCTCCTTCCTATCTCTAATATCTCTTTGATTACACAAAAGCAGTACTACCCTTTTCTAATTAAAATCTTTCTCCAATTGTAGTAGTCTTTATTATATTTCTCTGACAGACTATGGTTTAGCATCTTCATGGGCATTTATCTGTAAAGCATTTGCAGGTATATTATAGAGGGGCAGTCTGACACTTGGCCCTCGCCAAGACGAAAGCTGAAACGAGGAGATTCTACTGGACTTCAGTTAATGAAGAATGTAATGTGGTAAACACTTTTCCATCAAATGGTACAGTGATTATAAAGGTCACTGGCTACATACTTCAGGCACATTCTTCTGATACCACGTTCAACATCAGTCAGGAATGTTGGCCACAGTCCAATCTAAGGAGGAAAGGAAACAATTTTCTCTCAAGTTCAAGCAGCTTCTGAGCTACATGAAGGTCTGCATTTATTTATTTATTTACTTCACAAGGTAGAGATGTAACCGCTCCACCAAAGCTTTTGATTAAGTTAGCCACTTTAGAAAAGGTGGAGATCTACTTCCTTTGATGAAAATGTAGGCATATGTGATACAAATAAAGGGGAGTATTTACTGCCATTCTGGAGTCCATACCAGATTTTTCTGGCATTGCTTTGTTCCCCTATGTATCCTTCTTTTTGGGTTTTCTCTATGTCACAGTCCTCATTCACCATAACCATGGAAGGGGCATTAACGGGTTGCCCCATGTCTCTAGTGACGTTTCGGGAGGTAGGCTGCAAAGTGTTTCAGCAGGTGGGCTCAAGGCAGACTGCCTGGGTTCACACACCACTAGCTCAAGCACTTACTGGCTGAGTGACCTTAGGCTCAGTCTCCTTCACCAAAAAGCGGGGATAATGGTAAGTGCTACTTTTGGGGGTTGTTCTGATGGTCAAAGGAGTGCACCAGACTCTCAGTAAGTATTCAACTGGTATTACGTATTATTATTATTAGGATCACTAGTTATTAGGAGGAGTCTCACTGCCCAAATCCAGACACTGTCTTCTGACTAACCCATTAAAAAAAAAAACAAAACAAAATAAAAAAAAAACGAGCCTTTGAAATCACCAGAATGACTGATTCACAAAAGTGTAAGTGGTTTGCAAGCTCGTGCCTGTTTCGTGAAAGAAAACCCGGTCCAAAATCCTTGCAAGCTCACAGTAAAACAATACTCAGCTAAACATCTGCAAAGCACCTCAGTGCATCCAGACTCATAATTCATTTGATCTTAGTGAAAATCCCGAGGAGCAGTTACCTTTCGCACCCTATACCTGTATGAAAAAACTGAACTTGGTAGCACGGGGACTCAAAGCCCAACTTATTTCTTATCCCAAATCCTCTTCTCTTTCCGCTGCACCCCGAAGTGAAAATGATTCCTAACTGGTGCTTTGGACCTCGAGGTGGAATCCGGTAAGAAGCGTGCCTACTTGGGGCTTCCGCTTCTTTCCGATAATGGAAACCTTCTACTAACAAAAGGAGTTGAGTGCCATGGGGTGAACCTCCCCACCCTCGCTGCCCATTCTGTAACTCCTCTTCACCAGAGCCAGGACTTACTGAGCTCTTGCTAGGCTCCGAGTGCTGGCCTCAACGCTTTGCCATTTATCAATGTAAACAACTCCAGTACGAGGGTACTCTCATCCTTACTTTAAAGAGAAGACTGAGGCAGGGAAATGCAATTTGCCCCGAATCACACCAGCCTGGAAATGAGAAGTCGATCTCAAACTCAAGTACAGGGCTGCTTTAGGTCTCAGAGCAATGTATTCATTGCAAAAAGGTACTGAATAAGAGGGATGGGTGGTGGGTGGTGCGGAAATGTAGCCCCAGCTCCATCCAGGGGGTCGGGGTGGGGTTGGGGGAGTGGCTGTGTTTTCCCAGCAACACAGCTCAGAAGGGACACCTTGTTCTAAGTGCACACGGCCCTGGGCCAGACCTGCTCAGGAAGCAGCTCCAAAGCCGTGCTCTTAAACACAAGCCTATACTCTTAAACACTACACCACTGGCCCTATGGGGAGTACTCGTTGAAAATATAAACTCAAAAGAGCATTGATGAATGTATGAATAATGTATAATAAGTAATGGGTTCTAAGTTATTACAAGGGAGTGGGATTTTGAGGCATGGGATAGATTATACCTTACTCTTTCCTGGCTGACTTCCAGGACAGCAAGTCTCCGTGGACAGTTGCTTATCCTTGTCGGACACCTGCCGCAGGCCTTCTCTGGAAAGAAAACCAATCACTAACAGGTACCTTTGTACAGCTACAAATATATTCAATTATGCAAATGTGTTCTGCCTTAATAGGCAGATACTAATGCAAGATGTCTCAAATATAAGAAGACCTTTGGGAAATCAGAACACCTTTCCCAATGAGGACACTCTTAATGCTTATTCATCCAAGTTTTAAACAAAACATTGCTCAGTTCCCATCTCATCTCATTAAGTGTTTATTTCATTAACTGAAATAAAATCTGGTCTTGGTCAGCTGGCATCAGCCACGCCACCACCAGTTAAAACCAGTTTTGATATAGAACTCAAGTCTTTCCAGAGCTTTTTATATTACAGGATGTAACACTCCACCAAGCCCCAGAATTCCCTCGCTGTTATCAGGAAACCAGGTTTTCTATGGAAAGTGTGATTATTAGAATCAGTAACATGTTGGGGCTAATTTCAAAGAGGTTGAATACATAGCAGGGAATGAACATTCCTACTGATACATTCCAACCAACAGCATCTATTTGTAAATTGTAATAATGGACATCACGGTGAAACCGTACAATACCATTGCCGGTATAAACAACAGCCTGGGACTAGCTAGCTCAGTGACTTGCTAGTCTGCCCTGGTCCCATCACTGCTGACTGTCTCCCCGACACTGGGAGGAAGGCCAGTTTCCACTCATCACCTTGCACTCAAAAAAACTACAATCATTGTTCATAGTAATGAAATGTATCTCTAGAACCAACACTACATCTCTATTCAAGCTGGGGGGGGGGGAACAGGCTGAGAGGACTATAGATTTCAAAATATTTGGGAAAAGGTATTTCTTCGTGCAATAAAGAATATTCCTACGTGTTTAACATTTAAAAAAATTGACCTTTACTATACAGACAATATCCCTCTTCCCTCCATTCCCTCCTTCCTCACTCCCCTTCAAAAATCATTATTTGAGTTTAAAATGCCAGGAGTTATTAAACATCCAGGTACTAATCCCTCCTTTATTTAGCTGGTGTCAAGATTAGACTTGCCCCAGGGGAAAACAAAAAGTCTTCCCAGAGAAATTTCTCTTTCTGAGAGATGTTTTCTAGATCCTTCAGGGGTTGCGGGGGAGGGAGGGACTGTAAGTCCTTCTTAATGCCAGGATCTTCATTTTCCCTGTTACATTTCAGCAAACAACCCAACAACTTTAAATGAAACATTAAATTCTTACTATGTGCGTTTAAACACTCACTTCTATAAACCCAGATTCTTCTCGATTGTACCTGGGAGCCTGGCAACCAGGACAAAGGGCCGCCCAGGAACAGGCAGGCAGGCTTCCTCCCCATTTCCTGTTTTGATTGTCCCAGAATGAAATCATAACAAGGTACATGGAACTGTTTGACTGTGTGAGATGTAAAAATAATGCTTGGCCTATTCCCCAAGAAATAAGGAAGAGTCGGTCAGTTTCACTTAGATTTAAAAATACAGAACCTGACAATTCGCCATCCCAGACGCTTACTGAAACCAAACACTGTCCTTTTCCTTCCTCTTCTCTTCTTTCCTCCCCGTCCTTTCTTTCCTGTCTTTCTTTCCTTCCTTCTTTCTAATGAACGTCTGCTCCTGTGGGCAAGTCTGTCTTTCTGTGCGCACTGTTTTCTCCTGGCGCTTGCTGCTACGGAGCTGGTGGCTGCCCCGTGGGTTCGGGATACGGTCACTGCAGCTGTTCCTGCTTTGGCGGAGTGGATGGAGGATTCTTTGGAAATACAAAATCCTGACACCGTATTAAACCTGACTGACGCCTTCAGCTTCCAAAGCACTTTCAGTACCTCATTTAACCCTCACAGTGAAATGCGAGGTGGTTGGAGGGAACCATCCCCACCTCCAGATGGAAAATAGCCCCAAAATAAGAGACACCATTGCTGAGTCTCCTTCCACTCTAGAGATCCTTCTAAGATAGCAACCACCAAGAATGTTTAAGCTCTCTCACTATAAATATAATTTACAATGAAAAATATAGAATTTCTCTTTATCAAATGCTCTCTTCCATAAACAACCTCAGACAGCAACAAATATTCTCTTTGACATTTACATTCTCTTTGAAGGACATCTCCAAGCCCTTTCAGAGATGACCATCCCCATTTACTAATAAGCCTTTTGAAAGTACTCTCTCTTCCATTCTGTATAAGCATTACGGATCCTTTAAGACAAAGATCCAGCTGGTAAATAAGAACAAGGAAAAGAAAAGTTTTCAGCTAAGGACTTTAAAAATCTGTGTGCTCTTCTAAACTTTAAAAATGTGGGTTATAAGCACAATAGAAATAGAAACCCGCAAGTGGCACACGCGCTACAGTTGAGTATGGCTGTGACACCCAACTGTATTCAGTTCCAGTAACAACCTGAGATCTCCACCAAGGGCAAAAGAGCAAGGAGATGTCCTTTGCTGCCCGAAGTTTCTATTGGCTTTAAGAAAGGGGAGACAGATCACAACACATTATAGATATTTCTACCCAGGTACAACCTAAGTTATTTAAGTTGTGGAAAAGTCCTAGGGTGTTTGTGTGGTCAAACACATCCCAAAATTGGCATCATGTGGACAAAACTAGCAGCACTCCAAAAAGAACAGCCCATACATCTATGAATCTTTTCAAAAACAAAATGACATGAGGCCTTTCTGAAGACTCCATGGAATCTGCCATGAAGATGGGGTTGTCAGAAGAAGGAAACACTGGCTCTTCCGGGGGAGACAGCGAGGAAGAAGGAGACAGTGGGCTCTCAGATACACAGATTAGAACAGATAAATGTTAAAGTCACAGGGCAGACGGCAGCCTCGTCCTAAAGACCACAGGTTATGCCTGGGCAGTAATCTTGGGCCAGGACTGAGAGACAAGAGGTGGTCCAGCTGCAAAACAGAGGCTGGGAAGAAAGAGGAGTTTGCAACTCCTATTCTGAGGATTAGGCTTCTGGCAGTTAAGTGAAGCGGAGCCCATGCTCTGTGATGGTTAGCCATGCCGTCTGCTCAGATCTGCACAATGACAGGCTGATAGCTGAACTGAAGAGAGCCAAAGGGAAATGTCAACTCGCTGCTCTGTATTTAGACTCCATTCCTCTCTCCACTCGCCCAAAGAGAAGGAGAATTAATAAGAGAGAAACAGGGAAGTTACCTGTTAGAGCTGTGTGCTCTACGTTACAGAGCATCCCACAGAGGGCTGCCTGCCAAGGGCATCTATAGGGAAGGCAAGAGCCAACTCCCTCCTTCTCTGCCCCCTTCCCTCTCCCCCTACACGCATGCACACACACACACACACACACATACACATGTGCACACACACACACCCTAGGGTCTTCCCCACCATAAGAAACTGAGAACTGTAGTTGAACAGTCCCACATCTGGGTACCAGGGTAAGAGTAAAAGAAGCACCAGCATTTTTATCCCTGTATTTGAAGACAGTGATGCATTCCGATTGTTTAAACAATATATAGCAACCGAATTACCTGGAAATGGATAAGCCTTCTTACAATTCATAGTAATCCTGGTACAAGCAACAGCAATAAAGTTCTGAAAACTGCTTTGGTGGAAAATTCCGCACTGAGAAAGGTAAGACTGTAGGGTATTAGCTCTTCATCTATTTGATTCACAATCCACTTTAAGCGGCTAATGGAAGTGGTGGGGCCTCAGCTTTAGAAAAATACACACTCCTGATGAATTCCATAAGTCTTGTATATGATTTCAGGCCATTCAAGGACCTCCTGAAATCCCCACCAGCTTAAATATTTCTAAAAGAAAAAAAGGTTTCAGGAGTATGATCCCATAAAAAACTCAATATTTTTATATCCACAGAGAAAAGTAGATACTAAGTAGAGAAATTCTTTATGACATTTGACATAAATTACATTACTAAAAAATCAATACTGTATGTCAAGTTTACATTTTTCCTCCTTGGGGGCCATAAATTCTTTGACATTGATCTCATTCACAATAAGCATGGATACTGGTCTTCTCTGTGAAATATTCAGACAAACAGGCCTTTCCCTTGTCTGTCCTCCACCCAGAGGGTCAATATGCTTCTTGACTGGAATGGCTCCACACTGTGGTCCCAAAGACAGGTTGCTATCCCAGGAAATGGGAAAAGTTTGGAAACCTTTTTAGGAAAATCCATAGATGGTGTTCGGATTTCCACCCTGCTGTACACAGTCACATAAGTGTCAACCACGACAGCCGCTAGTCAATGACATTACAATCCAGGAGAAGGGGCAGCCTTGCTCTGCCTGTTGCCTTCATTTCCACACTAAAGACGGCATTTCTAAGACTGGGGCGCACTTCGCCCCAGTTTCCTTTAGCTTTCCAAGTGCTCCTTTCTCTCTTCTTTTTTATCTCCCTTCTCCCTTTCCGAATTGAATCAAAGTCAAGTGCAAATCCAAGCTCTGTCTGTTAGTAGCAGGGTCTTCTCAAGTATCTTACTTCTCGAAGCATTCACTTTCCTCATCTGTAAGAGAGGGAACATCTAGCCTACAGGGTTGTTATGAAAATCAAATTTGTGACATATGATAAATTGTCAGCAGAATGCATGAACCACAGAAGGACTTCAGCAAATGTTAGCTCCTCTGCCTTTATAATTATCACATTTGTAAAATTAATAAAAAATATACATAATCAAGTATTAAGTAAAAAATATGACCACAATAACAATGCTTTCAAATTTGGCTTTTGACCACATAGATCTGAAACTTTATTACAAAGATGCTTTTAGAAACAGTGTATTTTCTATTATTTACTATAGCAATAGATATGTAAATGTTATAAAATGCCAGTGGGGTGAAAGACAGTAAACGAATTAATATTTCTTTTTTTTTATGCTTTAATGAAAGAGTCCAAATATAGGTCTGGTAAGTCTTGCTTATTTTTATTAAAGACTACCTTGGTTCCTAGATTAACATAGAGATTTAAAAGATTAATTGGTATTACTGAAATGTAAATAGTTGTTCTTATTAAGAAGTATTACAGGCAAGTAACGTAGAAAAAAACTAAAGATCAACAGAGTTCATTTTTTTTTTGTTCTTCCGAATGTAAACAGAGATCAAGTCCTTAATGTCCTGCTTTGACCTTCCCTCTGGCAAGTACTTGCCCAGCAAGCCTTAGAATAATGCAGATGCGAAGGGGAGTGTTTCACAGACCTCACCTCTAGGACTACACAGTTACCTGCCCAGCTCTGTGCTCCTAGGACCCACACAGAAAGTAAAAGAATTGCTTCATCTAAATGCCAGTTTCTAGTCCAGATCTCCAGAGGAGAGTTTAGAAGAACCTTCATCGAGCTCTAGAATGATCCCAGCGCTTTTGAAAGGATGTGTAAATAACCTAACAGCAAAAGTGTGAAAGGAGATTCGAAGAAAGCTAGAAGCCAGTGGCAATTTTAGAAACCTTTAAAAATGATTGGCCTATCAGGGGCTCCTGGGTGACTCAGGTCATGATCCCAGGACCCTGAGATCCAGTCTGAACTCCCTGCTCAGCGGGGAGTCTCCTTCTCCCTCTGCCCCTCTCCCCTGCTCCTGCTCCTGGCTTGCTCTCTCAAAAATAAACTTTCAAAAAAATGACTGGCCTATCCTCCGAGCTCTTTAGAACATACATCTAACAGGAAAGGAAAACAAAGAAATGCGGAAAGTGGGTTAAGGACTATTCCATCATTCTCTGGTTTAACTATTAGAACCCATGTTTCTAAATTACAAACTCCTGATTAACTATTAACCATTTATACATATAAAGAGAAAAGGCAGTCCCTCTCTGTCTCCTGCCCCAGTCTTCTGCTTAGAAGTCCCACTTGCCACGTCAGAGAGAATCATTTGTGCAAGGAGAGAAGAGAAGAGGGAAGGACAGAGGAGAGAGGCAGGAGAGTGGGAGAGAGCACTAGGTTTCCTGGCAGAGTTTTCAAAAAGTGCCTGTCCTGGAAGGGAAGGGGGAGAGGGAGGGAGGGGAAAAAGGCAGGTATGTAGAAACAATTTAAAGTTGCTGATCAAAAATCACCTTTAAAAAAAATTACCATCTTCCAAAAACCCTGAATATGATTTAGCTTTTTTAAGCCGCCTAAATATCAGACAGTTATCCACTTGCTTTAACAGCACCCTTTGAAAAATGCAATGTCTCTGTAAACTGCAGACTTCCCTGGCTCGCACACTAGTGTGAATTAGTTAGGAGTCAGCTGCCTCCTAACACCTTCCCTAGATCATCTGCAAGGGTAGAACAACGATGGGCCATCATCTGTGAATGGCTCTTTATGCCTGTACTTTACATAACTTAATCCATAGAATCCTCGAAACAGGTGCTAAAGGATTATTAAGCCATTTTACATAAGGAAATCAAGCTCAGAAAGGAAGAGAAACTTTCCCGGGATGCTATGTCTTGGTAATAGATGGGGCTGGGATTTGAATCCCAAGGTCTGCTTACTAAGGGAAGGACTGGAAAAGAGCAGAGCCCTGTGACACAGGTAGTAAACACAAAGAAGTTGCGTGAAGAGCAATCCTGGTGGTTTTCCAGCTTGCCTGTGGCATTCCTTACACTCCACCGTGCCTTGAAGCACGCATGGGCTTTAGCCCCCAACACCCAGAACTCGAGGTGGTATCTATCAGAGCTGTTGGCATAAGCCGCCCAGTTCCAAATGACAAAGTCCTGACTTGTACACAACGACAAAACAGGCTTTGTGTAGGCTTTTGTGCAGGCGTGGGAACCATCCCACAACTGAGAACCTGATCTCTTCAGAAAGTGGGAACCCTGTGCATGAGAGCAAAGCAGAAAGTATATGCAATGTCCCTAGAACAGGAGGTGAGCCCAACCCCTCAAATTTATGAAATGGATCTTGGAGTAAATAGTCCCCTCGCTCCTTTTTAAAAGTTTGTTTGTCTGTTTATTCATTTATTTAATCTCTACCCCCCGCTGTGGGGCTCGAACTCAGCACCTCGAGATCAAGAGACACACTCCTCCAGCTGAGCCAGCCAGGCACCCCCACCCCCCCACCTTTTTGAGACCAGTTTACAAAAACCCAGAAGATTTCAAAAGCCATCTCCAGGCCTACCCAAATTACACGCATTCACTCTTCAGCTTCTTTGTAGAATACGGTAAAGTCTCAAGACAAATGGGAATGGGTGATTCAATCATTCTGTGGACGAAATTCTCTTAAAGTTCCTAATAACAAGCAGAGGGGGAAGAATTCGTGGAACAAGCAAGCAACATCTGCTTTTATCTAATCATGCTCCTTGCTAGGAGCACGTGCTTATTACGTATTATGAGCCAACTGCATACACAGCTGCAGAGGACTGCCCATCCCAACACAGAATCACCAGTTATGACATGAAACTTCATCAGGATCTAACACAAATTTTACTCGCTTTTATATATCATTAATCCACAAAGAAAAACTTTTACTGCTATGCGCAACTAGAAGCACCTTTGTTGATAAGGTACGTACAAATAAGCAAGATGAAAGCGTTCACCCTAAAAAGGCACCTGTTAACTGGTGAGGGCTTTAAGAGCATTGCTTTGTTAGTTCTCTCACCACTGTGAATTATTTGTTCACGCAGGGGACGAAAAATTTTCCTCGGCTCTCTTAGGATCCCTGGCTGGGTCTGAAAATTAAACAGACAAAGATAACCGAAGAAAAACATACAAATTTTACTAAATTTGTGCATGTACAAGGGAGCCCTCACAAGAGAATAAAGAAACAAAGAAGTGGCCAGAGCAGGAAGCTTTTATACCTTTTAGTCAAAGAAACAGTACTTTGTGAAAGACATAGGGGTTTGGGCTAGGAGTAATCCAACTAGAACTAGATTGTCTTCACCTTCCTTAACTAGGAAGATAAGGGGGAGTTTAACAAGGTTTGTTTGTTCCTCTGGTGTCTTCTCTGGGCAGATAAGAGTCTGTTGTCAGGAAAAGGGGAATTTATTTCCTGCCTTGAGGCAGAAAAGTGAGAGTGTTTTCCATGTTTACTGCTCCTTAATTGCTTTTAGCTCAAAATAATTCCTCTGTCAAAGCGACATGTTTTTGGGGGACAGCCTGGTTTTCCTTATCAGTAAGCCAATGGGGCATTTCCCTAGTTGTGAAGGTCTCCAGTGATTCAAAAAGTCCAATTCCTGGGGCACCTGGATGGCACAGAGGTTAAGCATCTGCCTTCGGCTCAGGGCGTGATCCTGGCGTTATGGGATCGAGCCCCACATCAGGCTCCTCTGCTATGAGCCTGCTTCTTCCTCTCCCACTCCCCCTGCTTGTGTTCCCTCTCTTGCTGGCTGTCTCTATCTCTGTCAAATAAATAAATAAAATCTTTAAAAAAAAAACAAAAAACAAAAAGTCCAATTCCTGGGCAGTCCAGTGCTGAATCTCTGATGGGAACCATCTGAGAGATTTAGTCCTCACTAGTATCATCATCTTCAAGCCTACATTCTTACTTCTCCCAAATTTATCGATACAGGTTTGATCACTAGGTTAGTAATGAATGGCTCAGCAAGAGCCATTCTTGCCTTTTCCTTCTTGTATATCTTTATAAAGTTCAGCATTCATAATAGCTGGTACTCAAGCACATTTCTGACAGAACTGCTTACAGCGGATATTACACTTTTGATTTCCGTAATGAGAAACTGTCTTGATCTCTTGGTGATATCCTCTAACTTGAAGCACCTATGTTCTAATTCACCTGGGATCCATGGAGCTCCTGAAATTGCATGTAACATTTTGGGGGTGTTTTCATTTTTCTGGAGATAGAGTCAATAGTTTTTATTACATTTTCAAGGAAGATAGTAAAGAAAATAAGATTAGTCCACACCATTATAATCTTGTAAAGAAAAATAAATAAATACAAAATCTAATTGGCCTTTAACTTATTAGCTGCGACCCATGGCAACGCACACAACCTTTCTAACACCTTAGTTTCTTTTTCTATAAAATGGGGATAATAATAGCAGCGACCTTATAATGGCACACAAGGTAATTTGCTACTAAGGACAACTCTACAGAAGGGATAAAATACACTTTAAAATTTCAAAAAATTAAAAAAACAGAAATTACTTCACTTAGGAAAGAGAGCAGCTCAAAGAGAAGAGCCCTCATATGGGCAGCTATTATTTGGGGAGGTATTTGCCACTTCTAGAAGGGGCTGCTGAGTGGCTGAAAGTCTGGATGTGCTTTTAACAGAATCAGAGATTGGGAAGACAAGGATAAGAATCAGTGCCACCAAAGTGGTAGGGAAACCAATACTGCTTCCCTCTCTTTGCTTTGGGACCTGCAAAACCTACAACCTAATCATAAGTGTGAATCTTAAGTAGGCAAAATCACCTGGTTGGAGCTCAGTTTTGAAATATATCAATACCTAAAGTGATTTTGGTTTGCAAGTGGCAGGAAAAAAATTCTCTCTTATATCAACCATTTTCTACTTCAGATTACTTCTGCAAAGTAGAAGTACAATGTCCAGCACATAATCAAAAGTAGCCAGGCATACAGGAAGACATAACAGCATGAACGAAAACTGGGAGAAACAAGAGACAACAGAACAGACCCACATGGGCTTTAGAATATGGGAGGGAACAGAGACTATAAAACAACTATGCCTGCCATGCTCAAGACAGATTTTTTTTTTAAAAGATTTATTTATTTTAGAGAGAGAGCGAGAGAGAGAACAGGGAGAGGAGCAGAAGGACAGGGAGATACTCTCAAGCAGACTCCCCGCTGAGCACAGAGCTCAACTCAGGGCTCCATCTCACAACCCTGAGTTTGTGACCTGAGCCAAAACCAAGTCAGACGCTCAACCAACTGAGCCACCCAGGTGCCCCCAAGATAGATTTTTTTATATTGAGAGTTTTAATACATAACTGGAATTTACAATAATGAGCCAAATGAGAATTTTAGAATTTAAAAAGTAATTCAGAATGGGTAGGCTTAACAGACTAAACACAATTAAAGAGATGGTAAATTAAAACATATACCAAAAGAAAATAACCAAGATGAAACAAGTAAAAGTCAGAAGGTAACAGACACAGAAGATACAATGAAAAGATCTAATATACACATAATGGGTGTGCCAGAAAGAAAGATGAAAAGAATGAGGGAAAAGCGATATTTGAAGAGACAGTGGATGAAAAGTTTACAAAACCAATGAAAGAAGTCCTATTACACCAAGCAGGTTTTTAAAAAATCCACAAATAGCTGGATCATAATAAAACTAGAAAACCCTGAGGGTTGCCAGAGGGGAGGGGGTGGGGGATGGGGTAACTAGGTGATGGGCATTAGGGAAGGCACGTGATGTGATGACCACTGGGTGTTTTATGCAACTGATGAATCACTGAACTCTACCTCTGAAACTAATAATACACTGTATGTTACTTAATTGAATTTAAGTAAAATAAATTTAAAAAAAAACTGCAGAAAACAAAAATCAAAGAGAAAACCTTAAAGGCAGCTGGAGAAAAAGGCATATTATCTACAAAGGAATAATAATTCAGAGTGACAGTTTACTCCTCAAAAAAAAATAGTAAATCATTAGACAATAGAACAGTATCATAACCATACTTAGAAAAAAATTAACTGTCAGCCATTCAAAACAACAATATCCTTCAAGAATGAAAACAGAACGAATACATTTTCAGGCATAAAAGACAAAATTTCTCAGAAGCAGGCTCTCACTAAGGGAAACAAGAAAAGGGCTTTTTTTTTTTCAGACAATAGAAAAATGATTTCAAAAAAAACACAGAAATGGAAGAAAGTACAACAAAAACTATAAACATATGTGGAAATGTAACTGAATACAGACTTAAAAATAGTAATTATATGTTTTCATGTTGAAATATGTAAGAATTAAAATATACTAAAACAATGGTATACGAGTTAGGGGTGGGGGGGTGGTAAATGGAGTTAAAGTTTTCCAAGGTCCCTGTGTTATCTGAGAAAAAATTAAAAGTACCAATTTTTAAAAAATTAAATAAAATGAAAGTACCAATGAACAATATACTTTGATAAATTAAGAATGCATTATAATCTCCAGAGTAGTCACTAAAAGAACAGTGAAATGAATACAAAATTTCTAGCTAATAGAGGGTTGAAAATGTAATTTTTTTTAATGAAAAAAAAAATCCCATAGCCTAACAAAAGGGAAGAAAAATTAAAAATAGAGCAGATAGGGAAAAAAAAGAGAAAGCACTAGTAAGACACTAGAGTTAAACCCAAGTCACATGTATATTGACTAAATAATCCAATTAGGAGGCAAAAATTTTCAAGCTGGATTAGGGAAAAAAATCAACTCTGTTATTTATAAAAGACACATCTAAAATATCACCGTATGTCCTACAGATATGAAAAATGAGATTATTAACAAATTTATGCCAATATATTTGAAAATCTATATGAAAAAGATAAATCCTAGAAATAGCTAATTAAACTGACAATAAAAGAAAACTTTAAATTATTTGAAATACCATTCAACAAACCTACAAATAAAAGTTCAAGGCTAGCTAGACTTCCTCACCAGTGAATTTTGCCAAACAATATCAGGATGAAATACTACTACTATCACACAAACTCTTCTAGAAAATTGAACAGAGTGAGCTCTCTCCAACTTTTTTTTTAAAGATTTATTTATTCATTTGAGAGAGAGAGAGAGGAGAGCACAGGGGGGAAGGGCAGGGGGAGAGGGAGAGAGTCTCAAGCCAACTCTGCTGAGAGTGAAGCCCCAGGAGGGGTTGGATCTCACTACCAGAGATCATGACCTGAGCTGAAACCAAAAGTCTGATGCTTAACGAACTGTGCCACCCAGATGCCCCTCTCCAACTTAATTAAGGCCAGTATAATCTTGATACCAAATTTCACAAAGAAAAAGTACAATCCAATGCTACTAATTTAAAAGGATGCAAAATTCCTAAATAAAAGATTAGCAAGTGGGGGAGCCTGGATACAAGGTCAATATGAAAAAAATAACTATATGTCTAGAGGTCAGCAAAAATTGATTGGAAAATGAAATTTTAGGGGCGCCTGGGTGGCACAGCGGTTAAGCATCTGCCTTCGGCTCAGGGCGTGATCCCGGCGTTCTGGGATTGAGCCCCACATCAGGCTCTTCCGCTATGAGCCTGCTTCTTCCTCTCCCACTCCCCCTGCTTGTGTTCCCTCTCTCGCTGGCTGTCTCTATCTCTGTCGAATAAATAAATAAAATCTTTAAAAAAAAAAAAAAAAGAAAATGAAATTTTAGAGAGAATTTTTTTTTAAGTAGGCTCCATACCCAGTGTGGATCCCCTGAGATCAAGACCTGAGCTAAGATCAAGAATCAGAAGCCCAACCAACTGAGCCACCCAGGCATCCTAGATATTTATTTCCTTTTTCTAAGGATTTTACTTATTTATTTGAGACAGAGTGGGGTAAGGAGCAGAGGGAGAGGAACAAGTTGACTTGGCACTGAGCACAGAGCCTGACTTGGGGCTGGATCCCATGACCCTGAGATCATGACCTGAGCTGAAACTAAGAGTCAATGCTCAACCGACTGAGCCACCCAGGCACCCCCAGGTGCCCTAGAAAATGAAATTTTAAAAAGATAAAACATACAGTAGAGTGAAAAAATATGAAATATCTAGGAACAAATCTAATAAGATATGTGTAAACCCTCTACACAGAGAACTATGAAACATCATTGAGAGAAATTTTAGCAGATCTAAATAAATAGAGGAACAGCCCATGTTCATGGACCAGAAGACTTGATATTATAAAGATAACAATCTTGCCCAAATTTATTTACAGACTCAATGCAATTGCAATCAAAATCCCAACAGTTTAAGTCTTTGTTGCTGCTACGGTTTTGTTTTGTTTTGGTGGAACTTTAATAAGTTGATTCTAAAATGCTGTGTAAATGTAAAAGACAAAGATAGTGAGAAACTCTTAAAGGACAGAAAACAAGATAAGAATACTTGATCAAATGAATGTGAACTCTTATGATAAAACTACAGTGTGATACTGGTGCAAGAATATTCTAATAAAGAAAAGGAATAGGCTAGAGTGCCCAAAACAAATCAATTGTCATATATCTGGACACCTGATTTATGGCCAAGGTAGCCCTACAGAGCAGTGGCAACAGATTAACCAATAAATCATGCTGGGGCAACTGGATGTCCACACAAACTTTTTAAAAATAAAACATGACCCCTATCTCACACAATATGCAAAAATTAATTCCCAGTGAATTGTAAATATACATTTAGGGGTTAATACTGAAAAGTTTCTAGAAGATTATAGATTTATAACCTCAGTCTAGAAAAAGACTTACTGAACAGGACACAATAAAACGTTAACCATAAAGGAAATGGAACCTATAAAGAATTCGGACCTTAAAATTAAGTGAGAAATTACTCTCTCCTTAAGAGAGTAAATAGGCAGGCAAGCAACAGAATGAAGATTTTTGCCACACATATAACCAACTATGAACTCATCTCTAGAATATATTAAAAAATAACGATAATCAGTAAGAAAAAGATAAATGAAACAATTGAAAAGTGGGCAAGAGACTTGAACAAGCACGTCAGAACAAGCATTTCAAACAGCCAATTAACACGAAAAGGTGCTCAACCTCATTAGTCAGGAAAAAGCAAATGAACTCCGCAATATTACTAGAAAACCACCAGAATGGCTACAATTACAAAGACTGATGATGTTGGCAAGGATATGGAGCAAGGGAAATTCCCACATGCTGCTGGTGGGAGTATACTGGTACAACTACTCTGGAAAACAGTTTGATATTATCTGCTGAAGTGGATACACATAACCTATGAGCTAGTAATTCCTCTCCTGGGTACAGACCAAATAGAAATGTATGCCCATAGGCACCAGGAACACACACAAGAAAGATCATAGCTACCTTGCCTTTAATGCCCCCAAAAAGATCATTCAAAGAGCCACCAACAATCCAGTGGACAAATATGAACAAATGACGGTGGTATACTTGAGTGATAGTTTTCCATACAGCACAGAAAAATAAACTACAGCCAGAAACAACATTCATACATATCACAACCACAATGCTGAGCAAAGAATCCAAACGCATGAACACAGACTCTGATTACATTCATTCCTTGTTCAAAAAACAGGCAAAACCAAAACATGTGTTTAGAGCTATGTTGTCAAAAAAAAAAAAATCTATAAGGAAAAGTAGCAAACTGTTACTAAAAAAACACAAGGATAGTTTTTTGTTGTTGTTTTCTTTTTTACCTTTGGGACAGGGTAGGTAATGATGGGGAGAGGGTTACAAGGAGGAGCTTTTGGGGCAATGTTCTATTTATTATCCTGGTATTAGTTGGAAGGTGTCACTTTGTGAAAAATCACTGTGCTCTGAATCTTTATTTTGTGTACTTTTCTGTATATGTATGAAATCTCAGTTAAAGGGGGTTAAAGAAACAAACCTAATGCATCTACAATAAAAAAAAAAAAAAAACTTCATTGCCTCAGTACCTACGTATATTGCCTGGATTCTGGAGGGAATAGCTTAATTAAAAAAAAAAAAAGCAAGGGTCTTCACTGTGATGCATTATTTTTTATAGCTTTTACACTGACATCTCACCAAGCATGTGGACCAATGAGCATTCCTGGCCAGGTCTCACTGAGCAGGTTTCCCATTCATCATCTCATCATCATCACCATCCATTTAATGAGTGCACTGGCCCAGGTAAAGCACATTATATAAAGGTCCTGAGCTCTTCCAGAAAATCTCCAACAGTTGACGCCCAACACTTGGTCATGTCTCCTCACAGGCTGATGTTTTTCTTTCTTCAGTTCTCAGCTCAAGTGTCACTTCTTCAGGGAAACTTCCCTTGCCCCCATCCGTGCCCACCCCCTCCGACTAGGGTAACCGACACCATGTTCCTCCCCTTTGCATTAGGACTGGTCACTCTCAGTTTGCTCTCACCTCCCAGATCCATCCCTAGGTGGCTGATCCCTAGGGACTAGATTACCAGGACATCCTGTCCAGCTTGGGTTCCACAGATGATAGACGGTGGCAGAGCTGGCAGGATAGGAGGAGAGAAGTCAGGCATGTCCTCTCCACTTCCTTTTTGCTGTGCTCTCTGTTTCCGGGGGAGCCTGCTTCTCCAGAGGCCCAAGCTCCTCCTGCCTGACTCCAGCTCACAAGGCTTCCAGTAACATCATTCCTGCTGCCTAGAGTGGTAACAGCCCCCACTGCTGGGCCTTTCCCCGGTTCTGGTAACCCTGCCTCCATCTTTCTAAGTTGTCTTTTCACCAGCTCTCTTCATTTGAACTAGGTTTGGTTCTGTTTTCTGCTGGGACCCTGTGGAGTAGCAATTCTATATTAATTTATCTGATGATTTTATAAACACTTGTCTTCTCCACAAGGCTGTGAGCTTCATGACGCTGGCACTTCAGACATTGCCAACAAATATTTGTGAAATGATTTAGTAAGCTAATGAATGCATGAAGGAACTCATGTTAGGATCAAAATATGCTTTACATAGTACAAGGATTTCTAAAATGCTCCTGCTACATTTAACGTGGCATCAATCTATCAGAGCAGACATTTTTCCTCTTTCAGTTGAAAAAAAGCCTTTGTTGGCAGGAATATGTTTACTCATGATAACAATTTCAATTATTCTAGCAATAAGTGCAATAGTTAATGATTTTTCAATTAAAAAGACAACTTTATCTTTCTGAAGTATCAATAATGAGATTCCTGGTGGACTGTGGTTAGTTATAGCTCTGAGTGAGTAGGAAAATAATAAAAATATTAACTCGGAAAAGAACGCTCTGCATCTCTGATTTTTTCCTAACCTATTGCATACGACTCTAGAAAAGAAATACTATTTAGTAGTTACACAGTGTAGGATGGTTAGCTCCAGGCAGGAAATGTTCTTTGTTAATACAATAAACTACCTACTTTACCTTGTTGTTTAAGGCTTAAAGAAGGACAATCTGGGCTGATCCCAGTATCAGATATGCAAGCTACATATTAGTGTACATAGTTAGACAACTTCTACAAAATGAACTGGAAAATTCTAATTCTAGGCCACTAATCAGAATTTCCAGAACAGGGTCTGGAGCTCTGCGTATTGCCTTCTCTTTTATGGCAGAAAAAGTGTAGAAAAGTCAGGTTAGGTATAGGCGACATGTTATATTAGCAAGATTCTTTAAACACATATATGCCATAAAATGTGTCACTTGAATTTTAATCTAGAGAAAACTAGTCCGTAAACTACAATCGCACTAAATACATACCATATCAAAAATTTTTAGTTAATAGCACAGCATTTTGAAAGCAACAATTTGGCTAGCATGCAAGCTCCCAGAGGTTGATATAGTTTGGACTCTGAAGTTCATCTCTTTTCTGGTTAAACCTCTATTTCTTCTGCTAACTTCGTTGTAAGAAGTATCCCAGTTCTCTTCATTCTAACCACCATGGAGAGGGGAAGGTCCAATTTCTCTAGTATGGTATGAGTTCAAGATTATTTGGAACCTCTCAGCAAGCAAACTAGTTAGTTAATAACCAACACCTTTCTCATATGGCACTACTTGGGATATGGGTCTGATTTTACAATCCTGAAACGACAGGGCATGGTTTTAGTAATAGTTTCATTATTAATAATACCTTGTGAGAGGATTCGGCTAAGTGATTGAGTTAAAATAGTTAAAATGCAGTTACACTGCTAATTCTTTTTACAACCAGATAACTTGCTTCATTATGTCTAATTACGTGCAACAACAACAACAAAAATCCTTTTTCATTCTCTTCAGTCATAACTAATAAAGGAAATGACCACACCAGCCTCTTAGTGATTGCTTCCCTGGAAACAAAAGGGCATTTTATACCTGATCCTAACACCATCAGTAAACAGAATGAAGTAAAAATCAACCGTCCTCTCCCTCACTTGCCCATATACAAAGCGATATTTTTTAAGGGGGATGGGAAGGGGGGTCAGGGAGAAGTACTGCATCAATTCCTAAAGGCTGCTCCCCCCATCTCCTTTCTCATCAACATCACCCACTTAGGGGGCGCCCGGTACTCGAAGGGCCCCCTAGCCTGACAGGGTCAGAGAAGAATCATCTCTTTGACAGACTGAAAAATCCTGACCTGATGCCTTCCACGCACCCAAGTGGGGCGGGCCGCCCAGCCCCGGGGGACCGGGCGGTGTCCCGGGTGCCCGCAGCCCAGGGCCGCGGGCGGCGCCGCAGAGCTGCCGGCCCCCTCCCGCACAGACGGGCCGCCGCTCCTTACCCGCCAGTCCGCCGCCGCCGCCTCCATCGCCCGCGTGCCCCTTCCTCCGCTGCAGGATGAAGTAGGGGTTGGCCCTCTCGGTGATCCACAGCGCGTTAGCCAGCAGCACCTCTTCGGGGTTCACCCACATGTTCCCGGGCGCCGCGGGCGGACACACAATGGGGCGACGGGTCGGGTCCTGCACACACCGGCGCGCACGGGCGCGCACTCCCGGGCACACGCGCGCCCTCCCGCCCGCTAGGTGCGGCGGCGGAGAGCGACTTCAGCAGCCGGCCGCCCGCGGCGCCCGGGCCCCAACAAAGCCCCCGCGGGAGGCCCGGGAGGACGGCGAGGACGCGGGCGCGGCGAGCAGCATCGTCCCCACGGCGGCGCCGCCCCCCGCGAGCCCGCGGCCGCAGACGCCCAGGCCCGCCACCCGCAGCCCGGCTTCGGCCCACGGCGGCGCGAGCAGCGGGAGGAGGAGGAGGAGGGAGCGGTGGCGCTCAGTCCCGGGAGCCGGGTCCGCGGCGAGAGGTGCTGGGGCGGCAGGAGCGCACACGGCCCCGCGGCGAGGACCGAGCTGGGCTGGGGCGCGGCTGCTCCCGCGGCACCGAGCGGAGCTCCGGGCCGCCTCGGTCTCTAGCTGCTCCGCGCCCTGGAGGCCACGGGGCGGTTAACACTCCGCGTCGGGGCCACTCGCGCACGCAGCGAAGCCCGGCTCGCCGCTGGAAGGACGCTCCGGACGCTGCGAATGAATGACGCGAGCGCGGCTCACTGGGAGCGGGCCCGGGTGACAACAGTTTCCGCGGACGCGGCTCCTCGGCGGGTTCCGAGCGCTGAGCCCAGTTGCTGCGGCCGGCTTGGGGGCAACCTTCTGGGGACCGTGGGCCAAGCAGTCGGCCCCACACCCATTTCAGCAGAGAGGACGCTGCCAGCCTCGGTGGGGGTGTGTGTTTGCGTGTGTTTGCTGTGTGTTTATGGTTGACGCTCTGCAGGCTAGCGCCACCCCTCTTCCCAGGAAATAAGTGTTTCAAGGTTCCAGACTAGGAGCTAGATACCCGGTCGGAAGTGGACGCAGCCAATGGTTGTCCGTGTTTTTGTTTCCTGCATCCCTAGGGCAAGTCATGCGCTAAACTTGTCACCGCCTATAACCCCTCCCCCTCTCCATTGCATTGTAATTAAAGTGGCCCAGCTAAGTGCATTACATCACTTCTTTCCTTGACCTGTGGGGCATGAGCAATAGCGAAGTTGGAAGCAGCCCAAGAGCTTAGGCCAACTAATTCACACTACAGCTGTTCCTATTTCAGGCATTTGGAGATCCGAGGACCGGGCACAGCAGAATTCAGGGATTTATTCACACTTATTAGATGGATTTTTTTAAAAAATTGTTTTTAATCATTGAAATCAGAGACACACAAAGGCCCCCTTTATCCTTAAACGGTTTGGCGTTCCCCCAATACTTCAAGCCTCTTGGGATCACAGCCAATCTACCTATGTATCTGATTACCTTTTTTCACCTCTTTTTTACACCGGGGAGATCTGCAGACAGCCAGATCAGCAAAAAGAGGCTCTACTTCCCAGATAATGGGAATTTACCAAGCTCTGCTTTGTTGTGGACATCCTAGAGACTTCTTCCTTTCCAAATAAGCAAAGCAAACCATTCTCAAAGCAAACGAGACTTTCTAGTGTGGACTTAAGCATTTTACTTCTGTAGCTCTCATTTGAACTGCTGAATTCCTTCAAATGGCAAAGTGAATGCATCCCAGCCATTTTAATGAGACTGCCTCCGTGCCTGTCGGTTTCTAGTCAGCGAGCTCTCAAGGAACGGAAGTCTCTCTTTGCCTTATCACATTGACTGACCTTCTGCCTCTTCAGGAAACATTTTAGACCTCCAGGTATTTGTGGAAACCTCACGTATTTAACACAGACTCAAAAATGTCATTTGGCATCTTTGGCACAGTGCCTTTAGTCACAGAATCTATTGCAAGTCAAGCACAATAAACATTAAGATTGCAAATCATACATATGTAAAAATCTAATAATAATATATTTATATAACTGAATATTTTCGAAGGGTTCATGAAT
Organism: Ursus maritimus; assembly: GCF_017311325.1. NCBI lineage: Eukaryota > Metazoa > Chordata > Mammalia > Carnivora > Ursidae > Ursus > Ursus maritimus. The sequence goes on from NW_024423453.1 coordinate 31,168,051, forward strand.
ATTCCTTCATTTTATGTAATTAGCATTTTTTAAAACTCCACTAAGTACCTTCATATTGTCTTTTTTTTTTTTAAAGATTTCATTTATTTATTTGAGGTGGGGGGCACACAGGGAGAGGGAGAAGCAGACTCCCAGCTGAGCAGAGACCAGACACCCTGAGATCATGACCCCAGCCTTAGGCAGATGCTTAACCAACTGAGCCACCCAGGCGCCACCCCCCTTTCATATTGTCTTTTAGAGTGTCCTTGTCCTACTGCTCAAAGTTGTGGCTTGAGAGCTCTACCATAACCCCAAAGTGTGATTTTAGCTTAGCACTTTTTATCTATTGGTACCAAAACGCATTAATTCAACACGTAACTATCGAATGCCTACTATACTCTAGGCCCTGGGGATAACAAGTGAACAAACAGTATAAAAATCTTTGCCTTCATGAAGATTAAAATGTAAAAATAATAAAAAAACAGAACAAATTTACAAAAACTTGCTCTGAAAACAAGATTGGATGCCAAGGGGAAAGAAGAAAAAATGTGAAGTCCTTAGCTATTTTCTAGTTCTTATAAGAGGTAGAGCACATTCTTTCCAGGAAATCGGGGTTTCCATTATTATAATGAGTTGTGTTACCTGTAGCAGAAGGCATTGCAAAGAATCAGAAAAGCTACAAGGAGTTTATGGCAGCTTGCTGGTCTCATACTGCCAACTAATCGCCTACTAAAGTGTATCTTTGTTAAAAAAAAAAAAAAAAGACAATCAAATATACCTGAACTAGAAATAATGCAAAGAGAACCTAATTAATCCAACCGGTTCCTCAGTGAGATAGGTATTTTTAGCTTTCAATTCATTCTCACTGATTTTAAGCCCAAGGATTGTCTCAAACCACTTAAAAAAGAAAAGCATTTAACAGATGCCTAGATAAAGTAGGGATAAATGATGTCAGTCTTTGTGTCTCACTGAAATCTTTTACTCTCCCTTCCCCCACACAGAAAGAATCAACCCAACTAGGGTTTTGATGCCCCCACACCCATCCCCTCCCCTTGGAGCAACCAATGGGTTTGCTGCTTAGTGGGCAGATCTAATTGAAACAAAATTGTGAGGGTAGTAGATTTGTCTTTGGCAATTCTTACCCCCCCCCATTCCTACAATGTTTCTACTTTTTCTGCTTATCACCTTCTCAGTGGTCTATTTTCCTCTCTGTCCTCACCCCTCTCCAATTTTGCCTTTTAGGGATTTGCCCCACCCTTGGAAATGCTGTGGAGTCTTGGGGACCTTATTTCTGCCCATACCCTCTCACCTCTCAACTCCAGCAGCCTCAAGAGTGGGCAAGTCAGTAGAAAATCCAGGTCTAGTTTCAGCAGAGAAAATTCACCCAGCAGAGAAAGAAAGTACTAATGCTTCCCTGGGAGAAACCCACTCCTTCCCTAGCCTTCTAGCTGAAGGTAACATGTTAATAAGAACCATTTTTTCTTAAAGTGCCCATATTTTCCTTGTCCAACGTGGAAGGGCAGTAGCTACGGTAGGACATGTGGAATTTCTAGTGTCCAGTGAGGTAGAAGGAGAAGGATTACCAGTTGGAGTAAAGAAGGGTGATATTGTTTCAAAGATCCAAGATTTTATAGTAGCTTTGATATCTGAAGAGACCTTCCCGGTGGGTCTGCGTTGCTAATCCAGCTGGAAAAACTAGATCTACCAGTCACCACAATGTCTACTCTGCAAGTAATAGAGCTAATTGATGATACAGAAGCCACAGTTTGGTTCTTTGAGCTTTAAATGGCTGAACAGATCCGTAGCCAAGACCATGACCATCCTTACATGTAAGTGCACATTGAGGGGAAAGATCCTTCAAAACAGCTCGGGTCTGTAACAGTACTGCCCTGCGTCTATTCAGTGAATCAGTCCACCTTTTGAATTCTGAGATGCTCTGGAAATCAAAAATGAATAAAACATTATTTCCTTCCATGTTGGAGAACTGTGGTCAGATGACCTTTGTCAAATGCTGTGTTCCTGGAATGAAGAAAAGACAGAAGACAGCAAGTCTTTGGGGGGGAAAATGAAGCAAGGTACCGCACCAATTCATTTCCTCACTAACTGTCATTAAGGAGGGCACGTTTTAATGGTTGGGAGAGATAAGGTCAAGAGCTTAGACCATGGGGAAGGGAAGGGAGACACTCCGCCTGCTTCAAAATCATCCTTGCAAGTTCCCTGAAAGCCAAGACTGTGAAAAGATCGTTGTCATAACCCCGGGCATAGCACATGCACCTCTGAAAATGCCCAACAAGGAGGTGCGTAGTTGACTGCTGAATTTCAAATTTAAGAAAGGTTTAGAGATTTAGGAAGGAAAAGAGACCCTGATTACAGTTACATTCAGCTCCTCATATTATGTACCAGGAAACTGAAGCTCAGAAAAAGGAAGAGGCTTAAAAAAGAGAGAAAGAAAGAAGTCAAGAAAGAGAAAGAAAGAAAGAAAGAAAGAAAGAAAGAAAGAAAGAAAGAAAAAGGAAGAAAGAAAGAAAGAAAAGAAAGAAAAAGAAAAGAAAGAAAAAGGAAGGGGTTTGACTCAGTTCACATAAGTAATTAATAGCAGAGTTGGAATTTGGTCTTTTTATTTAGGTGACTATTATGGCCCCAAATCTTAATGGCAACTTTTCCTTCTTTCCCCACATATTGTCACATTTTTCTCAAAATTAAAGTGATTGATGATTATTTAATGCTGTCATGGCCATTATCTATCACTGTGGTCTGAGTCCATATCCACTGATGGGCTAGATCTGAGTCACATGCCTGCCCTGGAGAGGTGGTGACAGAAGTGAGGGGTCAGTGGGTGTGGGATAGTCCCCAAAGGAAAATCATAGAGCTGTTATCAAAATAAGGTGTGAGGGTTGTGGGCAAGCCTGAACAACAGACTTCTACTAGATAACCTACTGCTGACATTTTTTTTTTAAGATTTTATTTATTCATTTGACAGAGAGAGAGACAGCCAGCGAGAGAGGGAACACAAGCAGGTGGAGTGGGAGAGGAAGAAGCAGGCTCCCAGCGGAGGAGCCTGACATGGGGCTCGATCCCAGAAGGCCAGGATCACTCCCTGAGCCAAAGGCATTTGCTTAACAACTGAGCCACGCCGACGCCCCTGACAATTGTTTTTGAAATGACTAAATCCTCTTGGTTGTAATTTTCTATTGCATAAATATAACATACTTTGTTTTGTTTTGTTTTCTGCTAAAACCTAGTGTTTTGACCCTTTTGATAATTAAGGTCAAAGATCATTTAATTTACCAGAGGGATGAAGGAAAGAAGAAGGAGGGAAGGAGGGAAGGAGGGAAGGGAAGGGAAGGGAAGGGGAGGGGAGGGGAGGGGAGGGGAGGGAAGGGAAGGAAGAATTTTTTGTAAGAACTCACATAGACTATACTAGTACCAGAAACCTTCAGGAAGTTCTGGGACCAGCCTCTCAACCTCTCTCTTGCACTTGCAAGATAGGGTTTTGATGCCCCCACCCCCACCCCTTGGAGCAACCAATGGGTTTACTCCTTCTCTCCCTCCCTCTCTCTGAATCTCTGATTTTCTTCACAGGTTTTAGTGTCTTTCCTCTACTGACTAGCCTCCTTTCCTCACCCATAGTTTCTGTTCCTCTTAACTTAAGCATGTACGTGACTCAGAGCTTCTCTGCTTCCATCTTTTGTCATTGCTTTCAAGCCATAGCTCCATTGTTAACTAAAAACTTCAGGTATTTCATAGCTGTAATTCATCAAAGGGAGATTGATTCTCACCTTATATTTTTGTCCAAGGACCAGGTTGTCACCCAGCCAATGACTGGCTGCCATGTGGTCAGATTACCAAGACATGGCAGCCATGTACGTATGCTTGTTGTGTGCGACTGATACTTCACAAAGTCTCACTGTAAGTTCATTTTTTATTAAAAAATTCGTCATTTTGAGAATTGACCCATTACTTGGCCTTCAAATACTCTACTACCTGGGAAATGTCTGACATCTCCCCTGTTTTGCATAAGCCAATCAGCCATATCAACAAAGGCAAACACTCTTTACTCTGGTCTATAGCTGTGGGCTCCCATGATGCATGATCATAAAATAACCTCCTCATTTCTTTTAAGGATTTTTTTTCCCCTACAGTCATGCTGTTCTTTTGCCAGTGACTAATTTGTCCATTTTCTTGCTTGTTAAAAACATGCAAAAACCCCACCATCAACAGGATTTTTTAAACATGTGAATTTTTTAAATGCAAATTTTTTAAACATTTGAATATAGGTAAAAAAAATAGACCAGGACATTGATATTAAGGTAATAATAGTGTTTCTTCTGAATTGCACGTATAAACCTAATAAGTAGGTTTTTCTTTTTTTAAATAGAAGAATACAACTTTTTTTTTTCCTCTGAGGATAAGAACCAATATTTTTACCGATTTTTTTAAATAAAGTACTTTGATTCACACACGTGTTTTTATGAAAGAAAATGGTCAATTTTACACAGATTCTCTAATTCAAAAATACAAGGAAAAAATGCAGTTTCCTTTTTAATAAGACAACCCAGCTATCTTTTTGTTAAACTGACGACATTCCTAGTAGAGAAGTACTATATTCTATCTTGAATCTCAAATCTTTAAAACATTTTTATATGTTGGACGAAATGATTTAAAAGAAAACAATATCTAGGCATCCATACTAACACAAAATAACGTATCACCCAAAGTCCCTTCATTATCAACTATATTTAAACGCTTTACCTCTTAATTCCCTCAGAGCTTAAGGGGCGCCTGGGTGGCACAGCGGTTAAGCGTCTGCCTTCGGCTCAGGGCGTGATCCCGGCATGATGGGATCGAGCCCCACATCAGGCTCCTCCACTGGGAGCCTGCTTCTTCCTCTCCCACTCCCCCTGCTTGTGTTCCCTCTCTCGCTGGCTGTCTCTATCTCTGTCGAATAAATAAATAAAAATCTTTAAAAAAAAAAAATTCCCTCAGCTTTAGATTACATATTATAAAACAGAATATAATCTGAAGATTGCAAATCTTTGAAAAACTGTAAGTATATAACATTAAGTGAGGAAAAAAAAACCCAGCTTATTCTCTGCACCAAGGGAGAAATAGTTCAGATCACTTAATTCCTAAAGGATAAGCATGCAAGTTGGCTGTGGAGCTATCTTTATCAGAATTGGGGAAAGGCAAAAAATAACTCACGCTTTATTTATCCCCAGGGCTCGTAACACACTCATTAGGCATTTATTACTGAGGTTTTTTTTTTAACAGAATATATTGCCCTTTAGTGACATCTTTGATTTCTTCTATAAAATACAGACCTAAATAGGCATTTTCATCATAAAATCGTACTGGTGAGAATTTTGCTTTTTTTTTTTTTTTTTTTTTTTTTTTTTTTTTTGTCACTTGTGATCCTCTTATAGGCTGTGAAATGCAATCTTCCATAAAAAGGGACGTGTTAAATCACACTGATTTCTATTCCAATGAAAATTACAGTTTGCTTTTAATGGGAATGACTCAGTCAATCAAATCGAACCTTAGACATACTGTCCCCGAATGAAACTTGAAAACATAATTCCTTCTTTCTTCCTTTATACAGAGCCAACCCTCACTCACCTAAAGAGCACTGAAGTGGGAGGCACGTATTTAAAGCACAAAAATATATACCTTTGAATGTATCCTTGTCACAAACTGTGGCCCTTGGATTTTAACATGAAGTCTCAATTAAAAAGCCTTTTGAAAGAAAAGAGAAAATCTATCTCAGATGGGCCAATAGAAAAATCACAGAAGTGTAGATAAAGACAGCTAGTTGGTGGTTACATGAAACGGTGCTATTTTAGAGATTCCATTTGATTAAGTCAACTCTATAAAAGTAATTTTATGGCTACAGTGGGATCCCACGGCTAGGTGCAATTTCGAGATAATACGGCTTTGCATCTGTGCTTGGAAGATTTCTTTGCTGCTTGTTCCATAGGCAGAGCGAAAGGGAGGATGAGAACTGTGATGATGTCCTCTTTNNNTCAGAGTGTGCAAGGACAGGGTGGAGGAAAGAGGTCCCTTTACGCTCCACTCCTTCTATTTATATGGGTAGAGTAGGCTCTGAAAAGATCCTGAAGATGTAGGCAAAGTTCAGTGACTACCCAGCATCTTGCTCAAACTTAAAAGGGAAACACAGCCAATGCGAGTGATTCTAAATGTTCCCCTTTCGAAGAGATGAGGGTTCCTAGGTAAAATGTGTGGTGAACCCTCCCCTCCGGCTGCCAACGCGCAGTGTTTCCTGAACAGAAGGGTCACCTACTAGCCCAGCTGCTTCACAATGTTTTGATGAATCTGGCATATTTTGAAAACGGATGGCTTCTAGAACCTCATTTTACAGCTAAAAATATAGGCATTTAATGCTATTGTAATAGTTTTTTTCCCTAACCTCTTTGTTAGGATAGTTCTTCTTGTTAAATGTGGTTTTGCCGGGCGCCTGGGTGGATCAGTCTGTTAAGCACCTGCCTTTGGCTCAGGTCATGACCCCAGGGTCTTGGGATCAAGTCCGGCATCAGGCTCCCTGCTCAAAGGGGAGCCTGCTTCCCCCTCTCTGCCTCTGCCTGCTGCTCCCCCTGCTTGTGCTCTCTCGTTCTCTCTGACAAATAAATAAACTTTTTAAAAAATGTGGTTTTGTCCATGTTGTACTTTTATGGGAATTGATATCCCTCCTTGCTGAGGGGTTACTAGCCAAAGAGACTCAGGGGGAACATTTGTCTTTCTGGCTGCTCGTGACCTGAGCATTCTTCCTCTTCTCAGGGAACTCCCTCAGAAGGCCACCGGACTTTCTCAGCCAGGACCACCTTGGGTCCCACTTGGCTCATAGGCATTGGTGACCACCCAGGTGTAGCTGGATCCACACCCAGCCCTGGAGTCGGCCACACCACGTCTTTCCCATAAGACTGCCCTTCTCCCAGTCCCGGGAACCCCTTCCAGGCCTGCTGGTGTTCAAGTGGTGGGGGAAGAATGGAAAGACAGAAATTTTTGGACCCCTCTCTGCCTCTGGGAGGTCTGCCTTCCCACCACGGACATGACACAACTCCACTTCCTATTACACCTGCTTCAGTAGGATGGCGGGGGGTGTGTTACTGACGGGGTAGAGAAAGCAGGGTGGGGCGTCTTCTCACTGAGGCATATAGTGGAAGAGGAACTGGAAGAGGCCCTAGTTCTCTTTCTGTTGTGTCTTAAACTTACAGCAGGAGCTCTGCTGTCACATTACGTGGGATTCAACCTGGGGAGGCCATGGGGGCAAGACGATGTGTGTATGTGTGGGGGGGATTATTTATGCACACATCCTGCATATTATATGGTTAAAATGTATTGAGCATGAACTATGTCTAAGGGCATGTATATTATTGCATTTGCTCCTCACAGCAACTCTTTGAGGGAGGAACTAAGTAAGCTATTATTGAACTCCCTGTTATAAATAAGGAAACCAAATTACAGAAAGTAAAGTAACTTGAGGTGCCTGGGTGGCTCAGGCTGTGAAGCGTCTGCCTTCAGCTCAGGTCATGATCTCGGGGTCCTGGGATGCAGCCCCGTATCAGGCTCCTTGCTCAGCAGGGAGCCTGCCTCTTCCTCTCCCACTGCTGCTTCCCCTGCTTGTGCTCTTTCTCTCTCTCTCAAGTAAATAAATAGAATCTTAAAAAAAAAAAAAAAAAAAAGGAGAAGTAACTCGACCAAAGTCATGCAACTAGGAAGTGGTAGAGTCGAAATTCAAAACCAAGCTGCCTAAACCCAGCCTGCCCTCTTAATCATATTCTTTTTTTCTATAAATATTGTCTATTATTACTATCATTTTATATTTTTTTATTTGTCTCAATATGATTATCTCAATAAACTTTTTTAGGTCATGAAATCATTCTCAGATCTTCTTTGGTATAAGAGAGAGTTGTAAGTGCTTTGAATGCAGATAGGCAAATGAGATTATACAAAAACAGACCTGTCGGTGAGGATGTGGTGGGCTCCTCTCTTCAAGGTTTTCAGCAGGGAACTGTTGAATACAGCCCAAAATTCTGTGTCGACTTTGGTTTTCAGTTCTTTCCTTCATTTTTTATTTACATTTCCAGCAAGAAACTTAGGCTCTATGGTTTCATTTGTCTGCCTTTTCTACCATTTGAAAGTCATAAGATTTGTGTATCTCAGTGGTTCTCAAATGTTAGTACACCAGAACCACCGGGATGCTTGTTGAAAGAGACTGCTGGACCCCCGTTCCAGAACTTCTGATTCGGTAGGTCTGAGGGAGACCTGCGAATGTGCATGCCCGACGAGCTTCCTGGTGCTGTTGGTAGTGTTGAACCAGGGGCCACTCTTCTGGGAACCACTGGTTAGATCAAAAATGGATATGTGAGCTGGAAGCTATTTCTTTTAGACAAGCATGGATTTACTTAAACAGACAGGTAAATCTAGGTATCGGGCCTTCGGCCCTGGATTCATATGCCCCTTGACCCCAGACTCTACCTTGTAAAATGATCTAAACGGATCTCTCAGTTTTACGTTGGGCCCCAGACTACCCTTGTGATCCTGTATTCATTGCTGGGCTCTACTTATAACCAACACGTGACGGCACTAACTGTTGGCGAATACCTCCTAGATGCCTGGCACTCTGCTGGGTGCTGGGAGTGAGAGTGCACGTCGAAGAAAATCAAACACTATTACACCCTCAAGAAGCTTATAGCAGGCAGGATTCAAATATTAATCAACAAATAAAATTCAATTCTACTGTGATAAGCATTAAGAGGGAGAAGGCCATGTGTTCCGTGATCTCGAAGTCGGGGGTTTTACTAAATCGTGATCATCAGCACCTCCTGAGGTGATGCTTTAAGCTGAAGGATCAGAGAAACCCAAAAACCCCACTCAAAGATATTGCAAATGATGTCTATTTCAAATGGTAAGTAACATTAAATACAAAATAATTTTAGCAAGAGGAGAAACGTTCCCAAAACCCAAGAGGGCCCCTGTGGATTGTTTTGGTTTTTTATTTTATTTTACTTAATTTAATTTAATTTAATTTAATTTAATTTTATTTTATTTTATTTTATTTATTTGAGAGAGAGCACAGAAGGAGAGTGAGAAGCAGACTCCCTGCTGAGCAGGGAGCCCAACATGGAGCTCAATCCCAAGACCCTGAGATCATGACCTGAGCCAAAGGCAGACACTCAACCAACTGACCCACCCAGGCCCTTAGCCCCTGTGGATTGTCGAATGGACTAGAATGTGTGGTATTTTAGTAAACTACAAATCCCGTGACACTTCTGTACTTCAAAGTGCCAAATCAAGTTTTAAAACATCACATGAATCTCATAAGGATTGATCAGGGTTTATTTCTCACTTATCCGGGGATCCGCTTGTGTTGGGGAAAATATCTAGAGTTGGGAAAATGCTCATAGTCTCAGTTCTTTTAGAAAAGTTTATTAACGCAAATTGTTCTTAGTACTTTCCTCCTCCTCTGAGGGGAAGTGGAAAATAAAAAGCTAAAATACCTTTGACTCATATGAGCGAAACTGGTGTGAATCTCTGGAGCAGTCCAGCTTTGTTCCAATGAAGACTCCGAACATTTCCTCAAGAAAATAATCTTCTCTCCCCAAGGCTTATTAAAGAAAATGAAACACATTTCCTAGGCTGTGGGAGTGAAATACATCCCTTAATTTTTATTTCTTTTCTCTTCGCTTCCTAAGTAGAAGCTGAGAAGAATCTGAAAAGCTGAGTCACAACACTTCCCGTGGCAGCGGGTTGGAAGAGGAAAAGAGTCCCAGGGGCGTGAGTAGTAACGGAGGGAAGAACTGTTTGCTCAGCGATCAGGTGACAGGCTTTGGAGACCCAGCATTCCAGGATTATTCCCTAGGTCAAGTTCAGGAAGAAGTTAGTCACGTGGCATTTAGGCATATGGAGGCTGTTTAGGAAAGACCTTGATAATGACATCACGGAGAGGGAGAGCCTGGTAGCCAAACTACATGCCTCCAGCTGTCTCTGAAAGTTGGCAGAATATCTGCATTTGGCAATTTCTATAAAATAAATATAAAATATCTAAAAACGCAAATATTTTTGAAGCAGAATCTCATTTCTAAGAATTTATTTTACACATAAATATGTGTCAAAGGTGAACATACATCTATTGTATTGTGGCATTATTTGCATCAAAGCACAAAGATTGAAAAAACCTAGATGTCCTTTTAACAAAAGACAGGTTATATAAATTGTGCTATATTCTTATAAATGGTATAAATCACAACTGTTAAAATATGAAACCCCTCTACATGTATATCTGCTATGAAATGAGTTTATATGGAATACCGATAAGTAAAAAAAAAGCAAGGTTCAGGACAGTATATGTCGAATGTTCTAATTTATATAAAAAGAGGGGTTATCTCTATCCATCCATCTGTCTATATTCTAGTCTATTAATAGTGGTATTTTCCAGTAGTTTCCTCTGGAAAAGGAGGACTCTAGCAGTGAGGGTCTGGGATGAGAAGAAGAATTTAAATGTCCTCAAATCCCATATGTAGTATATAAACATTTTACTATGCCCATGTGTGTTTCTTATACAATTTTTTAAAAAAGTGTTTTGGTGTTTTTTTTGTTTGTTTGTTTCAGAAAGAAGGACCTGACTGTGTGTACTCCCAGTCGACTCCAGCACGGGTCAGGCTCTTTGAATTCTGCAAGGTAGAGGCTACATTAGTTGTATTGGTAACCCTGTTGTATTTGTCTGCTCAGGCTGCCATCCCAAATATCTCAGGCTCGGTGGCTTCAACAACAGAAATTTATTTTATCATGGTTCTGGAAGCCAAAAGTCTAAACTAGGGTATCAGCAGGTTTGTTTTCTGGTGCGATCTCTCTCCTTGGCTTGTAGGCAGCTGTTTCCTCACTATGTGCTCACATGTCTCTGTGCATGAGTAGAGAGGGAGGTATCTGTTATGTCTCTTCCTCCTCGTATAAGGACACCAGTCCAACGGATCAGGGTCCCACCTTTTATGTCTTTCCTTAATTAACTCCTTAAAGACCCTATCTCCAAATACAGTCACATTGGAGGTAAGGATTTCAACGTATGAATTTTGGAGGGACACAGTGCAGCCCATAAGACCTGGTAAGTGTTTCAGAGCATCCACATATTTTCAAATCAGCCTGGCCTCTCACACCTTCCTTTGTGCTCCTTTTAGCACCAATAGAAGCAGGTGAGGAGGTAAGAACTGTAGCAAGAGATTGTTGGGGGTAAAGTAGGTCATTAACTCTGAAGCTGATATTGCTTGTGGCCTCCATGTTCTATCAGCACCACACCCCCCTCTCCTGCCATTCTGGGTCCAAAAACAATCAACTGGAGCCTATGATCAGAAACCACGTCTGATTTCACTGCTTCCAGAACAGTAAGATTATCTGCAACAAAGTAATTGATAAAATAAAGCAGTGTCCTGAAAGAGTTCATTGCCTCAACTTTTTTGAGTGAAATGTCTTTTCTTTTCTCCTTTTTAAATTTTAATGGGCCAGGTGAATTGTTAAGCATACAATTTGCAGGTAATGACTGAGGCCTTTGGCATTTTCCATGTGAATGCCCTTGGTTTTATCAGAGCGGCCTAGCCTGTGAACCGTATTGCATTGGAAGTGATCTTGTTCTCTATGATAATATACAAAGGCTCTGGGGGAGAAAATGTGATTGTCTAAGCTGGCCATGTGTCTGCGATAGTGCTTTCTGAGGCGTGATAAGGACACTCAGCCTGTATAAGACATCCGCGGAGGTGAAGGATGAGGAAATAGAGAGGTCAAAGGGAGAGTCAGAGGCCCCATGGTAACTCAGAAGAGCGCCATTGGCCCTGAATCCTTCAGTGGTTCACCACAGCTTTGCAAAGGAAGTCTCAGCCTCGTCTGTCTAGGACGGCACTCATCCCTGTCTGCCTCAACTCCCACATTCCCACCTCATGCTTCACGCTCCGGAAATAAGGAGCTGGTTGCTGACATCTACTTGCGTCATGCTGACTCCAGATTCTCTGCCTCTATTCAAGCTGTTTGCCTAGCCCGAAATTCCCTCTCTCCGTGACTTTGCTTTGATAATTCTACCTCATGTTTCAACATTCAGCAGAACAATCATCACCTCCGGGAAGCCTCTTTTACATCCATGGGCTAAATATCCCTCTTCTGTGCTTGCTCAGCTCTGACCTCTTACTATCACTCTTGCTGTCTCTCTGTCTCTTTCTCTCAATTTCTCCTCTCTCTCTCATAATTGACTTTTGTATCCTAACCAGTTGGCACAGTGCCTGGCAGACAGGTAGTTTTAAAAAAGCATTTTGAACTGAACAATTTAAATCTAATAATTTATCTACGACATCTGATATCTATTCACAGTGACCAGAACTTTCTCCTGGCAAAACTGTTAGTTGGAGGGGGGCGCCTGGGTGGCTCAGTCGTTAAGCGTCTGCCTTGGGCTCAGGGCGTGATCCTGGCGTTCTGGGATCGAGCCCCACATCAGGCTCCTCAGCTGGGAGCCTGCTTCTTCCTCTCCCACTCCCCCTGCTTGCGTTCCCTCTCTTGCTGGCTGTCTCTCTCTCTGTCAAATAAATAAATAAAATCTTAAAAAAAGACAAAAACTGTTAGTTGGAGAAGACCGGACTTGGGACTAGAGGTAGACTCTCTGCATACGATGTTATTCCTCTCTCGGGGTTCAGGGCACAAAGATGCCAGCCTGCTTGCCTATCTGCTTTCTGGAAGTAAAACTGAAGGACTGCTGTACGGTAGGAGCAGGAAGAATACAGCTGGAAAGCAAGAGCTCTTGGCCCCAGGAGCTGGGTTAATGCTTACTCATCCATCCATGTATTGTAGCCTACCTTCAGGCAGGCCTGGTACTACGTGCAAGAAACAAGACACAGACTTGGCTCTCCTGGAATTCACAATTTTGTTTGGCTGATAGCTGTGGCAGCAAACACTGCCGATTCTTCTCCTAGGCATTTAAGATTACTGCTTATCATGATAAGCAGATATAAAATATATAAAATATTTATATATAAAATGTTTGGCAATAAAGCATTTTAAAGATTTCTTTCAATCTGATTTTTAAAATATTTGTTTTTCAGAGAGATCAGTGGGGCCCATCATTGTCCTCTCACTTCATCTTTGAGCCTCCAAAGGAGAGATCACTTTTACTTTCTTCATACTTCGCCTGGTTTTCCACCACCAAATGGCAGCACCCAGGGAGGTCTTCGCCAGATCCTCACTTGCCTTGACTTTCCTGTAGCATTTGAGGCCATTTCTTTATTAAAAGATTTTGTTGATTGATTGATTGATCAATTGCTATAAGTAACAGAGAACCCATGGCTATTCTCATGGCAAAGCAGAAAGAGGACATTTCCTGCTTCATGCTGCTTTTGTTAGAGGCCTGGGGGAAGGAGAAAACAGGAGCCTTTTATTTCATACTTTACCCGGTTTTATATATTTATATATAAAATATTTACATATATTTATGTTAAAATATTTACATATATTTATATATAAATTATTTTTATATATTTTTGATAAATTCTACCCTTTATAATTAAATCAGCCATATTTGTTTTCCCTCTAGAACATTCTGTAAACTTAAATAGCACTGAGTTCATTCTAATATGGTCTCCTGGCTTAGAAAAAATATCATTGCATTCAGTGGAATCTAAAGGTTTGACTGATCTAATGAAATATAGTCCTGGTAATCAGATCCCATGAATAATACAAATAGTAAATCGGGTTTTCTTTTTAAAAATTAATACCTCCTAATATGACATTGTATTCCAAAAACTGAATAGAGTCCACTCGGTGCCTTTTAATGAAACTTAAACTGTACATGTTAAGCCAACCCCATATTTACCCTGAAAATATGTCAACAACTTATGGAAGGAGATTTGTTGTGAATGAGATGATCTTTTTCAAACAATTTTTGAGTTTGCGTGTGGATCAGCTATTTTGACAGATAAACTCGTTCTTGTTAATCTAACACCAAATTGATTCAAATAAATAACTGGCTTGATTGATGCTTTTCATCGAGTTGGCTTAAAACATTTGGCCAAACTGACTTCTTGTTTTGGTATCTGGTAGTCACAACTAAAGAAGTTCATTAACTAAACCAGCTATTTTTAAAGGCTCCGTGAACCATCTGCCAGTCCCTTTCTAGGCTCCACGGAGCACTTCTCATCAACCAGGAAATTGGTCAATTTGACCAGCAGTTTTAGAACATTTCAGATGTTTATTCAGCTAGCAAACCATGACTGATTTTCCTATTTTTTCCCACTGATACAAAGAAAACAAATAAGTCTTTACTGAGGTGCTCTCTTCCATCTCTAACACAATGTATTCTATTTCTGAAGAGATGTTAATCCATGTGAAAATGAATTAACAGGGTAAAGGGGCACATTCAGTATTCAAGAGGACAGGTACACTGTAGAATAGTACACAGAATCCTGAGGATTAATTACTAAAGTCAAGAATTCAAGAAGTACTTATTTAGCATTGAACATAATGGGTATAAAAGATAGGACATAATGTCTCTACCTTTAGTTTCAGTTCAATAGAGGGAGGTAAAATAAGCATACCAATGGGATGGAGGCCACAGGCCAAAGCACAGGGAAAGGACATTTAATTTAAGGTATGGCTTTGGCCATGTTAAACTACGATTTTGTTCTCTTACATCTAAAATTGGCCATTAATAGCAAACTCACATTGCTGCAAGATTTCAAAGAAAAAGCCTACGTGATAGAACTTTTGTAGTAGAAACCTACACAAGCTTACTATCATATATGCTACATGCACATGTGTCACTATCATACGTATGTGGATACTACATGTATGCATGTATATATATATGATATTATGCATAAAAAAGGGAAATAAATACGATGGGATTTCAAAAGGTATCTGGAGAATTTATAAGACCGATGATTTACCTTCGTTCCCCTCCCCTTCCTCCTCACTAAATTGGTAGTCAAATTATTTTATTATTGTAACTGCGATGGAATACAATTAGGAACGGAAGCTTGTTTCCAGGACCCTAATAGGAATTCTGTCCTTGTCAACCCAGTTTCCCTGTCCATGGAAGATTTCTTCTTGCTAGTCCAAAAGCAAAATCCATCCACATAGTGAATTATGGAGGAAGTAGGGAAGATGAAAGAGGAAAAGGGAAACAGTTGGCACTTGGAAGGTGGACAGAGGGGCTTCTTCTGACAAGGGGCTTAAGGACAGCTGCCCTGCAGCAGCCGTGGGGGAGAAAAAAGTAAGAGAAGCCTGGGAGTTTCACCAAGTGGTGCTGTGGATAATGTGTTTGGATTTCTTTTACTGTCCTACAAGATATTTCAGTAAAGAATGCAATTTATTTTTCCTTATCTTTGCTATTTGGACTGTGCTTCATAAACATAGTACCAATACTGAGCCACATGGGTTTGGATATATTCAATATAGAAAGTATTTCATAGGTGTTTGCCACGTACTGGGCCGGTATAGCATCTGTGTCTGCAGAGATCAGCAAGAAAGCCTCCAACTGCAAGAGGTCAAAGGGTCTATAGTACAGATAAGTGTGTGTGCAATGAGTGAAACCAAGTGTTTGGGGGCTAAGGTGGACCAGAGCAAAGGTTTTACGTTAGATGTATGTTCTTAAAATATGGCAGCAAGGGTTGTTCAGGAGTGCTGGGGATGCTGGACACCAGGAAGATCATTACAGCTCCAGAGATGGTTCCCGACTGACCTAGGGAGGTGACAATGGAAGAGGAGAGACAAGAGGGGGGGAAGACTGAAACCATGTGCTATTTTTCTCCTAGAGACTCCGAGCTGCTAAAATTTTTCTGTGGATCTCTTTAAGGTTTGATTCATTATGTAGATAAGCCAAGAAGGCCAGAGTGATTTCCTCATGATTTTAAAGATGACTCCAGCACACGGAGAAAATCAGAGGACAGAGTCTTCCGCAATAGGTGGAGTACAAGATTTCTTAAGGAGGAAAACTAGAAGTGCGCTATTACATTGCTAAATGCTTATTGGGTCGTTACTAACTTCCTTCATAGCTGAACTTGAATGCTCATGCTTGCAGTAGATGCTGTCATTTCACAACGAAATGTGCAAGGTGTCTACCATAGCTGTGAGCATGTGAGTAATCTGAGCGTTCTGTTCGACACGGGGCAGATGATGCATCATGACTAAAGAGGGATACATTCCATCCTGGTAGCTTGAATTACAGCAAAGCAAAGAGGGAAAGAGGATCAAGCCAAATACACAACACGTTTTTAAAAATTGTGTCTTCTATTTCATGTACTGTACTTTCTGTCGTCTATGTGAGCACGGGAAAGGAAGTATGAGGTGAAATTCGAATCAGGCTTCTCCTTTCAAAGTTGGTCATTAGCTTAAATAAGAGTGTTTCTGTGCCATGGTTCATCCCTCAGTGAGGAGGAGGGAGATGGGGGAGAGGAACACAAAGGACGTTTCCCAAGTGCGCACTTGGGGCCAGGCACGGTCCTGGCCGCCTCACCTGTGATGTCACTGGCTGGCAGTGGCGGGAGCGGCGGGACAGGCAGTGTGAAGAGCAGGCTCACTGGCTGGGGTCCTGGCTCAGCCACCTACTCCCGTGACTCTGGGCAGGTTATCTCCTGCTCCTGGCGACTGACACTCCTTGAGCTTTTATACTTACTAGGCAGGGGGCAAGGGCTTGTTTTGTTTGTTTGTTTGTTTGTTTGTTTGTTTAGGGCCCTCACAGCATCCTTATAATAAGAGACTGTTACTGTTATTTTGAAGATATGGAGGTAAAGAGAAGTTAAAAGAGGGAGAACGTAAAGGTCAAAAGCATTTGGTTCTATAGCAACAATGCTGGGTCCCATCCCCGCCGGACCACTTATTAGCTTGGGCGGATTCCTGAACCTCTCTTGAGCCTGGTAGAGCGTTCTCTGAACAGTGCTTGGCACTCAGGAAAAGCTTGGTCATGTCAGCTATTAGTATCATTCAGTGAAATGGCAGCGATCCTGTTTGTGAAGGACATTTCCTGCTGGGCCTTGAGTAATCAAGAGAGGGAGGGTATCTTGTCTTTAGGACTTCAGTCTGAGGCCAGGCGCTGTCCAGCACACACAGGTATTTGTACGTGGGTAGTTATGGCCATGCATGCCCTCTCTGGTCCTTCTCTCCTCCATCAGGGTGTGTGCTCCTCTTTCATTTCCCCTTGGGGCTCTGGTGGGGAGGAAGGGGGAAGGGGAGGGGTGCCACGGCCTCGTGATGTTTCTGAAGAACAAATCGAGGCTGCAGTAATGGGTGTTCCAGAGTGCTAGGACCTGCCTCTTCCAGAGCCAGCTCAGGTCTTTGGCCACTTTACGATCCGAAGAGTGAGGTCTTTGGCTTGGCAGCCCCCCAAAGCCAATGAGCTGCTGAAGATTCGTCATCAGAGGTGTGTGTCCCCTTTTCTGTTTTGATGTTGCTGCCTGTTTCTTTCCTCAGCGCACCCACTCTCCAGCCTGTTATGATATAGGCTTGGCCCAGCCATGCAGAACGATCTCCAAAGGGACAATGAATGATCTTGAGAACAAAATGGCACATAACTTGAATGGTTTCCATACATCTCCTTTGGAGATGTTTGAGCATGTCCTAAGTGACCTGGATGGTTCAAAATACAGCATTCAGTGTGTCCCAGCCAACTGTAGTTAGGTGTCCATTGAGATGGCCATGGCAATCTGGTTTGAATTATGAAAGGGCCTGTTTAAGGCCAACTAGTATAGAGAAGGTATAACCCCAGGTGTAGAGTGTGACTAGTATCAGTTCCTTTCTAAAAACAACATTTTCTGTTTCCAGTGTGAAAATAGGTAAACAAAAATGTTCAATGAGCTGATAAGGATCATCAGAGTGCACGCAAAAGTTAAAGAATAATTACCCAATAAGTTAAACCATAAATAATATTTAAGATTAATAGTATTTTCTGACTTCAAAATTAGCTTACTATCCTATCAATATAAAAGTAGTAAAATAAAATTATGCAAAACAAGGTGAGCTTAGTCTCTAGAATCAGAGAATGAATATAAAGGATTAAGCTAAATGGCTTCTGAACAGTGCCGGTGATGGTTGGTTTGTAGGCTGGTACCCTGGAGGGGTCGGAACTTAAGGCAGGGTCGAGAACTGGCCCTTCGCTCTGTCTCAGTGTCCCTGGCCTGCTTCGCCTACTCACCCCCTTGCAGCAGGCAGGAGCGGTTTGAGGAGCGTCACCTTGACATGGACGCAGGGTGTGATAGGAGAGGGCTCCTCCTGTTCTGTATGGACAGCTGCTGCAGAGGAAGTCTCCTGGTGTCCCTTCCCCTTCCACCTGGCTGGTGGTGATGACAGTGAGAGAAAGAGAGGGGAAGGGAGAGAGAGAGTGACAGGGGAGGGAGGAAGAGGGAGAGGGAGCGAGACGATAGGCATGATATCTTCTCTGGGCTAAGGCTGTCCCATGCACTCGCAGCTCAGGGGGATGCTCTGTCTCCCCCCCGCCCCCCACGCTTCTCTGTGCACTCCAGGGACCTCAACCAGCAGGGCTGGTAGGGCTTAGAAAAAACTTACTTCTATTGCTTCCTCTGGCATTCCCAGAAGCTCCATTAACAGCTCTGGTATCTTTGGCATTGAGGCAAGGACCAACCATCCTTGGAAAAGACAAGATTATCAGTGTGTCAAGGTGAAAAAAGAAATGGAAATGTATTTACAGCACCCCCCCCCATCCTAAAGGCAACCCTTTGCCTGTTCCTTTGCTCCTAGGCCTTTGCAATAGTTAGTGGAGATGTCGAACCGAAGGTGCCCGGGTAGGGGAAAGACCCTCTCTGTAGGAGAAGGCACAGTAAGGAAAAGTCAGGAAGGAGGACGGGGAGGGAGGAAATAAACAAGTTAAACAGGAGAGGAGTTTTAGACCGCTGTGGGTGGTGATGTTCTATTCCTCCCATGGTGGCTGTGTCCCAGTGACTCTTATTCAACACATCCTTTATCATTTTCCTTTACATTTTGGGGAAAAAAAATTAAATCTGTTATTTTAAACATTTAAAAAATAACTATCGAACATGTTTACGTGCACCAGGTATTTTCTAAGTGGTTTACAGATAATTTAATTCTCATAGTAACCTTATGAGGTGGACACAGTTACTTTTCCTACTTTATTATTGAGGGAACGAAGGCACAAAGAAGATAAATAGCTCAAGGTCACGTGGGCAGAAAGTGACAAATCTGAGCCTCAAACTCACAACTTGGCCCCTGAGTTTGTGCTTTTAGCCATGGTATTCTGCGTCTTCTTTTCCTTTTTTACATTGGATTTTTATTAAACATAGAAAAATGAATATAGGCTCCTTGCTAAAGAAATTGAACCGTAAGTAAGTCAAACCATCCCTGAACCACTCCCCGTCTTCAAATTTATATTCTTTTCCTCCTTAGAGGTAATCATATTCTTCCAGATCTTTTATCTCCTGTATATTTGTATGTATGCATGTGTATGTGTGTGTATATATATACCCATATACCCACACATATATACTCACACATAAACCCACATACATATACATATGTATATATGTAATTATAGGAAATAAATAATATTGTTTGTGTGTTTTATTTATTTTTTATTTTGTTTTATTCAGAACTGTATCTTGGAGATCCTTCTAGGTCTACATATTAAAAAAAAAAAAATGTTGCGGGACACCTGGGTGGTTCAGTTGGTTAAGCATCCTACTCTTGATCTCAGCTCAGATCTGGATCTCAGGGTTGTGAGTTCAAGCCCTGCATTGGGCTCCATGTTGGGGATGGAACCTACTTAAAAATATTTTTTTAAAAAGGGGCTCCTGGGCGGCTCAGTCGGTGAAGCATCTGCCTTCAGCTCAGGTCATGATCCCAGGGTCCCGGGATCGAGCACAACATTGGGCTCCCTGCTCAGTGGGGAGACTGCTTTTCCCTCTGCCTGCTGCTCCCCTGCTTGTGCTCTCTCTCTATCAAACAAATAAATAAAATCTTTTTAAAAAGTTTAAAAAAGAGAAACAACTGTTGCATAATATTCCATGGTATGGTTATACTATATTTTATTTAAGCACTTCCCCAGTGGGAGTTAGACAGTTAGCTCCCCCCATTTTCTACCCTTTCAAACAATGCTGCAGTGACCATTTTCATACATATTTCCCGTGTATCCATATGAGTCTTTCAAAGATAGATTCTGAAAAGGAGACACGCTGGGTCATATACAAAATACAGTTACAATTTTACTAGAATTACCATTTTTGTATCTAGTACTCCTACTAGATATAATCATTCATGAGAAATCTTATTTTCTGGAAAATCATGCTCCCCAAATAATGGTACTTACGGGAAAAAGTGGGCTAGGGCAGACGACTCAAAAGCTATGCAGCGTTATAACCAGAGCACTAACAAAAACAATAACTGTCTTTGCTCAGTCCCCCCTGTTCCAGGCCTGACCTTCAGCCTATTACGATGCAAGTTTGGCCTGGCTACATAGAACAGTCCTCCTGGACAGCCCAGGAAGGTAGGTCATCAAGGCTAGAGGCTACCTAAAGGAGATATTAAAAATGCACCAAAACACTATCCTTCTGTACCTGGAAGTGAAGCTCTGAGCCAAGGGGACTTCCTTTAAGGTAGACACAGGAAGGTAGACCTGCGCAAAGAGGGGGATGTACCTCTCAAGGCAAGAAGGGAGGAGGTGGGACACTGATATCATTTGTTTATTTGATGGGGCTGAAAAGACTCTGGTCTGTGTGCAACAGTTGATCTGAGCACTGTTGTCTCTCTTCTAGAAGGTTCTTAATGCTATTTTCACTCCTCCATCTTTCTTTGCCTAGGAAAAACTGTGTATGATCCAACATAACTCTGTCGTCATACTGACATCATTACCCTAGTTATCAATCACGGAAGAGGTACTGTATGTGATAAAAACATATACTGTCACTGAACACATTATTGCTCATTTGCATTCAAAAGCAACGATACTAATGATACATCCCCAAGCAGTTCACCTTGTGGAATTTAGATTTATGTTGCTTTTGGACACATCACCCACTTGACAGGCTCAAGTGGACCTGATATAATCAGATAACTATAGCAACAGGTTGATTTATTCCGTATGTTCTCCCAAAAGGATGAAACTTAATTCCTTTGGGGTGCGAGATTAATTTAGAGGTTTTCTCTTAAATTTCTCACTTGTTTTGGGGGAGGGTTAAAATTTTCTCTTGCTCCTGGGACACCTGGCTGGCTCAGTTGGTAGAGCATGAGACTCTTGACCTGGGGGTTGCGGGTCGAAGCTCCATGTTGGGTGTAGAGATTACTTAAAAATGAAATCTTAAAAATAAAAATTTCTCTTACTCCTTTCCAAGCTGAAGATCAGTTTCTTTAACAGAAAAGATGAAACAAAGGAAGAATTGAATATTCCTATCATTTTTTGTGACATTGAGTTTATGTTGCTAGTGACGATCTTGATTTATAATAAGATACTATATATTGCAAAAAAAAATAGAAAGACATTCAAAATGTCTGATTTCTTTTTTCAAGAAATAATAGAAAGAGCAATGCAAGGAGGAAATAATTATCAACATATTGCTAGGGAGGGAAAATATTAATGTATTACAGAGTATGGGAAAGACCATTAGTTAGTTATTCCTCAGTGCTATGGGTCAAAGGGTGTCTTCCCCCAAATTCATATGTGGGAGTCTTGATCCCCAGGGCCTCAGAATGTGACCTTATATGAGATAGGGTCTTTACAGAGAAAATCAAATTTAAATGAGGTCATAAGAGTGGGTCCTAATGTAATATGACTGGTGTTCTTAGGAAAAGGGGAAATTTGGGCATGGAGACAAGCATAGAGAGAAGATGGTATGAAGACACAGAGGGAGGAGACAGCCATCTACAAGTCAGGGAGAGAGGCCTGGAACAGAACCTCCCCTCACAGCCCTAGAAAGTAGCCAAACTGGCTGTCGTCTTAAAATCAAGAGGACTTCTAGCCTCCAGAGCTGTGAGACAGTAAGTTTTTGTTTTTTTAAGTCACGTGGTTTGTGGTACTTTGCTACGGCGGCCCTAGCAAGCGAACTCACTCAATCATTACTTCCAGTAGTGACCGCCAAGGAACCATGCCTCCCAGGATCTATGCCCTTCTCACTCCACTCCTCTGGAATCTATGCTGGTCCCATGGCTTGTTGTAAACCACAGAAGGCAACTGAAGTGAGGCTGGCCAGTTCTGGGCCAAAGCCCTAGGAAGGCCTAGCTTTTAAAATGTTGCACTCTGGGGAGGCCTGAGAGGCCATTTAAGGAGTTTGGCTACCCTGCTGGAGAGACCACATGGAAAGGCCTTGTAGAAAGGGAAACATCTTGAGTCTACACAGAGAGAAAGCTCCAGCTGTCCGTGCTTGTCAGCTGAAGCCAGCCTTCCAGCTATCCCTGCCAGGGAGCCACAGAGGCGAGTAAGCCAACTTGGACATTATAGTTGCAGCCACTGTCTGACCGCAATTACACCGGAAATCAGCAGAAGAACCACCGTTTGATTTAGGGTTGTGAGCAATAAAAAAAAGTCCTTGTGTCTTAAGCCACTGAGTATTGGAGTAGTTTTGTTACATAGCCATAGATAATTGAAATATTCCCTTATTTTACAGCAACAGAACTTCCAATAGACCAAGTACTGGCCAATGGGATGTTAGGAGAAATAGCATGTCCTACTTCTAGAACGTGTCCTTAAACCCCTTTCCTCTAACCCGCTCTCTGGAACGTGAACGTGCTGTCCATCTCAGGCAATGAGTAAGTCATGTCCTAGAGATCGCTGAGCACCGAGATAGCCTGGGCCCCCGTCATGCCTGCCTTAAACTGTTAGATGAGAGAGAAATAAACCCCCTGTTGACTGGTATTCGGGCTTCACTGAAAGCAGCTAAACACATATCTTAATTAATACATAAGGAATTTTTATCGATGAAGACATTTTACAATCTTTTTCTCAGAAAGTTTCTCAGCATGAATTTACAGTCTTTTCCTCAGGAGGCTGTTTCTCCACACTGCAGTGAATTAGGACATTGCCTTAAATGAAAGAAGGAGATAAAATACAGGATGATAACATGGGATCCTACATACATCTGTATGATGACTTTCTCCAGATGTGATCTTTATAATATTAATTCAACGTACTTAGTTCACAGTTCCGTGACGGGTAAAATGAAAGGGGGTAATTCACATGAAGGGGTTTTAAGATGAAGCCAGGAGGCCACTAGGAGATGGGCCATACGCACGTTCTCACTGGTAGAGCCATGAACTTTTGAACTGGGCCAAAACACAAATATTCCAAGGACTCAACCTGAACACCTGCAACTTGCTACAGTAAAGACTTTGCTCAGTGATAGCCCTGGCAACCAATTATATTTAGCCACGATTAGCTCTCTGCCACCAACACCAATCAAAAATTCTTCGTAAACAATGTATATAAGCATTTCCTTTCTCTTTAGAAACCCCTCGCTTTGCACCTTAATGGGACACTTATCTAGGTTGCTACCCAAATCTGTGTACCCTGAATTGCAATTCTTTGATCTCAAATAAATGTTTTTGCTTAAGTTTTGCTCCCTGACAATTTTAGGTCGACAGTTCCTAGGACACCTCTGAAAGAGTTTGGAAAGATGGCAGACCACATCCATCTTCTATCTAGAGATTTGCAATTCACAAGAATCTTTTAAAATTCTGTAGTACCGAAATGTGTTCCACTCAACTAGAATCCCATGGAATTCCCTTTGGGAAACAGTAATCCAGAAGGGACTAGATTGGTTTGTGTTGACACTGCATATTTTTGTGAGAATAAAAACTGGAATCTGAGTTAAAAAAAAAAAAAATCCGGGGCGCCTGGGTAGCGCAGTCGTTAAGCGTCTGCCTTTGGCTCAGGGCGTGATCCCGGCGTGCCGGGATCGAGTCCCACATCGGGCTCCTCCACTGGGAGCCTGCTTCTTCCTCTCCCACTCCCCTGCTGTGTTCCCTCTCTCGCTAGCTGTCTCTCTGTCACATAAATAAATAAAATCTTAAAAAAAAAAAAATCCATGCAGGACTGAGTTGTGTTGCTCGGAAGGTTTACTGGACAATCTCTGCTTTTCCTTTCACTAGCTCTTTGGTTTTGATCTTCTGGCTGTGGTTACTTTAAGAACCCAACAGACACCTTGAAAGGCTTTCTTCCCAGCCTCTGGGCTCTTCCTAGGTCAGAGGCCTCTTCCTCCACCACAATAGCCCCAGGGAGAGCTTTTCCCTTTTTTCCCTTGTCTGCTTCTCCTTCCTTGCTTTCTTTACCGAGAATTTGTTTTGAATGGAGTTCTTGCTCTCTTCTTTCTCACCAAACCTTGGCCTCGGGCCAACTCCAGTCCTGGCCTCCAGTGCCTTAGCCTGCCCAGTACCACTCTCCTTGAGCTAATGGAGGGGATTTGATATTCAGCAAGGTCTTTTAGCTGTGAGAAGGAAGGAGCAACGGAAGGAATTAAAGCTGTCTAGGGGAAAAACTGCTGAGCTTCCAGACTGGCCCACTAGGTCTTTGGATCACTGTTTGGGTCAACTCAGAGGCACTGGAGCTGCCCTGTCTGTCTGAACTGAGCTTTGTCCCCCCTGCAGAAGGAAAGACTGAAAGATCTACTGGGGAGTTTCAGACCTGGAAAGGCTGCAAGAAGGCGTCAAGATTCATCACTTAGTCAGAATCGAATTCACATGCAGCACAGAGCCAGCCAGCTGGTGGCGGATCTTTGTGCTGGTTCCTCTTTTCCCACATCTCATTTTCCCTTTTTGATTAATCTCTTCCTTCTGCTTAATATATGTTTAGGTCCTCCTATAAAACCATTGACTAAAACTATCGGCCCAAGGAGATAAAAAATCAAGGCATTTGAAAACTTTCTGTGGCTGGATCCCAACAAGGATCTTGACAAACTCTGGTCAGGCTCCTCTGAGCTCACTTCTGGACTAAGCTTCAAACTGGGTCTATAAAAACTGCAGGCTTCCTCTCACCCCATGCCCGCCCAGCCCGCCAGGTGCGCGCATGCACACACACACACACACACACACACACACACACACGAGAAGAGACTTTCTTTCTTCTTTCTTTCTTTCTTTCTTTCTTTCTTTCTTTCTTTCTTTCTTTCTTTCAGATTTTATTTATTTATTTATTTGACAGAGAGAAAGCCAGCGAGAGAGGGAACGCAAGCGGGGGAGGGGGGCAGGTTTGAGAAGCAGGCTTCCTGCCCAGGGGGGCTTGATCCAAGGACCCTGGGATCATGACCTGAGCCAAAGGCACCCGCTTAACGACTGAGCCACCCAGGCGCCCCCACACAAAGAGACTTGAACAAACACTGGCATGATATCTAGCCGCTTAAGGCCACATCCCTAGGATGATTCTAGGGCCCCTTAAGATGCCTGCCTGCTCTTTTGAGAAAGCTCAGTGAATTCAGGAGAATTCGCCGTTTGCTCTAGCCCAAACTGGTAAAAGGCAGACAGGCCACTGAATTCTCTCATACAGCAGTGACTTTAGAAAACTTTAATTATAAATCATTTCTCTGACCCTTTGAGCCATAAATCTTCTACCACCTAGAACTGTCTTTTCAAGGACCTGAGAGCTGTCCGTTTGCAATGCAAACATTCAAGGGGATAAGGTCACTCTCTGCTGTGGTCTGGTGCTCCCCTTGCTCAAACTTATCTCACTGCCTTTTGTAATAAACATATGAGCAGTGTGTTTCTTCTCTGGATAAGCGCCATTGAACAAACCCGGAGGTTCTAGTCACAGGGACCAACTCCCTTTACAATGCTCAGTGCCTTTCCTTTAGCACCTCCCACCTTTAAAAGGGCTCCTGCCTTTGGTTTCAGCCAAACTGAGTTCCGTTCATGCCGGACTTTCTTTTCCTGTTCAGTCGTTATTACTGGATAACGTCTACCCTTACTGCTGTAGCTAGAGTCTAGCTTCGTTTCCCCCGACAGAGCGTTGTTTGCCTTCAGCTTCTCCTGACCTCCACGTGCTCTTGGCTTGTTCTATTCCTCCCTCGTTCTCATTTCTTTTTCACAGAATCCTGCAAGTGCAATGGTCAGACTCTCCTGACCAAGACTGAACCTTGCTCACAGTGAACACAGCAGAGGGTGTGTGTCGCGCCGTGGCCAGGTGTTGTCATTAGCATATTATCTGACCTTTCTGAAAGATTGACTCAACTGTTAGGTAAGACTTAATAAAAACTCATTTTCTCTGGGCTCTTTTCTTTCTCCTTACCTCAACCTTTTCTGTTCTTCCTGCTTATTCTTTTTGCCTCAGGGCACACCCAGAACATTACATTGGGGGTTTCTTTTCTTTTCTGTTCTTTAAGATTTTATTTATTTATTTGTCAGGCGGAGAGAGTGCGGGAGCACAAGCAGGGGGAGCGGCAGGCAGAGGGAGAAGCAGGCTCCCCGCTGAGCTGGGAGCCCGACTGGGGCTCCACCCCAGGACATTGGGATCATGACCTGAGCTGAAGACAGACACTTAACAGACTGAGCCACCCAGGCGTCCCTACACCGGGGGTTTTCAGTGATATTTGACGTATGAAATAAAATGCAAACCTTCTGAGCTCTGACTGTCCCCTTCCCACAGAGGCTCGGGAGAACCAGAGGCAGGCTCAGCGTAGGAACTTCCAGGACACTGCTCCGCTTGCGATTCCGGGTGGAGGCTAATATTGTCGGTT
The DNA here is from genome assembly GCF_017311325.1 of Ursus maritimus. Classification (NCBI taxonomy): domain Eukaryota; kingdom Metazoa; phylum Chordata; class Mammalia; order Carnivora; family Ursidae; genus Ursus; species Ursus maritimus. The sequence continues at coordinate 31,194,693 of NW_024423453.1, forward strand.
GAGGACAGACGTGATTGGGTTTCTTGCTGAGTGCTTCGTAAGAACCAGTGTGGGAGTGCGATGACTTGACTGCATGTCTTGCCAGCCCTGGTGCGGCTGTTTGTGGGAGGGACAGCCGGTGTGACCACTAAGAAGCTGGAGGGCTTAGGTGAATATCCAGCCACCGTCTGTAATTCAAGTTCATGACTGTGGATCTTCCGGACTTCCCTGTCCACGCTCATATGCCCCTATGTGGCTGTGGTTGTTAAGGACAAGCTACCAGAAAGGCATCTTTGCCAGCCGGACCAGTGAAACAGAGACTGAAGAGTAAAACACCAATGACAAACCCCAAACTCCCAAGTGGACAACATTCTTCATCCCCAAACTGTAGGTACCTCCCGGAAATCCTGTAGGATGTAAAAAAAAAAAAAAAAAAAAAAAAAAAAAGTGTATACACCCAGTAAATATTTATGCTGCAGCCACTGTGTTAAACACTTTATAAACATTATCTCATTTAATCCCCTCAAGCTCCTCTGTGGTCGGTTCCGTTACTTCCTCTATTTATGAAGAAAACGTAACTGAGGGGAGGTTAAGTGATCTGCTAAAGGTCAAACGCCTAGCAAGTGGCTGAGCAAGGACTTGAACTCATGATCTGTCTCTACCTCTCCGATTTTACATCCTTACCAGGTGATCTCTTGGTCACACCACTGGGCTTCCAGCTCTTGCTACAAAAGCCAAGCACATCCTGCTCTGACACCTGAACACATGCTGCTTCCGCCGCCCGGGACTCCCCTGCCCTCAGGTAACACATGGACTTCTCGCTCCTTCCACCCAGGTCTCGGTTGACTAGCACTCTTGAAGTCTTCTAACTCTCCTATCTACAATGTTATCTCCCCCCTCCTCCCTTGCCAGTCTTATCTCCAAATCCTGACTTATTTCTCCCTCTAGCGATTATTTTTTTTCGTCTTGGACCACTGCCCTGAAGTCTAGGCTCTGATGACCAATTGCCAACTTGACATCTCCACTTGGCTATCTACTGGTTTCCTCAAACTCACTGGAGCCGTATCCAAAAGGGAGCTCCGATCCCCCTCCCACCTTCCCGCCAATCTGCTGTGTTCCTCATTTCAAGGAATGGCAACGCTCTTCTTCCAATCCCCGAGGGCAAAACCTCTGAGTCACTTTTCAGGTCTTTCCTTTCGTCACCCCTCCTGCCCAATCTGTCAGCAAATCCTGTTCTCTACCCTCAAGGTAAATCCTGGCTCCAGCCACCTCTCCCCGGCTCTAGGCTGCCTCCGGGCCTAATCACCGTTGCTTCCCACCGGATTAGTGCAATCATCTCCTCACCGAGCTAACCTGCTTCTGCTCTGGGCCTTTTCAGTTTGTTTTCCACACAGCAGCCAAAGCGAGCCTCTCAAAATATTAGACCATGTCTCCTGCTTTACTCTCTTCAAAGAGATTTCACAGTTTTATGCTTATCTTCTATGCTAATGGTTATTAAACCTAGTATTTCAAGTTCCACATATGACGTTTCAAACAGCTGCCGTGAGGAGGCCTGGTCCTTGAGAACGTAGGCAAAAAACTCGTGCCAGGTGTCAGCACAGAAGAGCACAGGCAATAAAGGTTGGTTCTTGTCTCTTCTCAGGACAAAGGAAAGGCACACATCAGGGAAGGCTGGGGTGCAGATGGAGGAGGCGGGGACCGAGGAGGGGGTGGTTCTGTGACCCGCTGTTTTATGGCTGCTCGGTAGGCTTCCCCTCATTTGCATCGACCTTCAAAACATGGAACTAAAAATCTGTCTCCGGCCACCCCACTCCCCCTCAGGTGCTTCTACCTCCTTCCTGTTCACTGTAAGAACAGGTGCACTTCCTCCCTGGAAAGAATTCTCGGCTGAGGGAGCCACACATGCGTTTTTTGGGCATGTCCTTTTTGAATGTTTCGGGGGAAGGAGACGTCCAGCTACTCCCCTTGCCAGCTCTGTGATGCACGTCACATCTCTTTTTCCTTTTGGCAAAAATGGGTTTCTCGTCTGTAGAATGGGTACATTATTTGCTCTGTCTGGTACTGTGTGTTTCCAATGAGATGATAGGATTCAATAGTAGTTTGAAGATATTAGATGTGTATAGTTTTCATTTGTAATAGACTAAAAATATTCTATAATAAAAGAGAAAAGAAGTTGCTGGAAACTGGGGGGTGGGGGAAACAGAGAAGTCTGTGAAGGGCAACAAACTTTCAGCTATCAGATGCATAAGGTCTAAATAAAGTCTAATGTGAAGCATGGTATCTATAGTTGGATAATACTGTTATTGTGTAATTGAAATTTGCTAAGAGAGTAGAACTTAAAAGTTTTCACCAAGAAAAGAAAAAGGTAAGCATGTGAGGAGATGCACGTGTCAACGTGTTAAGTAACTGCATGGGACGAATCCTTTTACGATGTATACACATATCCAATCACCACTTTACATTTTAAATATCTTATAATTTTATGTCAGTTATGCCTCAATAAAGCTGGATTTTAAAAATAAAATAAGAAAATGCAGCACTTCTAATCTATTTTTAAAATATATTTTATTTATTTATTTGGGAGAGAGAGGGCCTGTGAGCACCAGCAGAGGGAGAGGGAGAAGCAGACTCCCTGCTGAGCAGGGAGCCCTAAGCAAGGTTGGATCCCAGGACCCCAGGATCATGACCTGAGCCAAGGGCAGACACCACCCAGGCGCCCCAGCACTTACTATCTAGTAGACCCTTCTAGAGTAGGTAACCAGGCTCATCTCACAAACAGAAGCACACGGCTCCTGGAGTAACAAGTCGCATTGCTCCCTTCCACTGCAACCCCCCCCC